>NC_090346.1:11517307-11827733 GCF_035084215.1 Heptranchias perlo
TGTCATGATTGAATAGCTGCCAGTGCGTGTAACCTGTGAGTTGTGGGTGTGCGGCTCGCAAGAGTGGTAAAGTATGAGGGTGAGATGATGCATCTGGTTTGAAGAGTTGCATACTGGCTGAAAGAGTTTGTTGGTAGGTGGGTGATAGTATGTGTAGTGTGTGGAGCAGTGGTTGAGGCAAATGGTGCAGTTGGTAGGAGATGCCACTTGACTGTTGAACTCACTCACCTTAACCACTCGTGTCAAATCATTGAACTTTTTCCTGCACTGCATCCATGTGCATGGTGCGATGCTTCTGGCGTGACTTTGTGCGTGACTTCCTCCCACTGCCTCTTCAGCATATGTCTGGAGGGCCAGCTCTTCATGCAGCCACTGTGGGCCTCCCCTTTAAGAGGTGCAGACTGCCTTTAATAGCGCTAGCCACTCCCAATATCGGGGCCCCCCGCTGGTGCGTGCAGCCAATCAACAGCGCAGGCAGCGCTGGCAGCACGTAGCAATCATTTAAATAATGAGGCAGCACGAATATTACCCACTGCCTGCATTGCAACCAATGGGCACGGGTTAATCGCTCACTGCAATCCCAGCACCCGTTTTCGGGGGCTAACCAATTTAACCCTCTACATTGTGTTAAAGACTGATTCACTGAGTGCCTCTTTGAGCTGTATTGAAGCATGCACTGTCTGCATTGTGCTCCAAAAGTATGTTCGCTGAAGTATATACAGTATGGTCCTTTCTTTCAGATCATGATGTCTTCCTCACATAAAAAAACATTACGAGTCAGCAAAAAGTGGTTTGGGACATCCTGAGGTCATGAAAGGTGCAAAAGTCTGTCTTTCTTTTATTGGCGGCACTCCTGTAACACAAAAAGCACCAAGCGATTAGCCAAAAGGAGTCATGTTTTCCCATCACAGTGCTGCCACTGCCAGCTCTTCCTACTCCACCATTAGTACAGCTACATGGTCCATCAAAACTGGGGGAAATCTTGGAAGTAGTTAACTAAATATCTGGTTATGAAATGGATTGAGGGCTCTAGAGATTAGTGGTCGCTTGAACTTTATTGACCTTTCGAGGCTCCAGCTGTGCTGGGACCTGAGGAACCCGCTTGGGTTTCAGTAATGTGAGGTTGTGCTTTTTCTTCTGATTGCCTTTTGGGTTCAGGAAAAAGGACTGCAGAAGGTTCTACTTTTCTGATTGTCACTTGGGAATTATTTGTGTGTCTCTCCCTCTCTCCTCTCTCTCCTGAATAAGTTCAAGAAAGTTTATAAAGATAGAAATTGCACGAGATTCACTGGGAAGTGTGGCCTGATGTATCAAATGGCTTTTTCCCATTCTATGCTTTTCTTTGTTATTGTTCTGTCAGCCCATTGATGAGACTGGAATGAAAGTCAAGGCTGAGATTCAGACTTGGGCCTGGAATGTGCCCTGTGTTCCAGAATTTGATTATAATTTAATTTCTTTGTTTTAACTGTTCCTTAAGTCAGGGATTCTTTTGAAATTCAGATGAGACATATTGTTCGTATTCACATAAATGCACAAGTCTCATTTATGTGGATCAGATATCAATCAATAATCTCAGATTCAGACATCGAGGATACTATAACATCGCCAGAGAGACACCATTTATTTATATTCCACTTTTAATGAGTGGCACAGCGCTGAGCTCTCCTCAAGTCTTTTTGAGGCATTTTCTTTCCCTTCCTCATTCTTCGATCCCCTTGTGCCACTGAGGGCATTCGGGTGACCTGCTCCCAGTGTTCTTGTCGATGCCGCTGGAAAAATCGGAAGATCGCTCTGGGAGATTTCCCTCCTTCCCTGTGGAAAATCATCTGTCCACAGCTTGGCTCATGAGCAAATTGTGAGTTCAGTGCGTGAAGATTGATGGATCCCAGACCATATCCTTCCGGTGTATTGGAATTCCATTGTATGTCACCAAACTACCCACACGGGGTCACATTTTATTCCATGTCAGCTGTTCAGAAAAATATAGACAGCACCAAAGTGGTCATAATTGACACTAATGCTAGTAATTCAGGAGCGTGACTCAGAGAGGTGATAAGGACAAGCAGGCCGTGAGAAAGAGAGTGAGAGAGCGAGAGATAGATAGAGAGAGAGAATAAGAGAAATTATGAGAGAAGACAAGATAAATCAAGGAACAGGGTTTAGGTGGCACCAAGCATGGTTTTAAAAGCCCTTAGATTGTAGGAGGAAGGGAATGAGATAAGGAGTTTCACAGTTTTGAGGTAATGGGTAAATTAGTTAAAGTTGGAAACTATGAGGTGCAATAAGACTTGGCCATTCCCAGGGCAAAGGTCAATTGAGGGGTAGAAAGAGAGAGAAACAGGCAGTGAAGTGTAAAATAGGGGAATGTTGTGCATAAAAACGTTCCATTTAGTTTTTTTTTCAGCTGTCCTCTTTGTTGCCTGAATTTGTTCAAGATGCTTCAGATTTTATGACCAGGATGAAGAGAGTTAGTAAGATTTAAGTTAGCGATAGGCTGAGATTCCAACTGTGCATCAGCGTTAATGGAGCAAACATTGTGGACCTACAATTAATGTAGTGCTGAGTGCAGCAGGTTATTACAGCAATACCCGCACACAACATCATCGGTTAGTCCGGCACTTCAGGCTTTTCTGGAGATTTTTCTAGGTAAGAGAATACCACAGGGGAAGGTGGAACGTAATCCCTTTTAAAGGTTAACTCCTCGTTGAACTGTCACTAAAATAATGTGGCTGCTTTAATAAAAATAATGTAACTGATGACTAAAACTAATTTAATCAATATTTAAAGGCTACATCTACTTATAAATGCTCTGATCAAATAGCACAATTATGATATTTCACTTAACCTCCTCCAGCCCTACAACCCTCCGAGATCGCTGCGCTCCTCCAATTCTGGCTTCTTGTGCATCCTTGATTTTCATCACTCCACTATTGGCGGTCGTGCCTTCAGCTGCCTAGGTCCTAAGCTCTGGAATTCCCTCCCTAAACCTCTCAGCCTCTCTATCTCTCTCCTCCTTTAAAGTGCTTCCTAGCTCTTTGACCAAGTTTTTGGTCAGCTGTCCTAATATCTCCTTATGTGGCTCAGTGCCACACTTTTTTTTTGATAATCGCTCCTGTGAAGCACCTTGGGACATTTTACTACATTAAAGGCGCTATATAAATGCAAGTTGTTGTTAATTATAAATGGATGCATTTTGTACTGGTACTGGACTAAAAATAATATGTGTGTGTGTGTAGGATGCATCAGGATGGATAGTTTTAAGCTGATTAAAAATTGAATATTCAGATTGTTTCAGTGGGAGGAGGGGTTGGCAGTTTAAACGAATGAAACTTTAGAATTGATGCCAGGAAATTCCCCACACAGAAGGGGCTGAATTTAATCTCCCGAGCCCAATGGGAATGGGGTACTCGAGGGGTTAAAATGGAGGCAGCGTCCTGTCATGGAATTATGGAATCTTACAGCACAGAAGGAGGCCATTCGGCCCATAGTGCTTGTGCCGGCTCTTTGAAAGAGCAATCCAATTAGTCCCACTCTCCCTGCTCTTTCCTCATAGTCCTGCATATTTTTTTCCTTTTCAAATATTTATCCAATTCCCTTTTGAAAGTTACTATTGAATCTGCTTCCACCGCCCTTTCAGGCAGTGCATTCCAGATTGTAACAACTCACTGCGTAAAAAAAAAATTCTCATCATCTCACCTCTGGCTCCTTTGCCAATTATCTTAAACCTGTGTCCTCTGGTCACCGACCCTCCTGCCACTGGGAATAGTTTCTCCTTATTTACTCTATCAAAACCGTGGTGCTGCACTCACACTGGCCAGTGTTTAAACTCCCGGGCTTTGGGAGCTGCGTGAGGACCTCATTTAAATGCAGAAATCTTTTTGGCGGTAAAAGTGGGTTAGTTCTGGAGTGGGGAGTCAGAATTTCTTTTGGCTTAAGTCCAGAGGTGCACCCCTTCGAAGATACACGCTGAGCTTTGGTAGAATTGACTGCTGGCCGAAGATGTGTTCATCCCTTCAAGTGATGGATGTCTGCAAATGACAGGATCAAATGTCCCAGGAATTTTGATATTTACACCAGAATTGCACCCAACCTGTCGAAAAGAGGGGTGAGTTACCTGTGTGTGGGGGGGGGGGGGTCGTGAGTGCAGAGGTTGGGGGTCCCGGAATGGCAGCGGCCCTGATTATTTTTGTGCTCCACTGGGCCCCCAAAACTAATTCAGTGGTTACCTTTAGTGGGCCTCTTCGGTCCCATCGCCCGTTGAACTGGTCGGAGCCTAGTTCCGACCCAAAATGGCAATTGGGGTCGTATTTATATAATAGGACCCCGACTTCCATACTAAAAGGGGCCTCTGGCCTGAAACGGGCGGGCACTTTGGACACCCGGCGGTAGGCCTCTTTCAAAATTGTGCTGGCTACATCGCTGGTGGTAATGGTGAGGTTACCCACCCATCTGAGGCCGTTACCACCCCATTAACACCCCATTAATGCCCCATTAACGCCCCATTAACACCCCATTAACACCAGGCAAAGGCGGTCAAGATCGTCCCCACTTTGCCTGAAAAATCAGCTTTGACATTGGGAAAATCTGTGCTGTTAAGAAAAGACTGTACAAGCTGTTTCAGATTGGAAATTGATTTTCTTCCCACCCTTCTGTCACAGAGATCTTATCATTGGGTTCACTATGGGCAGTCCCATATATAACCTTAAGATGGAGGCAGAACAGTAGCGAGGGGAAGAAGAAATTATAGCGGAACATAGGAACAGGAGTAGGCCATTCAGCCCCTCAAGCGTGTTCCACCTTTCAATTGGATCATGGCTGATCTGTACCTCAACTCTATTTACCCACCTTTGACCCATATCATTTGATACCCTTACCCAACAAAAATCTATCGATCTCCGTCTAAAAAGATTCAATTGACCCCAGCATCCACAGCCTTTTGTGAGGGAGAGAGTTCCAGGCTTTTACTCCCCTTTGTGTGAAGAAGTGCTTCCCGATTTCACTCATTGTCCAAGTGTATATGATGCACTATATGTGACATATATCGAAGAATCTTTAATTATTCTGGCGCAACAGGTGGATAATTCATTAATAACTCGTACACTTACTTAAACGGAACAGAAATCTTCAAAGCATCAGTTTAGTTGTCCGAAACTGAAAGGGGGAAATGTTTTAAGATTTTATCATCTTGTATAAAGATGAGAAAAGCAGCTTTTCATTCTGAATATTTTGTGTTTCCAAATACTGTGTGCCATAATTTTCAGTGAGTTATAGACTTCTCTTGTGAATAGCTGCCTGAATTATTCATGTTGATTATGACAATAAACAATCAATTTGTACAAGTGATACAGCTATCCCCTGCAGTGCCTGTTGTATAAAAGAAAATCAGATAAACTGTCTGGTTTCACCCGTGCTTGTCTCCCAAGAGTGTGCCAGAACAAGCTATAAAAACACTGTTACATCTTGACTCTGCATCTCTTTCCAACCCTCTTTTCCTCACTCAGTGCATTAGAAGATCACTGAGGGTCAGGCATGAGACTGTCAAAGTCGATGGGCTCACGGGTGCCAGACTATCCCTATCTGAAATGATCACAGCTGAACACAGCAGACACTGTCACCATCATAATCACTGATTGCTGCCTCCTTCTGTGCACAGAACATTTACAGGTGTCTCACTCAGCACTTTGTGCAATTTGTTTTTCTCTTCGTGCTGTATTCTCAAAGGACACAAGTGGGCCACCCGAGGCCACTATCACACTCGGTCTGACAGCTCGACACAACAGCGTTGACAGAGAGCAAGGAGCAGGCTGTCAGCCCAGCCATTTTAACCAGAAATGGTTTGTGATCCAGGGATACCTAAGGAAAAGGAGGCACGTGGAGGGGGGGAAGGAGGCCAAGAAAAAACAGAGTTTGTTTCTTGAAAACAGAAGAATGCCTTCACCAATGCAAGATGTAGCCTTCCAACCTTAGCATTGACCTTAACAACTTTAGATCTTTCTCATCGCTCCCATCTGCAGTAACCATTTACACCTCCTCTAGACCCATCTTTTGTTTCTTTACTTGTCCCATTCCCACCCTCCTTGCCTTGCACCATCATCCCTTTAGTCATTTAATCACTCCTGCCCTCCACTCCATCACAGACCTTTCCCTTTTGTTCTTTCCCTACCCCTGCCCCTCTTTTCCCAGGCTCTGTATTTGCTTAAACATCTCTGGCATCTTCCAGTTCTGACGAAAGTCAACAACCTGAAACGTTAACTCTGTTTCTCTCTCCACAGATGCTGCCTGACCTGTTGAGTGTTTCCAGCATTTTCTGTATTTACTATAAAAGATCCAGGGCTTGGCTTGGTGGAAACTCTACTAACCCCAATCTGTGTTCCCGACTATTTGGCTGAATCCTCATGGAATAAAGCCTTGTACAAGATTGCCTCATTTCACAGCCTGTTAAAACCAGTCTCCTCCTCCATTTCATAGGCCAAAGATCATCAAATTCAGTTTGTGTTACTTGTATCGTAATAAATCCAATACGGAACTCAGGAGAAACTTCTTTACCCAGAGAGTGGTGAGAATGTGGATCTCGCTACCACAAGGAGTAGTTGAGGTGAATAGCATCAATACATTTAAGGGGAAGGTGGATAAGTACATGAGGGAAAAAGGAATAAAAGGATATGTTGATTGGGTTGCCTGAAGAACGGTGGGAGGAGGCTCGTGTGGAGAATAAACACTGGCACGGACCAGTTGGGCCGAATGGCCTGTTTCTGTGCTATAAAATCTATGTAATACGTTTTTGTGCTCAGGATATTGCTGTAGCATATGTGTAAGATGATTTTTCTGAATTATCCATCAATTATCATTGTCCACCAGGGCATTAAGGAGAATATTATTGATGACTAATATCAAAAGTAGTGCAGTGGTTATGGTACTAAGTGAGCAACCTAGGCAATCTAAATCCCACCATGGCAAGTTGTGTTATTGAATGCAATTAATCATGTAATTAATGGGCTAGCTTTAGGGGAAATGACCACAAAAGCTGCTGGGTTGTTGTAAAAACCCAACTGGTTCACTAATGTTCTTCAGGGAAGGGAGCTCAATATATGACTCCAGTCCCACACTAGGTGGTTGACTCTTAATGGCTAGCAAACTGCTCAATTACGAACAATAACAGACAGGAAAAGACCCTCTGGTCCATCCAGCCTGTTTCTACACAACTGCGATACCTTGTGCATCATACAACATACACTGTCCACCCCACCTGAAACCATGTGATCTCCTGCGAGAGGCAAAAAAACAGATTTAAAAAACCCAGGCCGATTTGAGAGAAGAAAAAATCTGGGAAATTCGTCTCCGCTGCCCCCACCCCTCCAGTCCAGGAGATCTCTCTGGCCCTGATTAATGTTATGCAGTACCTACCTACCTACTTCTTTACCCAGAGAGTGGTTAGTCTCTGTAACTCATTACTACAAGGAGTTGTTGAGACGAATAGCATAGATGCATTGAAGGGGAAACTAGATAAGTACGAGGGTTACATCAAGTTACATAGAAACTACAGCACAGAAACAGGCCATTCGGCCCAACTTGTCTATGCTGGTGTTTATGCTCCACACGAGCCTCCTCCCTCCCTACTTCATCCAACCCTATCAAGATACCCTTCTATTCCTTTCTCCCCCATGTGCTTATCTAGCTTCCCCTTAAATGCATCTATGCTATTTGCCTCATCCACTCCTTGTGGTAGCAAGTTCCACATTCTAACCACTCTCTGGGTAAAGAAGTTTCTCCTGAATTCCCTATTGGATTAATTAGTGACTATTTTATATTTATGACCTCTAGTTTTGGACTCCAAAACTAGAGGTCATATTCTCTACATCTACCCTATCAAACCCTATCATTATCCTAAAGACTTCTATCAGGTCACCCCTCAGCCTTCTCTTTTCTAGAGAAAAGAGTCCCAGCCTGTTCAGCTTTTCCTGATTAGGATATCCTCTCAGTTTTGCGAATCTTTTTTGCACCCTCTCCAATGTCTCTATATCCTTTATTTAATATGGAGACCAGAACTGTGCACAACACTTCAAGTGTGCTCTAACCAAGGTTCTATATAAATTTAACATAACTTCTTTGCTTTTCAATTCCATCCCTCTAGAGGGAGAAAGGAATAGAAGGTTATGCTGATAGGATTAGATGATGTAGGGTGGGAGGAAGCTCGCGTAGAGCATAAATACTGGCACAGACCAATTGGGCCGAATGGCCTGTCTGTGCTGTAAATTCTATGTAATATCCCAGCAACTTAGTACAGCCGAGGGATTAAGCCTGTGGCCTACCTGCTTGGTACCACATGAAGCAGTGCATTTATTCATTGAGCCACTAGAGGTGCTATGCTCTGCTTTTTGTGCTGTAGGTTCAAAAGACCAGCTGGACAGCCCTATAATTACCAGACCCCATTTCCCCTGACGGCCTGAGATGATTGAAAGCAGCAATCTCAAGTCCAGTTTTAATTTCTAAATGTCAAAACAGTCTGGAGAAATTGTTTTTTTTAAAGTAGTTTTTGCTAGAACGTAACACTGTGATCCTTCTAATAATATTTGATATTAATACAGAGTTCTCTGACAAATTGAGAAATCTGTATATTTCTGTATATTTTACATATCATCTTCTACATATAAATTAAATGGACGTCTTTCCAGACCAGCGCACCGGGATCAGTTTTAGGGACGAACAAACATTTAGAACAGTACGAATCACAAGTCAACACAAAAATCATTGGAAATAAGCAGTATCTTAAGAGGGCAAAGATGGTTAATGTTTTGGTAGATGCCCTTCTCCAGCTAAAAGGTTAAGCTTTCGTTTCAGATGCTGAATGACCTGTGGCCTATTTCCAGTGTTTCAGCTGTGTCAGCTGTAGCTCAGTAGGTAGCACTCTTGCCTCTATGTCATAAAGGTTGTGGGTTCAAGTCCTGACTCCTAAGACTTGAACATATAATCCAGGCTTACAGTACTGAGGGAGTGCTGCACTGTTGATAGGTGCCCTCTTTCAGATGTGACATTAAATTGAGGCCCTGTCTTCCCTTTCAGGCAGATGTAAAAGACCCCTTGACATTATTTTGAAGAAGAGCAGGGGAGTGCTGGCCAATATTTATCCTTCAACCAACATCACTAAAACAGATTATCTGGTCGTTATCTCAATGCGGCTTGTGGGACATTGCTTTGCACAAATTGGCTGCCATATTTCCTACATTACAACAGTGACTACACTTCAAAAAGTACTTAATTGGCTGTAAAGCGTTTTGGGAGGTCTCGAGGCCATTGAAGGCGCGATAGAAATGCAAGTTTTTTATTTCAGATTTGCAGCGTTTGCAGTTTTCTTTCTTTCCATCTCTATGACATGAATCAGAACGTTGCCATGGTACCTACTGATTGCATGCTACTGGGAGTTCTTAAGAGGTGCACAGTATGTGCGTGTTAAATCGGAAGAGGGAAAACATTATGTGATTGCTCTTGAGGAACCTGTTATTCGCCACTGAAGTTGATTGCTGATCTTCACAAGTTTTGCCTGACGATTGACCTTATGCTCAGGCTCTTGAGCATGCTATCCTCCAGCGGAAACATGCTTTGTGCAAGGTTGAGCTAATCTACTTTGAAACGGAATCAACCCTGTATTAAATGTGCTCTGGGTCCCCACGGGTTCAGGAACACATGCTAAGTTACGCAAAATGGATATCAACCATATGGGTATGCAATACAGTGGAGCAGAAGTTATGCTACTGTTGTATAAAGCACTGATTAGACCCCACCTGGAGTACTGCGTTCACTTCTGGGCACCGCACCTCAGGAAGGATATATATTGGCTTTGGAAGGGGTGCTGCTAAGTCTCAAGGCTCAGAGATTGAGATCTCCAAGAGCAGCCAGCAAGTCCTGCTGAACTGTAAGATTCTCTGGGGAAAGTGGGTGGGTGGGTAAGAATGATCATAGCCATCCTCACATGGACGCTTTTAGCCTTCCCCAGGACCCCTGTAGAACTTCCAATTGGCGGAGGGCTGACAGGCCGTTCACAGCGCCATGTCCTTTGATCACCCCTTCCCCCTGGGGTGTGTAGCCATTGAGGGAACCGGAGAATGAGGTGCGAGGCTGGGAATACCTCCTCCTTCCTCATTTGCACTCAGCCATCAGACCTTCGCCTAACTGCAGGACCAGCCCAAGCTCGAGCCCTCCAGGCAAGCCCCAGAAACCCCTGGGCAACATTAAAGGGGCACAGATATGTCTCCACCTCTTTTTTCCTGACCTTTGCACCCGGGGAACTAGGCATTCCCCCCCTCATTTCCCATAACTGCATTAGATGTGGTCAGACATTCACAGGATTCAAAATGGAGGTTGCCCACACAAATATAAAACATACATGCACTGTAAATGGCCCCATTGGATGCATGTAATTGGTTGGAATTGTCTGACCCATTGATCAGTGAGATGAGTCTCCATCTATGGGCAATGGGCAGCAATCAACCCACATATATCAAGGTTTTCCTCAACTACATTATCTTTGTTTTGTCCTGAGGCATGTGTACATCAGCCAGTTTGGGATGTGTATTCTCTATCACCTGCAAGAACGAATCCAGTAAATAATCTGCCATAAGCAAAAATGCTTAATTTTTGTCACTTAATTTAACAACAGGAGCTCAAACTCTGCAGAATTCAAGCCTTGGGAATGATCAAAACTCAAGACCCAGCCCCCCAGGGATGAGAATAGGACTTTTGGGAGGAAACTTCTCTGAGAATTTTCCAGTGAACACTGGCTATTATTATGGTAAGTTTAGCATTTAGTTTAGCATTATGGAACTTTTAATGTACCCATTAATGTAATATGGTGTAAATTTTATTTTAGTTCCATGTCAGAGGACCTGCAGAAAATGAGCGGTTTGATTGCTTGGCTTTATGACTTTTGCTGTTTGTTAATGATCTAGAGAGTATTTGCACCTTTATAGCACCTTATCACATCCTCAGAACATCCTAAAGCAATTTGCAGTTACTTTTGAGGTGCAGTAACTGTTATGTTGCAGTCAATGTGTGCACAGCAAGGTCCCACAAAGAGCAAGCAAGATGAATTACCAATAGATTGTTTGCTGCTCGCCAATTACCCACTGGTTGGTTTTCCACCTTCCTAATCACATTTCAGTCAATCGATACCCCCATTTAACAGTGATTTGTTGCTTCTTTCTCAATATAATATTTGAGCCAATCACAATTCTGTGCCCCAGGGATACTTTGCATGCGTGTGACAGAATGTGGCCGTCATGTACTAGCTGTAAGGTTGAAAGCAAACACAAGAGGTTGGATCATAAATGGTCAGCAGGAATTGCAAGTGTGATTCCTCACTGCCTAATTCTGGAACAAGGGAAAGTTTACAACAACAAAGTGTCCAAATGAGGATAATGTATTATTTATATCTGGACAGCATGTTGTCAATGCAAATAACTCTCCTGCCAGCAACCTTGCTCCAAACTGGATTACTCCATTAATAAAATAGGTTTTAGAAGAATTGGTTGTGAAAAAGATTAAAGGTTCTAATGATAAGTATAGGCATGATGGGCCAAGTATGGATCACCATGGCTCCAGTCCTGGTGAGACCATGATGATGTCCACTGTGGAACATAACTGTTCTATATTGAATATCGTAGACTAAAATATACAATTCATATTCTGCAGTTTTGATCAACTATCTTTGGGAGCTGGGGAGAGATTGCACAATTTTCTCTTTTTTAAGTTTGTCTGTGAATATTCTGCTCCCTTAGGACACTGAATAAGCTAACGAGAATCCATAACACTGCAAGTTGGATCTGTTCCAGCGAGATGAATAGAATCATAGAATCATAGAAAGTTACGGCACAGAAGGAGGCCAGTTGGCCCATCGTGTCCATGCTGGCCGAAGAAGAGCTATCCAGCATAATCCCACTTTTCAGCTCTTGGTCCGTAGCCCTGTAGGTTACGGCACTTCAAGTGCTCATTCAAGTACTTTTTAAATGAGTTGAGGGTTTCTGCCTCTACCAGCTTTTCAGGCAGTGAGTTCCAGACCCCCTCCACCCTCTGGGTGAAAAAAATTCTCCTCAGCTCCCCTCTAATCCTTCTACCAATTACTTTAAATCTATGCCCCCTGGTCACTGACCACTCTGCTAAGGGAAATAGATCTTCCCTTTCCACTCTATCTCGTCCTGTCATAATTTTATACACCTTAATTAAATCTCCCCTCAGCCTCCTTTGTTCCAAAGAAAACAAAACCCAGCCTATCCAATCTTTTCTCATAGCTAAAATTCTCCAGCCCTGGCAACATCCTTGTAAATCTCCTCTGCACCCTCTCTAGTGCAATCACATCTTTCCTGTAATGTGCTGACCAGAACTGTACACAGTACTCAAGCTGTGGCCTAACCAATGTTTTATACAGTTCCAGCATAACCTCCCTGCTCTTATATTCTATGCCTTGGCTAATAAAGGAAAGTATCCCGTATGCCTTTTTAACCACCTTAATCTACCTGTCCTGCTGCCTTCAGGGATCTGAGAACATGCGCTCCAAGGTCCCTCACTTCCTCTACTCCTCTCAGTATCCTCCCATTTATTGTGTATTCCCTTGCCTTATTGGCCCTCCCCAAATGCATTACCTCACACTTCTCTGGATTGAATTCCATTTGCCACTTTTCTGTCCACCTGACCAGTCCATTGATATCTTCCTGCAGTCTACCATTTTCCTCCTTACTTTCAGCCACATGGCCAATTTTTGTATCATCTGCAAACTTCTTGATCAAGCCCCACACATTCAAGTCCAAATAATTAATACATACTATAAAAAGCAAGGGACCTAGTATTGAGCCTTGCAGGGCCCCACTGGAAACAGCCTTCCAGTCGCAAAAACACCCGTCAACCGTTACCCTTTGTCTCCTGCCACTGAGACAATTTTGGATCCAACTAGCCACTTTCCCTTGGCTTTTACTTTTTTGAACAGTCTACCATGTGGGACCTTGTCAAAAACCTTGCTAAAACCCATGCACACTACATCAAACGCGTTACTCTCATCGACCCTCCTTGTTACCTGCTCAAAAAATTCAATCAAATTAGTCAGACACGACCTTCCCTTAACAAACTCATGCTGACTGTCCTTGATTAACCTGTGCTTTTCTAAATGACGATTTATGCTGTCCCTCAGAATTGATTCCAATAATTTGCCCACCACTGAGGTTAGACTGACTGGCCTGTAATTACTCATTCTATCTCTTTCTCCCTTTTTAAACAACGGTACAACCTTAGCGGTCCTCCAATCCTCCGGCATCATACCTGTAGCCAGGGAGGATTGGAAAATGATGGTCAGAGCCTCCGCTATTTCCTCCTTTGTTTCTCCTAACAGCCTGGGGTACATTTCATCCTTGCCTTTCAAAGATGCTAATCCCCTTAATACTTCCTCTCTCACTATGTTTATCCCATTCAATATTTCACACTCCTCCTCCTTAACTACAATCTCTGCATTGTCCCCCTCTTTTGTGAAGACAGACGCAAAGTATTCATTAAGAACCATACCCACATCTTCCGCCTCCACACATAGGTTACCTTTTTGGTCTCCAATAGGCCCTACTCTTTCCTCAGTTATCCTTTTGCTCTTTATGTATTTATAAAACATTTTTGGGTTTTCCTTGATTTTACTTGCCAGTATTTTTTCATGCCCACTCTTTGCTTTCCTAATTTCCTTTTTAATTTCACCCCTGCACTTTCTATACTCCTCTAGGCTTTCTGCAGTATTGAGCTCGTGGTGTCTGACATAAGCTTCCCTTTTTTGCCGTATCTTACCCTGTAGGCTCCTTGTCATCCAGATTTGGCAGTCCCACCCTTTTTCTTTGTGGGAACATGTTGACTCTGAAACCCTTGAATCTCCTCCTTGAATGCCTCCCACTGCTCTGACACTGATTTACCTTCAAGTAGCTGTTTCCAGTCCACTTTTGCTAAATCACTTCTTAGCTTAGTAAAATTGGCCTTTCCCCAATTGAGAACTTTTACTCCTGGTCCATCTTTGTCGTTTTCAATAACTATGCTAAATCTGACTGAATTATGATCACTACCAGCAAAATGCTCTCCCACTGATGCTTCATCTACCTGCACAGTTTCATTCCCTAAAATTAAATCCATTACTGTCCCCCCTCTTGTTGGGCTTGCTACGAACTGACTAAAAAAGTTCTCCTGAATGCAATGTGTGTGCCTGCCCCTTCTTTGTTCATTAGCTCAACCCATATAATAACTTCAATGTCTTGAATATATTTATATTCTTGTGTTAGTTCCTATAATATTTTTCATTTTTTAATGTTCTATTACTCAATGAATGGCAAAAATAGGTCAGGAAACTGCGTTCCTGCACCATTGAAATTGAATGTGGTCATTGGGGTGAAACCATATTTAATAAAATATACATTGTAATAAAATACAGACATTGGTTTGAGCCAGCGTTCCTTTTTATTGGTACTCAGATAAATATAGTGTGGTTTATGCACCCAATGATGTCAATGAACAGATTTTCATCAAAATTTCTGCACAAAGGATGCCATTCAGCCCATTGCACCTGTACCGGTGCTAGCTCCCCTACTAGAGCTATTCACTGTAATCCCATTTCTTTCCTTATAAAGGTGTAAGCCTTGGCTCAGTGGTAGCACTCTCATCTCTGAGTCAGAAGGAATTTTAGAAGGTTGTGTGTCCAGCTCCATGCCAGTGGCTTGAGTCATAATCTAAGCTGAGACTTCAGTGCAGTACTGAGGGAGTGCTGCACTGTTGGAGGTGGCGTCTTTTGAATGAAATGTCAAGTTGCGGCCCTGTCTACCTTCTCCAGAGAACGAAAAAGATTCCATGATAATATTCAAAGAAGAACAGGGGTGTTCTCCCCAGTGTCCTGGCCAATATTTATCCCTCAACCAATATCACTAAAACAGATTATCTGGTCATTATCCCATTGCTGTTTGAGGGATTTTGAGGGATTTTGCTGTGAGCAAATTGGATTATACTAATCGCTGTTTGTGGAACCTTGCTGTATGAAAATTGTGTTTTCCTACATTGCAACAGTGACTACACATCAAAATAATTAATTGGTTCTGAAGCACTTTCGGACATTCTGAGGTCATGAAAGGTGCTACATAAAAGCAAGTTTTCTCTCTACAAATGCTGCCTGACCTGCCGAGTGTTTCCAGCATTTTCTGTTTTTATCTCTATCTAAAAGCAAGTTCTTTAGGAACTCTCTCCCACAAAAGGCTGTGGATGCTGGGTCAATTGACATTTTCAAGACTGATATCGATAGATTTTTTGTTGGGTGAGGTTATCAAGGGATATGAAGCAAAGGCAGGTAAATGGAGTTGAGATACAGATCAGCCGTGATCTAATTGAACGGCGGACCAGGCTCGAGGGGCTGAATGGCCTCCTCCTGTTCCTATGTTCATCTATTTTCTCTTTCCCCACACCCTTTAACATCTTTCTTGTCTTTATCTAATTCCCCATCAAATGTCATGATTGACTCAACTTTAATATTCCCTTGAGTATAGAAGATTAAGGGGTGATTTAATTAAGGTGTGTAAGATGATTAAAGAATTTGGTAGGATAGATAGAGAGAAACTGTTTCCTCTGGTGGGAGATTCCAGAACAAGGGGCCATGACCTTAAAATTGGAGCTAGGCCGTTCAGGGGTGATGTCAGGAAGCACTTCTTCACACAAAGGGGAGTGGAAATCTGGAACTCTCTTCCCCCAAAATGCTGTTGAGGCTGGGAGCCAAGTGAAAATTTGAAAACTGAGATTAATAGATTTTTGTTAGGTAAGGGTATTAAGAGTTACGAAACCCAGGTGGCTAGATGGAGTTAAGATACAGATCAGCCATGATGTAATTGAATGGCGGAATAGGCTCAAGGGGCTGAATGGCCTACTCCTGTTCCTATGTTCCTAATATGTCTTTAAACTTTCTTCAAAGAATGCACAGGGTATTGCAGCAGTGAAGTGGTCATCCTAATTATATCATTCATCTTTGAAGTAGCTGTCATTTTACACAATCCACCTACGATTCAAAAGGTCAGAAATAATGGAGCTTTCCTGACAAATTCATCTCTTATATCAAAGAGATCTTTAAAAAGGTGTCCAAAGCAATCATTAAACATTTGAATAAAGCCACATACTGAACAACTTTGAACCTTTTCTCACCCATTGAAATGGGAAACATTGACTCAATAACGAATTCAAGACTGAATTCTTCGGTTGGACATTCACGTTAATTCTGATTTACTGCAGTGCATCGTGTATCCTGATAGAGAAGAGAGGAATTTAACCAGAAGCAACAACCATGCCTTGAGATCTGTGGATTGTTAGTTTGTCTTTAATGGAAATTTGGGCTCTTTTCATCAAGATATATAAATATTTCAATGCTGTACTGAGGGAGCCATGATGTGGAGATGCCGGTGATGGACTGGGGTTGACAATTGTAAACGATTTTACAACACCAAGTTATAGTCCAACAAATTTATTTTAAATTCCACAAGCTTTCGGAGGCTTCCTCCTTCCTCAGGTGAATGGTGTGGAAATGAAATCTTCAAATCCTTCACATTTGAAAATCACAGAACAATGCCTGGTGATTACTGCCCGTTGCCAAGGCAATCACAGTGAGCAGACAGAAAGGTGTCACCTAAAAGGCCACCGAATATACAAACCCCCCAAAAAAAAGAGAGAGAGAGAAGGAAGACAGTCAATGACCCGTTATATTAAAAACAGATAACATTTGTTCGCTGTTGGGGTTACGTGTAGTGTGACATGAACCCAAGATCCCAGTTGAGGCCGTCCTCATGGGTGCGGAACTTGGCTATCAATTTCTGCTCGACGATTTTGCGTTGTCGTGTGTCTCGAAGGCCGCCTTGGAGTATGCTTACCCGAAGGTCGGTGGCTGAATGTCCATGACTGCTGAAGTGTTCCCCGACAGGGAGAGAACCCTCCTGTTTGGCGATTGTTGCGCGGTGTCCGTTCATCCGTTGTCGCAGCGTCTGCATGGTCTCGCCAATGTACCATGCTCTGGAGCATCCTTTCCTGCAACGTATGAGGTAGACAACGTTGGCCGAGTCACAGGAGTATGAACCGTGCACCTGGTGGGTGGTGTCCTCTCGTGTGATGGTGGTATCTGTGTCGATGATCTGGCATGTCTTGCAGAGGTTACCGTGGCAGGGTTGTGTGGTGTCGTGGACACTGTTCTCCTGAAAGCTGGGTAATTTGCTGCGAACGATGGTTTGTTTGAGGTTGGGTGGCTGTTTAAAGGCGAGTAGTGGAGGTGTGGGGATGGCCATAGCGAGGTGTTCGTCATCATTGATGACATGTTGAAGGCTGCGGAGAACATGGCGTAGTTTCTCCGCTCCGGGGAAGTACTGGACGACGAAGGGTACTCTGTTGGTTGCGTCCCGTGTTAGTCTTCTGAGGAGGTCTACGCGATTTTTCGCTGTGGCCCGTCGGAACTGTCGATCGATGAGTCGAGCATCATATCCCGTTCTTACTAGGGCGTCTGTAGGCGTCTGTAGGCGTCCATCGCGTTCCTCCTCGTCTGAGCAGTCCCTGTGTATTCGCAGGGCCTGTCCATAGGGGATGGCCTCTTTGACGTGGTTAGGGTGGAAGCTGGAAAAGTGGAGCATCGTGAGGTTGTCCGTGGGCTTGCGGTAGAGTGAGGTGCTGAGGTGCCCGTCTTTGATGGAGATTCGTGTGTCCAAGAAAGAAACTGATTCTGAGGAGTAGTCCATGGTGAGCTTGATGGTGGGATGGAACTTGTTGATGTTATCGTGTAGTCTCTTCAGTGATTCCTCACCGTGGGCCCATAGAAAGAAAATGTCGTCGATGTATCTGGTGTATAGTGTTGGTTGGAGGTCCTGTGCAGTGAAGAAGTCCTGCTCGAACTTGTGCATGTTGGCGTATTGGGGTGCGAATTTGGTCCCCATGGCTGTTCCGTGTGTTTGGGTAAAGAACTGGTTATTGAAGGTGAAGACATTGTGATCCAGGATGAAGCGGATGAGTTGTAGGATGGCGTCTGGAGATTGGCTGTTGTTGGTGTTGAGTATTGATGCTGTCACAGCAATGCCGTCATCGTGGGGGATACTGGTGTAGAGTGCCGAGACGTCCATCGTGGTGAGAAGTTTTCCTGGTTCAACAGGTCCGTGGGTACTGAGTTTTTGTAGAAAGTCTGTAGTGTCGCGACAGAAGCTGGGGGTTCCCTGCACGATGGGTTTCAGGATGCCCTCGATGTATCCAGAGAGGTTCTCACACAGGGTTCCGTTGCCTGATACAATAGGACATCCGGGTGTGTTGGCTTTGTGTATCTTTGGGAGGCAGTAGAAGTCTCCCACGTGAGGAGTACGTGGGATGAGAGTGCGTAGGATGTTTTGAAGGTCTGGATCGAAGGTCTTGATCAGTTTGTTGAGCTGATGGGTGTGTTCTTTGGTCGGGTCTGTGGGTAACCGTCTGTAGTGTTCCTGGTTGTCCAGTTGTCGGTATGCTTCTTTGCAATAGTCCGTTCTGTTCTGTATGAAGATGGCTCCTCCTTTGTCCGCTGGTTTGATGACGATGTTGCGGTTGGTCTTGAGAGCTTTGATGGCGTTGCGTTGTGCTTGGGTGACATTCTGGACTGTACTGAGGGAGGGCTGCATTGTCAGAGGTGGCATCTTTCAGATTAGATGTTCAACCGAGGCCCCACCTGCCTGTTTAGGTGAACATTAAAGATCCTATGGTTCTATTCAAGGAAGAGCAGGGAGTTCTCTGGTGCCCTGGCCATTAGTATTCCCTCAACCAACACTGCTAAAAATAGATTAACTAGTTAGCTATCTCATTGCTGTTAGTAGGACTTTGTCTGCAAATTGGCTGCCATGTTTACCTATAAAAGAACAGTGACTACACTTTAAGAATAGTCATTCATTGTTTGAGAAGTACTTTGGGATGCCCTGAGGATGTGAAAGGCACTATATAAATGCAAAGTTCTTTATTTGTTTTGTGACTGGGAGATTTTCTGCTCTTCCTCTTTTTTTCTTCCTCATTGAATCTGTTCTTTTTCTCTGCTACACTTGTATTCTTCTCAGTCATCCTGGCCACTGAGATGCTCTGAGAATCTCGGTGGCCATTTTGAAACCAGTCAGGACAAATAGTATCGCAGGACTCCATACATCAGCAAAGTTTGACATTTGTTTTCCCATACCTGGCCTCAAATCAAGGTTCCTGTTAAATACAGGAATTTTCATAGATCTGGGAATGAAAGAACACTGTCAACCTCATTGGTGGTACATTATAATGCTTCATGATTTCCTCATGCTGGATTACATTCATGAAATATTGGTAATATAATTACAAAGATTAAAAGTGCATTCACACAAAAAATCTGAAAATAAATATGATCAGAAGAGATTTTTAAAGAAAAAACGAAACATCAAAGAAAGTGAAACCTCATGATGTCTTATGGAAACCACTGTGACATTATGGTTGTTTTTATGTCTTCTGGGAAGCAGAAGTTCATGTAAAACACAGAAGAACTATCCGACATCAAGTATATCATCTATTTATAATCATGATCTTTCTCACCCACATTACTCGTATGTACAATTCTCATCCTTGTTTTCAAATCCCTCCATGACCGCCCCTCTCCCTATTTCTGTAACCTCCTACAGCCCTACAACCCTCCGAGATCTCTGCGCTCCTCCAATTCTGGCCTCTTGTGCATCCCCGATTTCCATCGCTCCACCATTGGCGGTCGTGCCTTCAGCTGCCTGGGCCCTTAGCGCTGGAATTGCCTCCATAAATCTCTCTGCCTCTCTACCTCTCTCTCCTCCTTTGAGATGCTCCTTAAAACCTAGTCACATGTCCTAATATCTCCTTATGTGGCTTGGTGTCAATTTTTGGCTGATTATGCCCCTGTGCAGTGCCTTGGGAAGTTTTACTACATTAAAGGCACGATATAAATGCAACCTGTGGGTGAAGCTCTGCAATGGGAGTGTGCACTTGTAATATTGTCCCTGTATTGAATTGGCAGCATAATGCTGGAGGGAAAGTTATGATGAAGCCGAAATACTTTAATGTGCTCTACTCTTAGTTCTTCACCTCATTGCTTCCAGCACCAGTGTTAGTTTTTCACCCGAGTGTTGCATGGTTTAAAGTACCCTCTCCAGATACGGCCCAAGTTTGCAGGAGCACAATGTGACTGCCGGTTTCTCACGGTTCAGGTGGACCTTACTTGAAAATCTCACACAGCCACTGTTGCGATTTACTGACAAACTGATGCGTAGTGTAAGCAATGGAGCTGTAAATACAGATACTTATACTGTTCTATATGTTTTTGGACCTTCCTTCCGTGCTCCCCTCAAAGTAATTTATTAGTTCCCATGTGCATTATACCACACCTCATGGTTTGGCATGAAACGTGAAGGCGCACAATGATTTATTTTCTGTCGGGGCTGTGATTCCTTCCTGCAAATCTTAACATGTCACTCTGTAAAGGTCTGGGTCAGTGTATTGTGTTGAACCTGGTCCATGTCACTCTGTAACGGACTGGGTCAGTGTATTGTGTCGAACCTGGTCCATGTCACTCTGTAATGGTCTGGGTCAGTGTATTGTGTCGAACCTGGTCCATGTCACTCTGTAACGGACTGGGTCAGTGTATTGTGTCGAACCTGGTCCATGTCACTCTGTAACGGACTGGGTCAATGTATTGTGTCGAACCTGGTCCATGTCACTCTGTAACGGTCTGGGTCAGTGTATTGTGTCGAACCTGGTCCATGTCACTCTGTAACGGACTGGGTCAATGTATTGTGTCGAACCTGGTCCATGTCACTCTGTAATGGTCTGGGTCAGTGTATTGTGTCGAACCTGGTCCATGTCACTCTGTAACGGTCTGGGTCAGTGTATTGTGTTGAACCTGGTCCATGTCACTCTGTAACGGACTGGGTCAGTGTATTGTGTCGAACCTGGTCCATGTCACTCTGTAACGGACTGGGTCAGTGTATTGTGTCGAACCTGGTCCATGTCACTCTGTAACGATCTGGGTCAGTGTATTGTGTCGAACCTGGTCCATGCCAGTCAATTGGGTGGGGGGGGGGGAATCAGTAGCAGCCAAATCCTACAAGAAAGACTAGCTCAGATTTAGAGCCAAAACTTCATTACTCAGCCATTTCCATCCCTTTCCTGTCCACTCCTTGTGGTCACATAACATCGAGCACCACCTGTCAGGTTAATGGAGCTGAGTCTCATGTTTTGAAACAAAATCGCTGTGGGAGACAATAGAACAGTTTCATTGTCGAAGGTTTCCTTTTATCATTGAAGCAGCATCAAAATATCGTGTTACTCATCTCTACAAAGGCGCCGATAAGAACATTAGCTACTGCAAGTTCTTCAAACCGTTCAAGGTCTTGGTTTGGTAGTAATTTAAGATACAAGCTTTCTATTGAAAATAAGAGCACACATGTGTACCAGGGTTCACTGACAGGTTGAATTAGGGGCTTTACCAGATAGATGCATCATTTGTGTTCTATGAAATCATAATTGTGCTAATGACATGAGTGCATGTTTTTTCTAAATAGGAGCGAAAAGAGCTACCTGTTCTGCATGATAGCTCATATAGAATAAAATCATACAGCACAGAAGGAGGCCATTCAGCCTATCGGGCCTGTGCCGATTCTTTGAAAGAGCTATCCAATTAGTCCCACTCCCCTGCTTTCTCCCCCAGAGCCCTGTAAATTTTTCCGTTTCAATTCCCCTTTTGAAAGTTACTATTGAATCTGCTTCCACCGCCCTTTCAGGCAGTGCATTCCAGATCATAACAACTCCCTACGTAAAAAAATTCTCCTCATCTCCCCACTGGTTCTTTTGCCAATTAATTACAATTAATTACTTTTACAAAGGAAATATGACATTTGACTAGACAATTGTATTTGATTCTGAGGAGACGATTTTAAGTGCTCTCAACTGGTGTAAATGGAGTGGTAGTGGCTTGAAAATGGCATTGAGTCACCCACCGTCCCCCCTACGCTGCCGCTATACTTTGTAGCCACTGTTCTACTGTAGGAAATGTGGCAGCCAACTTGCACACAGCAAACTCCCACAATCCACAATGCAATAAATGACTGGTCATCTGTTTTGGGTGTTGGTTGAGGGATTAGTGATGCTGACATTTGAATTTTTATTTGGGCAAACTTTTGCGCCCATAAGACTTATTTTTGCACCCAGTATCAGCATCAAATACTCTCAAGTCAGGTATGATGCAGAATCATCAGCAGGTAAGTTAGAAGGTCATGGGTTCAAGTCCCACCTCCAACTAGGCTGACACTCCCAGTGCAGTACTGGGGGAGCGCTGCACTGTCGGAGGTGCCATCTTTCGGATGAGATGTTAAACTGAGGCCCTGTCTGCCCTCTCAGTTGGATGTAAAAGATCCCATGGCACTATTTTGAAGAGGAACAGGGGAATTCTCCCTGGTGTCCTGGTCAATATTTGTCCCTCAACCCACATCACTAAAACAGATGATCTGGTCATTATGACATTGCTGTTTGTGCAGTCTTGCTGTGCGCAAATTGGTTGCCCCAGTGACTACACTTCAGAAGTACTTCATTGGCTGTAAAGCGCTTTGGGATGATCTGAGGTTGTGAAAGACACTATATAAATGCAAGTTCTTCTCTTTCTTTAAAATCAAAGGAACAGAAGATGCTAGACACACTCTGCAGATCTGGCAGCCGCTGTGGAGAGAAAGACCACTCGCCGTTTCAGGTGTGAGCCCTTTGTCCAAAACCACACACCCAAAACGTTAACTTGTTTCCATCACTCCATATCTGACCTTCCATCATTTTCTGTGTTTTTTTTTGTTTCAGATTTCCAGCATCTGCAGTAGTTTTGCTTTTTGTGCAGGTATCGCGCTGGGTTAGGTGTGGAGAAAAGCTCCCTCTGCTTGGCCCCAGCTACACACTGTAATCTTGATCTCAGCAAAGCACCCTGCCCGCACCAGAGTGACATTTCCATTTCTCACACCATCCGTTATTGTGGCTGTGAGTGAAGATTGCCAATTTAGTGTCAATTAGTGATGAATTATGTCCAATTTGTGCTGTGGACTGATGCCCACTGGCAACTGGACTGAGTCTAGCCAATCTCATTACTTAGGACCCTTACAGCTGGCCGACAGAATAGACTTTTAAGCCATCAGTCTTGGATGAATTCCAACCCAAGACCCAGATGTGAAGGGACAGTCTGCTTAAGCCACTCTACCAGCCAAGCCCATGGAATATGTGGTCTGGGTGATATTCTCCTGGAAGGAGAGCAATACTCAATACTGACCGATGAAATATGGTCAGATGGGCATGGTTGCTATGGTGCATCGTTAGGGCCTCAAGGTACCCTGAGAATTATCACAGTGGATTTCAGGAGCACAGCTAGTATTATTGGATAAGTAGATGGCATTGCAGAATCTCCTTTAAGTACTACAGCAAGTTCATCATTGGAATTAGGTTAACTCTTCCAGTTCTTTGTCACTGATAAGACATGAAATTGTCAAAGGGGATCGTGTACATGTATCTTACCAGTGATGACTTAGTGCAAATCGTAGGGTAAGAGGAATCCTTAATTTACAATAAGAGTCCGATCATACAAGTCATTAAAGGAGAGCGATCATACTAGCCAAAAAACATTCCCTTCCCCCACATCTTGTTGGCACAGCACTGAGCGTAGGTGATATGCTGTTTCTGAACATAAAGTGTTGAAGAATCACGCTGGAATCACTGTACTGATGCGTGGGCTTGTTTTGCTCTTGTTATCCTGAACTTCCAGTCACGCAAGAATCTTGATGACAACCATTTGATAACGCAAGTGTGTTGGATTGTTTGGGATGAATGTTGAGGGTGATGACTGGAACATTTTGCATTGTTTTTTTGCACCCGGTGCCCGGATCGAGTAGTCACTGGTCGATTATAACATGGAGTTATACGTAAGGTAAAGCTCTTTCACTGCTATCCTTCAAAACTAACCTCAAAAAGCAATGTGTACCACAACAGTGGTGCATTTCCATTTCTTACACCAGACAAGTTTATGGCCCCTTTGATGGAGCCTGCCAATTAGTGCTGGAACACAGGCAGTTCTGTGCTGTGGACTGATGCCCACTAGGAAACTGGGTTAAGACAGCCCAGAGTGAGTTGTATCAACTTGAATTTGCATTGCCATAAGCAGATATCTACAACAACAACTTGCATTCATATAGCGCCTTTAGCGCTGTAAAACATCCCAAAATTTGACGCTGAGCCACATAAGAAGATATTAGGGCAAGTGACCAAAAGCTTGGTCAAAGAGGTAGGTTTTGAGGAGCATCTTAAAGGAGGAGAGGAAGGTAGAGAGGCAGAGAAGGTTAGGGAGGGAATTCCAAGGCATTGGGACGAGGCAGCTGAAGGCACGGCCGCCAATGATGGGCAAAAGATATGCGGGATGCACAAGAGGCCAGAATTGGAGGAGTGCAAAGATCTTGGAGGGTTGTAGGGCTGGAGGAGGTTCCAGAGATAGGGAGGGGCGAGGCCATGGAGGGATTTGAAAACAAGGATGAGAATTTTAAAATCAAGATGTTGCCAGAAAGGGAGCCAATGTAAGTCAGCGAGCACAGGGGTGATGGGTGAATGAATGCAATCATGGAATGTCATTGCCTGTCTGAAGTTGAATTTGGTCTTGGCAAGTCTACCAATCTGCCACCAACTCTTGCCCACCTCCCAATATACTGACTCCCACTGCGACCTTCCCGATCTACAGCCACCTCTGGCCCATCTCCCAATTTACCGACTCCTGCCCTACTCCTGATCTCCAGCCACCTCTGATGCAACTCCCAATCGGCCAACTCATTTGCAACAGAGCATCATCTACACTCACCACGTGTCATGACAAAAATTGACTAGCTAGGCAACAAAAATCAAAGCACTACTGAGATGGAAATCTTCCCTGTTTCAGTCGTAAATATAATTGTGCTGCAAACACTTTCCCTAGTGCAGATCACAGTCCATGACCAACAGAGGAGTATGGTCACGTTCAGGAGGCCCCTGGCAGGTTGAGTATGTACTTACAGTGGTTCATCTCCACTTCATAACACCAGACAACTTTATGGCCCTTTTGATGGAGCCTGTCAATTTAATGCCAATTAATGCTGGAACACAGGCCGTTCTGTGCCGTGGACTGAGTGGTGAGGGATACAAGGAAATGATCAGAGATGGCCTTGTCTGTGATTGAGACAATGGGAATAGCGAGGCCTCATGAGATGGTAAGGTCGAGGGGTGGCCGTGAATATGGGTAGGGGGTTTGTATGGAGGGAGAGGTTAAGGGAGGACAGGAGGGCAGTGAGCTCAGAGGAGAGAGAGCATGATGAGTTGAGATGGAAGTTGAAATTACCAAGGATGAGAAGTTGCTCGGTGCAGAGGCCGAGGGAAGAAGGGAGTGAGGAAATCTGATAAGATGCTACATAAATGCGAGTCTTTATTTCTTAATTAAATTTGCAGTGATTAACAAGCTAATATGTTAGTTATTTTGTGAGATTAGCAAATGTAGTTGCACTGAATATTAAATATACCATGAAAAAAAAAGTATCAATCAATTTGTGATCTCAACAGCAATGGTAAAAATCCTGGAATCCCAAGTAATAAAAAAAGATTTCCACTAATTCGATCACTATAAACCGTGTTGTCCAATACATTAATCACTAGCCACATGTGGCTAATTGGAAATCCAGATGAGGCTAATTGCATTTCTGATCAGTAAATTAAAAAATGAGTAATAAACACCATGGTTGGGCATGTGATCTCAATACGCATAGTCGCACCTTTTTGTGCGTTTCTTGGTAAAATGGTACGGTATAATAAATGTGGCTAAAATGGTGTCGCCATAGCCACATTTGTGGCTAGTCAGCGATTTCTATTGGACAACACTGCTGTAAACCAGTGGCCCTGCTCGTTTAGTTTGTACAATAACCCTATACCTGTAAATAGGCATTGCAAAGGAGAGTACATCACCAGACTGCTTTCTCAGTGCCTTATTCAGATTAAGACTATGGAGACCTTCAACAGTGTGGGGTCGTAGGGGTTAATGAAAGGTGGCGTCAGGACAACCAAGAGACAAACTGTTGAACCTTCCTCCCATATATAATTAGACGTGAACTTTCAATTGGAGACAATTGGAGACCCACTGAGTTTGGTTCCAGTGAGTCTGGCAAGTGAGGTGTGAAAAGCAATTACGAGTGAGACTGTATGGCAGAAGTCCTCGCTAAGAAGAGGCAGCTTTGCCAGTTTTTGTAAAAACTGACCTCGGTTGAGTTTGCTGAAGCAATAAACAAGGTGGGACGTGGTTGTCCTATGATGTGCTTTACCTGTTGGTGTAAGTAACGGAGAGAAAGGTTTGGGAGACTCCAAACGGATGAGGGGACGAAGGGCACAAGGCATCGTTTAACTATTCTACACGAGCAATATTTTTGCATTAGAAGGGCACATCAGGGGCACCCCAGTGGCTCAGCTAGTGCAAGACCGACCCATATAATTCAGGAAAGTCCCAGGCTGTCATAGGAACATAGGAACAGGAGTAGGTCATTCAGCCCCTCGTGCCTGCTCCGCCATTTGATAAGATCATGGCTGATCTGTGATCTAACTCCATATACCTGCCTTTGGCCCATATCCCTTAATACCTTTGATTACCAAAAAGCTATCTATCTCAGATTTAAATTTAGCAATTGAGCTAGTATCAATTGCCGTTTGCGGAAGAGAGTTCCAAACTTCTACCACCCTTTGTGTGTAGAAATGTTTTCTAATCTCGCTCCTGAAAGGTCTGGCTCTAATTTTTAGACTGTGCCCCCTACTCCTAAAATCCCCAACCAGCGGAAATAGTTTCTCTCTATCCACCCTATCTGTTCCGCTTAATATCTTATCGACATGGACATGTTGGGCCGAAGGGCCTGTTTCCATGTTGTAACTTCTATGTAACTTCTATAACTTCGATCAGATCACCCCTTAACCTTCGAAACTCTAGAGAATACAACCCCAATTTGTGTAATCTCTGCTCGTAACTTAACCCTTGAAGTCCGGGTATCATTCTAGTAAACCTACGCTGCACTCCCTCCAAGGCCAATATGTCCTTCCGAAGGTGCGGTGCCCAGAACTGCTCACAGTACTCCAGGTGCGGTCTAACCAGGGTTTTGTATAGCTGCAGCATAACTTCTGCCCCCTTGTACTCTAGTCCTCTAGATACAAAGGCCAGCATTCCATTAGCCTTATTGATTATTTTCTGCACCTGTTCATGACACTTCAATGATCGATGTACCTGAACCCCGAAGTCCCTTTGGACATCCACTGTTTTTAACTTTTTACCATTTAGAAAGTACCCTGTTCTATCCTTTTTTGATCCAAAGTGGATGACCTCACATTTGTCTACATCGAATTCTATTTGCCACAGTTTTGCCCATTCATCTAATCTATCAATATCGCTTTGTAATTTTATGTTTTCATCTACACTGCTTACAATGCCACCAATCTTTGTGTTATTGGCAAACTTAGATATGAGACTTTCTATGCCTTCATCTAAGTCGTTAATAAATATTGTGAATAATTGAGGCCCCAAGACAGATCCCTACGGGACTCCACTAGTCACATCCTGCCAATGTGAGTACCTACCCATTATCCCTACTCTCTGTCGCCTTTCACTCAGCCAACTTCCTAACCAAGTCCGTACTTTTCCCTCGATTCCATGGGCTTCTATCTTAGCTAACAGTCTCTTATGTGGGACCTTATCAAATGACTTCTGGAAGTCCATATAAATAACATCCATTGACATTCCCCTGTCCACTATTTTAGTCACCTCTTCAAAAAATTCAGTCAGGTTTGTCAGGCACGACCTACCTTTCACAAATCCATGCTGGCTCTCTCTGATTAACTGAAAATTCTCGAGGTGTTCAGTCACCCTATCCTTAATTATAGACTCCAGCATAGTCCTCGGATAGTGATGGCTGATCTTTGACTTGCTGGCATTAGGGTTCCTATGATTGTCCACAGCATCATGGAATAAGATAGTGAAAAATCCTGCTCTCGATCACTATCCAGTGCCTTCTGCTTGAATGTGTAACCGTGGGGAGGTTGGGTGAGGACAGGATTGGATATCGGTTATACTGAATAGCCTGGTGACACATGCTGTTTGGCTCATGTGTGAAGAATGGTTATTTGGGTGAGGTACTGACGGGGGTGGGGGGGGGGGGCGGGTGGAGGGCAGCATCTATGCAACTGTACTCCAATATGTCCTCGCTGACCATCATTGGCTCTAGAGCCCCCAACGTCTCAAATTTACAATTCTCATCCTCATGTTAAATCCCTTCGTGGCCTAACTCCTCCCTGTATCTGTGACCTCCTCCTGCCCTACAATCCCCCACAAACACTCCACTCCTTTGACTCTGGCCTCTTGTGCATCCCCCCCTCCCTTAAACTCACCAGTCGCGGCCGTGCCTTCAGCTGCCTGGGCCCTAAGCTCCGGAATTCCTTCCCTAAACCTCTCCGCCTCTCCACCTCCCTCTCCTCCTTTAAGACCCCACTTAAAACCCACCTCTGCCATCCCTCCTAATATCTCCCTCCTTGGCTCAGCATCCAGTTATTTTTGATTAGGCCTCTGTGAAGTGCTTTGGGACACTTTTTAAAGGCGCTATATGAAGGCAAGAGAAAACTAGAGGGACAATACGGATAGGATGGAGATAGGCCCTTCTCAAACGGCAATGGATATCTAGAACCAGCTGATGAAAAAAGAGCACAATTTTTGCTTCCAACACAAACCACAGCATGTTCCTGTCAGTACCCAGATTAAATTCTGCTGATAGGTTGAGCAGTTACTTGATTCTGTGCCACTGTCTACAACACATTTTGATACAAGCCAGTACGATGTACTTTTGGCACTGTAGAAGAACCGTTGTGTGCCCTGTTACTGAGAGAAAAGCTGAGTTGCAAAGTGCAAGTGTACGACCGAGCATGGCACAAGATATCAATGAAGGCAAGCGAGCACCATGGTGTGGCACAGGGACCAAATTTCACAATGTGGAGATAGAAAGGGAACTAGGATTGAGGATTGAGATAGTTATGGAATTGAAAAACTCAAAGGTCCAAGCCTACAAATAAAATGGGGCCATGAGTCGGACACAGTGGCATGTTGTCACAGACCAGTAAGAAAGAACTTGCATTTATATAGTGCCTTTTATGTCCTCAGGATGCCGCCAAAGCACTTCATACCCAATGAAGTACTTTTGAAGTGTAGTCACGTTGTAATGCAGAGAAACGCAGCACCCAATTTGCACAGAGCAAGGTCCCACAAACAGGAATGTGATAATGACCAGATAATCTGTATTTAGTTGTGTTGGTTGAGGGATAAATGTTGGCTAGGACACCGGGGAGAACTACCCTGCTTTTCCGCTATGGGATTCTTTACGTTCATCTGAAAGGGCAGAGGGCAGAGGGACCATGGTTTAATGTCTCAAGGCAACACCTCCAACAGTGCAGCACTCTCTCTGTACTGTACTGGAGTGTTAGCCTAGATTATGTGCTCAAGTCTCTGGAGTGGGCCATCAGCAGCAGCAGAACCGTATTCGAGCACAATCTGTAACCTCATGGCCTGGCATATTCCTCACTCTACCATTACCAACAAGCCAGGGGATCAACCCTGGTTCAATGAGGAGTGTAGAAGAGCAAGCCAGGAGCAGCACCAGGTGTACCTAAAAATGAGGTGCCTACCTGGTGAAGCTACAACTCAGGACTACATGCATGCTAAACAGTGGAAGTAACATGTAAAATTGTTTACAATTGTCAACCCCAGTCCATCACCGGCATCTCCACATCATAACATGCTATAGACAGAGCTAAGCGATTCCACAACCAACGGATCAGATCAAAGCTCTGCAGTCCTGCCACATCCAATCGTGAATGGTAGTGGACAATTAAACAATGGGAGGAGGAGGCTCTGTAAACATCCCCATCCTCAATGATGGCGGAGTCCAGCACGTGAGTGCAAAAGACAAGGCTGAAGCGTTTGCAACCATCTTCAGCCAGAAGTGCCGAGTGGATGATCCATCTCGGCCTCCTCCCGATATCCCCACCATCACAGAAACCAGTCTTCAGCCAATTCGATTCACTCCACGTGATATCAAGAAACGGCTGAGTGCACTGGATACAGCAAAGGCTATGGGCCCCAACAACATCCCGGCTGTAGTGCTGAAGACTTACGCTCCAGAACTAGCCGTGCCTCTAGCTAAGCTGTTCCAGTACAGCTAGAACACTGGCATCTACCTGACAATGTGGAAAATTGCCCAGGTATGTCCTGTCCACACAAAGCAGGACAAATCCAAACCAGCCAATTACCGTCCCATCATCCTACTCTCGATCATCAGCAAAGTGATGAAAGGTGTCGTCGACAGTGCTATCAAGCGGCACTTACTCACCAATAACCTGCTCACCGATGCTCAGTTTGGGTTCCGCCAGGACCACTTGGCTCCAGACCTCATTACAGCATTGGTCCAAACATGGACAAAAGAGCTGAATTCCAGAGGTGAGGTGAGAGTGACTGCCCTTGACATCAAGGCAGCATTTGACCGAGTGTGGCACCAAGGAGCCCTAGTAAAATTGAAGTCATTGGGAATCAGGGGGAAAACTCTCCAGTGGCTGGAGTCATACCTAGCACAAAGGAAGATGGTAGTGGTTGTTAGAGGCCAATCATCTCAGCCCCAGGACATTGCTGCAGGAGTTCCTCAGGGCAGTGTCCTAGGCCCAACCATCTTCAGCTGCTTCATCAATGACCTTCCCTCCATCATAAGGTCAGAAATAGGGATGTTCGCTGATGATTGCACAGTGTTCAGTTCCATTCGCAACCCCTCAGATAATGAAGCAGTCCGAGCCTGCTTGCAGCAAGATCTGGAGAACATCCAGGCTTGGACTGATATGTGGCAAGTAACATTCGTGCCAGACAAGTGCCAGGCAATGACCATCTCCAACAAGAGAGAGTCTAACCACCTCCCCTTGACATTCAACGGCATTACCATCGCCGAATCCCCCACCATCAACATTCTGGGGGTCACCATTGACCAGAAACTTAACTGGACCAGTCATATAAATACTGTGGCTACAATAGCAGGTCAGAGGCGGGATATTCTGTGGCGAGTGACTCACCTCCTGACTCCCCAAAGCCTTTCCATCATCTACAAGGCACAAGTCAGGAGTGTGATGGAATACTCTCCACTTGCCTGGATGAGTGCAGCTCCAACAACACTCAAGAAGCTCAACACCATCCAGGACAAAGCAGCCCGCTTGATTGGCACCCCATCCACCACCGTAAACATTCACTCCCTTCACCAACGGCGCACTGTGGCTGCAGTGTGTACCATCCACAGGATGCACTGCAGTAACTCGCCAAGGCTTCTTCAACAGCACCTCCCAAACCCACAACCTCTACCACCTAGAAGGACAAGAGCAGCAGGCACATGGGAACAACGCCACCTGCACATTCCCCTTCAAGTCACACACCATCCCGACTTGGAAATATATCGCCGTTCCTTCATCATTGCTGGGTCAAAATCCTAGAACTCCCTCCCTAACAGCACTGTGGGAGAACCTTCACCACACGGACTGCAGCTGTTCAAGAAGGCGGCTCACCACCACCTTCTCAAGGGCAATTAGGGATGGGCAATAAATGCTGGCCTCGCCAGCGATGCCCACATCCCATGAACGAATAAAAAAAAAGAACCCACTGAAATGAGGCACGATCGCACAGCCCGTCAAGTGCCCGCTGTCCGCCCGAATTTAAAATTGGCCCCACTGCCTTCCATTTGTATCAGAAGAGATTTCAGCATGTGAAACCAAAGTCAATGTGAATGAGTTCAAAACAGGCGTGCGCCTAGGCCTTCCTTGTGAAGGCCCCAAACAAAATGGCGGGTGGATCAGGAATGGGAATGGGGCAGTACGTTCGGCCCCTGCAGTTTTCGGGGCGCTATCACCCCATTCCCGCCCAGCAGAGGCTGGGGAAATAGGCCCCAGTGTGATTTGGAGCCACAAGTGCCAGTGGTCGTGGCTTCTTCGTCTTTCCTGCACCCATCAACAGTTAAAGATTGTTGCAGAAATGCTCGTGTTTTTCCGACTCCTTCGCAACCTTCTTGTGCTGAAGTTTACCTTAACTGTGAGTTAAATATTTGGGTATATCACAAACTGTAACTTAACACACCGTTCCAGATGTAGCTTGAAAGACAATAACATGAAGAGAGAACTGGCTTTGAAAGTGCTGTGATCTGTGTGTTTTAAAGCTCATTTGATCTAACCATTGACATTTGAGACTATGTCATCCTAGAATAGTCTGATTATTTAAAATAGTTCATGTATATCTAGTTCAATAGCCTGATGCACCTAGTTTTTGACATCCGGCTGGTTGGTTTCGACGTCTTAGACAATTGATCATTATACTGCCAAAGAATGGGACCACCTAACGCCTGCATAAAGTGTTAACAGGTCATGAAATGAGGCCAAAAGAGCACTCCCTACAGCACGAGCATGGTCGTTCCATTCTCTGTACTCTCTGCTTTCCTTTGTACCTCTCAGGGTAGGTCGATCAGTTTGCTCTCATTAATATTTTCTTCGGGGCTATTTTGCTGACAGACTGCCAGATCTGCCTGGCCTACTTCTGATGAAAGTGAGGAGGTTTCAAGTGATGAAGTGGCTGGTTTCATTGGAGGGACGGTGCACGGTCCCATGCAGTGGGCCGATGACCTTGCTCCTCTTCCTGCCGTTGGTGCGAGGAAGTTGATGGAAGGCGAACATGTCTCCGCATGGAAGGAAGGGGAAATCGGGAGAGTCACCCTGAGACAACTGGAGTATGGTGTCCACACTTTAGGAAGGAAGTCAAGGCCTTGGAGAGGGTGTCGAGGAGATTTACCGGGATGGTACCAGGGATGAGGTGTTTCAGTTACCTGGAGAGACTGGAGAAGCTGGAATCTGACAAAGGAGGCAACGTCCTTCAGTTATGTGGAGAGACTGAAGAAGCTGGGGTTGCTCTCCTTCGAGCAGAGAAGGTTAAGGGGAGATTTAACAGAGGTGTTCAAAATTATGAAAGGTTTTGATAGACTAAATAAAGGAGAAACTGTTTGCACTGGCAGGAGGGTTGGTAATCAGAGGACACCGATTTAAAATAATTTGCAAAAAAGTCAGGGGGGAGATGTGGAGAAATTTTTTTATGAGTTGTAATGATCTGGAATGCACTGCCTGAAAGGGCGGTGGAAGCAGATTCAATAGTAACTTTCAAAAGGGAATTGGATAAATACTTGAAAATGAAAAATTTGGAGGGCTATGGGGAGATAGCTCTTTCAGAGAGCTGGCACAGACACGATGGGCCGAATGACCTCCTTCTGTGCTGTATGATTCTATGATTCTATAAGGTAATCGATGGCTGGTTTTAGAGAGGCACCTACAGAGGCCTGGGCACAAGTCACCTGTCCACCTGTCCTGCCCTCTTAATGCAGGGAGAGTTTATCAGGGAAGAAAATAGGAAAACTCTGCAAAAAAAAAATCTGAGGTGAATTTAATCAACCAAAATCCTAACTGGGCATCACACTATGGGTACATTTCACACACTCTCTTCATGTATATGAACCTGCTTTCACATCAATCACTGTAAGTTCATTCCCAGCAATTATAATGTAATAATTATTTTTCCTCCAACTTCTCCCCCTCCATTCATTTTTATTCTTTCATTGAGTGCTTCAAATGCAGATCCTGCTTACATGTGGGCTCGAACTTAATTGAAAATGGAGAATAATGGAAATGAAAATCTGATGGTTTCTATAACGACCTGCCAATCCGCAACCCCAGTTTTACGCCCCTTGGTTTGTTAATTTTACCTACTGTTCTTCCCTCTTCACCTTCTTTCAGTCAGTCCTGTAAAGGGGCTCACTTACCTTCATAGAACCATAGAAATTACAGGACTCTAGGTGTCTGCTCAAAATAATAGAGTGTGTGCTGCCTTCTCAACAACAACAACTTGCATTTATATAGCGCCTTTAATGTAGTAAAACGTCCCAAGACATGTCACTGGAGCGTTCTCAGACAAACATTGGCACCGAGCCAAAGAAGGAGACATTAGGACAGTTAGGTAGGTTTTAAGGAGCGTCTTAAAGGAGGAGAGAGAGGCGGAGGTTTAGGGAGGGAATTTCACGAGCTTTGGGCCCAGGCACAGGCGCCAACTGTGGGGCAAAGGAAGTGGGGGATGCACAAGAGGCCAGAGTTGGAAGAATATAGAGTTCTTGGAGAGTCGTAGGGCTGGAGGAGGTTATAGAGATAGGGAGGGGTGAGGCTATGGGGTGTTTTGAACAGGTGGATGAGAATTTTAAAATCTGAGGATTCAGGCTTCCTGTTGGGACCACAGATCAAATACAGTCCATCAAAGTAAAGCAGTGCACTATCATTACTTGAACTGCAAGGCTCCTATATGTTGGCTATTGTGTAACCACATTACCCAACAAATCAACCTGTGTCGCTACATTGTACAGTCCTCAATAACTCCTCATTTAGATGATGATGAGTCCACTACTGGTGTTTATTTTGACCTGTCTGCCCCTCGCCCTGGTTACTGTTATTAGACACACTGCTGTATAAACATGTGTCATGGTGTTTGCCATTTAAAGGGGGGAGCATCACTCTTGTGAAGAGGGAACGAGTCTGGGAGAACTCAGCGTCATTCTCGTTGCAATGTGACGTGCGAGGAGCACGAGTTATGTTTTGCTGCCGTGTGAGTGACATCATTGCTAAGTGTGCTGATAAATACAGCCATAAAGGAACGCCAGTAACTTTCTAGTGGTGATAATCCCTTTGAAGCAGTATTCTCAGCCTCACTATATTTAGAATATTAAACTTTTGCAAAAGAGCCGGCTCAGAGCAAACTTAATTTCAGGAACCGGCGTGCAGCATCTAGTGAGGACTATCTGTTACCAAATGAAATATACCATTTGTTCTTGTACAAGACCTTAGTTAGGCCTCATTTAGAACACTTACCCTTACCCCACCCTTTGTAATCTAGGCTGGGAATGTCAGCCTAGATTAAAAAATCTAGACTGACACTCCCAGTGCAGTACTGAGGGAGTGCTGCACTGTCGGAGATGCCGTCTTTCCAATGTGACTTTAAACTGAGGTCCTGTCTGCCCTCTCGGGTGGATGTAAAAGGTCCCATCTTCCTCCAGCATCTCTGCAGCCCCCCTTGGCAGCAGTACTCTCTCCTGTCACAATGCAGACATCACATTGCCTTCATTGGCTTCTCCTCCTCTGCCGATATTGTCACCCCTGGTGTACCACACCGTTCAGCCCTTCATCCCCTCCTCTCCATCATCTACATGCTATCCCTTAGTGATATCATCTAGAAGCATGGCGTCAACTTTCACATTTACACTGGCGACAGCCAGCTCTACCCCTCTGCCTCCTCCTTCGATCTAAAGGGTGTTCGCTGCTCTCTAACTGTCTGTGCTACATTAAGCTCTGGGTGATAGATGGTTTCCTCTACCTCAATATCAAGAAAACTGAATCCATTCCTTCGGCTCCCAACACTACCTACATATCTTTGGTCTTCACCCTGTAAACCTCCCCAGTTGCTAACTCAGGGTACATCTTGAGGTGCAGAACAATGCTATATAGCTCAATCCTGATTTTCCACAGAGTTCATTCCATCAACAAGATTGCTTTCTTCCATCCGAGGGAAATAAGGAGAGACTGTTTCTACTGGGGGGAGGGTCGGTAACCAGAGGGCACAGATTTAAGATAATATACAAAAGAACCAGAGGGGAGATGAGGAGAATATTTTTTATGCAGTTGTTATGATCTGGAATGCACTGCCTGAAAGGGTGGTGGAAACAGATTCGATACTTGCTTTCAAAAGGGAATTGGATATATACTTGAAAAGAAAAAATGTGCATGGATATGTGGAAAGAGCAGGGGAGTGGGACTAATTGGATAGCTATTTCAAAGAGCCAGCACAGGTACGATGGACCGAATGGCCTCCTTCTGTACTGTAAGATTCTATGATAGCCCTAACAGTACCTGCCTCCGCGCCTACACTGCCAAAACCCTAGACCATATCTTCATCACCTTGAGGTATGATTTCCCCAATGTTCTTCTCACTGGCTTCCTCACCTCATGTCCATACCCTCCTTGCACAAAGCGGCTCACTCCCATCGCTCCCCTCCTCTCCAAACACCACAGGCTTCCTATACCCCGTTGAACGGACTTTAAAATTCTCACTTATGCTTTCCCTCCATGGGCTCATTCCCCCTACCTTCACAATCTCCTCCTGCCTTATGCCCCCATAGGCACAGTCTGCTCCTCTGACACTAGTTACTCCTTGTCCTCTGCTCCACGATTGGTGGCCAATGGCTCAGCCACTATTCTCCTGTTCTCTGGAATTATCTCCCAACTTCCTCCACGTTGCCAACTCTCTCCTCATTTTCAAATACCTCCTCAAAGTTGTCTTTGAGTTTTGGACCCTCCCACCCTAATCCTCTCCATTTTCCATTTCCCTCCGTCTTACTGTTTTGCCCTCCTCAAAATAAAGCATTTTGAGACTTCATCCTGTACCTGAGGTTAGGGGTTGCCAACCCTCCAGGATTGTCCTGGAGTCCCCAGGAATTGAAGATTAATCTCCAGGACACTGCTGTAAGCAAACCCAGGAGAAAAATCACAGGGACATTAAACAAAACTGTTTTTTTTTTCATTTTCTTTGAAGACCTTCATTTATTAGTTATAAAAATATTGGAGATGGGGGAATAAAGACTGCCCCACTAACAGTCAAGATTCGAACAATTGTGTAAAAAAGAGTCTGTTCCCTTTCCAATTGGCCGTGGGATGGACCAATGGTGGGGGCCGGGGCAGGGGCGGGGGTGGGGGTTTCAAGGTGGGAGGTCATGTGATGAAACCTCCAGGAAGACATCCAACCAGAGTTGGCAACCCGAACCTGAGGAGCACTATAGAAATACAGCTTGTTGTGACTGTTGACCTCTGACCCAACCACCTCACTCAATTGACCACTTGAGTCCTGCTCATAAAAACTTAAATGGAATATGATGTTCCATTAATTCAAACACTCGGTGATGAGGAAGTCGTTTGCTGGTTTTCACCTCAATCTCCGGTTTTGAATTTCCAATTTGGTCTCCTGCCAAACCTAATGTCTTGATCTGACATCCAGGCTCTCATTGTTTGCCAGGCGTGTTGACAAGAACACGTGGATGGCTTTGTTTGCTTCAATCGCTTGCAGCCTCCACCATAAATACTTCCGGGAATTCGATACAATTCATTTCACTCGGAACATTTCATTCTCAACCGCAACAGAATACTTACTGACACATCCAAAACACTGGAATCAATCGAACTTCCTGGAGAGAGTGAAAATGATCCTTGACAGCTCAGCCTCTGCTGATCCCGTGTCAGACTGCACCTCTCCCTTGCCAACACCACATCTGTGTTTCAGCCCCCTCGACCAGAGGATCAGGTAGTCTTGCCATGTTAAATGCTCAGTAAGATGGAGGAAGAGACGTGTTCAATTGTGTAGGCTTAATTGCATTTGCATCGTCATGTAGCATTATAATAAATTAATACATTCGTTTATCAAGAGCAATCTTTCTTCTTACTGTGACCTGCAACCTTGCATGTCTTGCAACTCTTCAGGGGTCATTTTTGGACAATAAGGGAATCGAGGGATATGGGTTAGGGCGGGCAAGTGGAGTTGATCAGCCATGATCTTATTGAATAGCGGAACAGGCTCGAGGGGCCGTATGGCCTACTCCTGCTCCTATTTCTTATGTTCTTATGTTTAACCAAACTTGCTGGGCAGGAAATCCATGGGATCGAGTGGAACGCTGGTTTTGCACCCAACCCAATATTACTCTTCACTGATTTCAACGGAGAGTCAGCTCGGGCAGGATGTAAAACCAGGGTTCCACTCGATCCCATGGGTTACACCATGGGTTAAACCAGCGTTACACCTCATCCCGTCAGTTTCCTGACAGGCGGGTTAGGTTAAAATTGTTCCCTTCATTTCAGGATTATTCAACAACCTAAACATAAGGAACTGAAATATTAAAAGTCTGTACTACAATACAGTCCCCAAACTACTGCAAATTCCCAGTTACTCCCACTTACAGTGCCACTATTGATATATTAGACAGCAACACATTAAAGAGAGTCTGTTTGGGCTCGCTGACTGCATTTTGCCATGTCTTTTCCCTGATCTGTTAGTTTTAGTTTCTGCTCAGCAGGTTTAACTTGAAAATCCAATAGTTTGTACAGCGCTGCTTATATATTTTGAAACCTTCCTTTCCCCACAAGGCTATTAAGAATCAATAAGAGTTTATATCGTCCTGCGGGAGGAGAAGGAACTCATGCACTGTTTTCTTCTTGGTGGAAAAGGTAGATTGAGGCAGTTACGTTGTGTAACTAGAATACCATCAGACCGTACAGGACACTGGTGTTCTCTCAGGTTGGTTTCCGTAACTCTCTGCCACATGTTGTAAGACACCTGTGGGGAAACTATCCTCTGGTTGCTGGTTGCACTGTAAACACAGCCTATCCTCTGATCACAGGGCATCAATGGCATCCTGAATACAGTGGGTCCTGTCGCTACTCTGTGACTGAAACAGGCGATGGCGCATCAGCACCCCGATTTACACCCCGCCCGATTTACACCCCGCCCGATTTACACCCCGCCCGATTTACACCCCGCCCGATGTACACCCCGCCCGATGTACACCCCGTCCGATTTACACCCCGCCCGATTTACACCCCGCCCGATGTACACCCCGCCCGATTTACACCCCGCCCGATGTACACCCCGCCCGATTTACACCCCGCCCGATGTACACCCCGTCCGATTTACACCCCGTCCGATGTACACCCCGTCCGATTTACACCCCGTCCGATTTACACCCCGTCCGATTTACACCCCGTCCGATTTACACCCCGTCCGATGTACACCCCGTCCGATTTACACCCCGCCCGATTTACACCCCGCCCGATTTACACCCCGTCCGATTTACACCCCGCCCGATTTACACCCCGCCCGATTTACACCCCGTCCGATTTACACCCCGTCCGATGTACACCCCGTCCGATTTACACCCCGTCCGATTTACACCCCGTCCGATTTACACTCCACCCGATTTACACCCCGTCCGATTTACACCCCGTCCGATGTACACCCCGCCCGATTTACACCCCGTCCGATTTACACCCCGTCCGATGTACACCCCGTCCGATTTACACCCCGTCCGATTTACACCTCGTCCGATTTACACCCCGCCCGATTTACACTCCACCCGATTTACACCCCGTCCGATTTACACCCCGCCCGATTTACACCCCGTCCGATGTACACCCCGTCCGATTTACACTCCACCCGATTTACACCCCGTCCGATTTACACCCCGTCCGATTTACACCCCGCCCGATTTACACTCCGCCCGATTTACACCCCGTCCGATTTACACCCCGCCCGATGTACACCCCGTCCGATTTACACCCCGCCCGATTTACACTCCGCCCGATTTACACCCCGTCCGATTTACACCCCGCCCGATTTACACCCCGCCCGATTTACACCCTGTCCGATTTACACCCTGCCCGATTTACACTCCGCCCGATTTACACCCCGTCCGATTTACACCCCGTCCGATTTACACCCCGTCCGATTTACACTCCGCCCGATTTACACCCTGTCCGATTTACACCCCGCCCGATTTACACCCCGCCCGATTTACACTCCGCCCGATTTACACCCCGTCCGATTTACACCCCGCCCGATTTACACCCCGTCCGATTTACGCTCCGCCCGATTTACACCCCGCTCGATGTACACCCTGCCCGATGTACACCCTGTCGGATTTACACCCCGCCCGATTTACACCCCGTCCGATTTACGCTCCGCCCGATTTACACTCCACCCCGATTTACACTCCGCCCGATGTACACCCTGCCCGATTTTCTTTTCCATTGACTTTAATGCCTCGATTTTAAAATTCTCAGCCTTGTTTTCAAGTCCCTCCATGGCCTCGCCCCCTCTCTATCTCTGTGACCTCCTTCAACCCTACAACCCTCTGAGATCTCTGCACTCTTCCAATTCCGGCCTCTTGCGCATTTTCGACTTCCTTTGCTTCACCATTGGCGGCCGTGCCTTCAGCTGCCTAGGCCCTAAGCTCTGGAATTCCCTCCCTAAACCTCTCCGTCTCTCTACCTCTCTCTCCTCCTTTAAGACACTCCTTAAACCCTCCCTCTTTGGCCACATTTTTCGTCACCTGTCTTAATATTTCCTATGTGAAAGGTGCTATATAAATGAAGTTATTGTTGTTGAAGTCAACCGAAAAAAATCGGAGGGTGTGTAAAACAGGCTGCCTCTGTGTTAGTGGAGTCCGAAACACAATGGGTTGGATTATTGTCTTCGGGCCTAGGTGGTAATTTGGCCTTTCGGGATTGCCTGCCCGTTACAGAACCCATCTGATTTACATTTCATTGAAATGAATGGACTGGAAATCCAGCCAAATTGCTACCCAGTTGATGAAGATCTTTCCCCATGGGTCATGGCATCTTTTACATGCACCCAAGAGAGCAGACTTGGTTTAGCATCTTATCCGAAATACAGCACCTCCGACAGTGCAGCACTCCCTCAGTGAGGGGGGAGATTTTGTGCTCAAATCTGTGGAACAGGGACTTGAATCCATGACCTTCTGACTCAAGAGGCAAGAGTTTGACCCACTGAGCCACAGCTGACACCACTTTCTTGGCACTTTCATGTGTGAGTTTTTCCCAGGCCTTTTCGTTGCCTCACTGGGATGATCTGTAGCTGGAGTTAAGATGCAGATCAGCCATGATCTGATTGAATGGTGGAACAGGCTCAAGGGGCTGAATGGCCTCCTCCTGTTCCTATGCTCCTATCCTATCTAACCATGTCCTGCTTTTCGATTCAGTTGTTCACAGGCCATACGACCCATTAACTCCCTCTCCGTGATTGGAGTATCTGCTTTATCTTCCCCTTGCCCATACCCAAGAGGCCTTGCTTACCTTTCAGTGTTCGGCTCTGATGAAGGGTCGAGAACAGTATCCAAGCCCTGCGTGTGGTTCCAGCAATTTTCAGGTTTTAAGCGGAGTTGACCTCGCGTTGCTACAGTAACAATAACTCCACTTGTTATGTCGCAGACTATGAACAGCTAATTCCACCCGTCCCATCCATTGTGTTGTCTAATGTAGGCTGATGTCCAGTGACATTTCGAACTCCTTCATCATCAATGCAGAGCTGAGGCTTATTAAGGGACACACTCTGGGCGAGTTGTAGAACAGCATTACAAACAATTTAACATCAGGCAATTAGGCATGTCGCTCCTCTGTGCCTCATTTAAACAATCACCATGGCAACTGCTCTTAATATAGTTACAGCTTCTCTGCTGCTGTGTTTGTACCTGAGGTAGTCAGGGCCGTTGTTCAGTAAGGGTTCAGGGAATAATTGCAACAAACTCCAAGGTCTGACTCATTGGCCTGTTGTTCTCTAGGGAAAAAAAATTCTTGTCCCCCGTATTTATTTTTCTACCTATTTACACAGAGATTTAAAGGATATCGGCCAGCGAATTTCAGAGCGGTAATCAATTTGGAGGGATTCCGCAAAGCTAAGCTCAGTGTGCATAGTGTGAACCCCAAGATTAAATTAGAAACTTAACATCATGTACGGGGCTAATCTGTTGGTTGCGATTGTGTCCAGTAGAATTTTTTTTTGATTCAAAAATAACCTTTTGTTCTTTGATTTGGTTGTTTGTATTAGAGAGCTGGAAAAAAGGTATTGCCAATTTTAAGATCGAGTTCTAGATAAGAGATCAAGTTATATTAGGCTGTATGTGGGATCACTGGAAAATTGTGGGAAAAATTACAGGGACTTTACTTCATTCCTCATAGGGAAATTGAGGGTTATTTCCGGCTGTGGATTGGTTTTATCTGTTGGCAGGTGTAGGGGCACTCCAACCCCCACCCCCAAATTACATATGAACATACGAATTAAGAGCAGGAGTAGGCCATTCGGCCCCTCTGCCATTTGATAAGATCATGGCTGATCTGATTGTGACCTCAACCCTACGTTCCTGCAAGCCCTCCTCTCAGGCCCCCCAAAATCATGGAGGCTTCTTCTCCCCCTCACAATTCATGGAGGCCCTCTTCTTCTCTCCTTCCTCAATTCACATAGGTCCTCTCATTTTCTTTCCCCCTGCCCCCGATTCAAGGAGGCACCCTTCCTTCCCCCACCCCACCCCCCATAATTGACGAAAGCCCTCTTCTCTTCCCCCCTCCATGAATTCATGGACACCGCTCTTGCCCCCCCCTCCCCATAAATTCCTGGAGGCACTCTTCCAGCTGACAGAGGCACTTTTGAAATGCTTATTTAATGAGAACATTGGAACATAGGAAGGCAAGGACACGAAAATGGCCAGGCAGCCCCCTTCGAGTACCCCTTTGTCACTTGTTTCAATCACCAGCTTCATTTAGTTTCGGAGGTTCAAATGACTGTTGAAGACAATGATATGGAGGGGGAGGGGCAGTAAATAGATTAATATTTACATATTTAAATATTTATATACAGGGCTATAATAGTATTTTATGACAATCAGTGGAAATACCACCTCGATTGTATTTGAAACACATTCCCACTGGTTTAACGTTACGCAATTCAGATCCAGTTCTGTACAACCTTGGGTCATTTCGCAGTAGTAACTGGGCTACGCTGGAGTCACACTTAATGACTCCTTGATGAACACTGAGTGGATGTGTGCTACAGTGGTAATCGTTCCCTTTCAGTTCATTATCAGTTTATCGACTCCCAGCATAACCTTTGAGCCTCCAGCTGCGATTATTGTGGTTTTCGAACCTATGCTCTCTGGTTGTTTATCAAACCCCTTAAGCCCCGTAGGATCAATCTGGCGTGAACAGCCCGTCAAAGGTGAAGCACGTCAATTAAAGCTGCACTTGTCTTTGATCGCGTGCCGTTGGATTCGGAGGCGAGGGTGTCACTCTGTCGGTGCCAACCGCAAGATAAACAACAACAACTTGCATTTATATAGCGCCTTTAACATAATAAAACATTTCAAGACACTTCACAGGAGTGATTATCAAACAAAATTTGACACTGCGCCACATAAGGAGATATCAGGACAGGTGACCAAAAGCTTGATTGAACAGGTAGGTTTTAAGGAGCGTCTTAAAGGAGGAGAGAGAGGTAGAAAGGCGGAGAGGTTTAGGGAGGGAATTCCAGAGCTTAGGGCCTAGGCAGCTGAAGGCACGGCCGCCAATGGTGGAGCGATTAAAATCGGGGATGCGCAAGAGGCCAGAATTGGAGGAGCACAGAGATCTCGAATGGTTGTAGGGCTGGAGGAGGTTACAGAGATAGGGAGGGGTGAGACCATGGAGGGATTTGAAAACAAGGATGAGAGTTTTAAAATCGAGGCGTTCCCGGACCGGGGACCAATGTAGGTCAGCGAGCACAGGGGGTGATGGGTGAACGGGACTTGGTGCAAGTTAGGATACGGGAAGCAGAGTTTTGGATGAGCTCAAGTTTATGAAGGGTGGACAATGGGAGGCCGGCCAAGAGAGCATTGGAATAGTCAACTCTAGAGGTAACAAAGGCACGGATGAGGGTTTGAGCTGCAGATGAGCCAAGGCAGGGTTGGAGACGGGCGATGTTACGGAGGTGGAAGTAAACTAAGAAGATTGTTCATGACTGGCAGCCAGGAACACACAGGAACAGAAGTAGGTCATTCAGCCCCTAGGGCCTGCTCCGCCGTTCAATCAAATCATGGCTGAGCTCCACCTCAACCCCATTTGCCCGTCTTTGCTCAATCCCTTGATACCCTTACCTAACCAAAAGCCTATCGATCTCATGTCTTGAAAGCTTCAATTGACCCCCAGCATTCACAGGCTTTTGAGGGGAGAGAGTTCCAGATTTCCACTATCCTTTGTGTGAAAAAAAGTGCTTCCTGATTTCACTCCTGACTGACCTGGCTCTAATTTTAAGATTATGCCCCCTTGTTCTGGATTCCCCCACCAGAGGAAATAGTTTCTCCGTATCTACTCTATTGAATCCCTTTATCATTTTAAACACCTTGATTAGATTGCCCTTCAACCTTCTAATCTCAAGGGAGCACAGCCAAGTTTAAGCAACCGGCCCTCGTAATTTAACCCTTTAAGCCCTGGTATCATTCTGGCTTTTACTGTATCTATCTAGTAAATGACCTGTTGTGGTGGCCACTTGACTTCGAGAATGACATCGGTACATAAGTGCCGCATTGTAGTGATATCACATCAAAAACAAAGCACTTACATTTATGTAGCACCTTTCACATCCTCATGACATTCCAAAATGCTTCACAGCCAATGCATTGCTTTTGAAGTGTAGTCATGAGCAACCAACCTGTGCACAGCAAGTCCCCACAAAAAGTAATTAAATACATGACCAGTTAATCTGGTTTTCTGGAGGTGTTGATTGAGGGATAAATGTTTGCCTGGTCAACTCCACAGCTCCTCTTCAAATAGAGTTATGGGATCTTTTCCGTCCACCTTAACAGGCCCTCAGTTTAACATCTCATCTGAAAGGTGGCACCTCCAACACCTTGGCCAGAACAGTAGAACCAGAGGACATGGCCTGTGCTTGAAGGAGGTAAATTCAAAACTAATCTGCAGAAACATTAGCCTAGTTTTTAACCTCCCCTCCCCTGACTGGCGGGAGAGGGTCGAGGGGGACGTCAATATATTGGGATCGAGCAACTGGACCCCAACTCGACCCCAACCAGAACTCATTCCCGGCCGTTTAAATATAAAAAAATAACAAATCGGGTCATCGATGAGACTCCTGCAAAAGGCAGGCGAGAGCTTAATTAATATTCAAAAGTCGTGACCCGATGACATCATCGGCACCACGACTTAAACTTAACTGTGGGTCGGGGAGGCCCGTACTGTCGGCTGCCCAGCAGCAGATCTGAGGGGGCTGGGGGGGGCACCGACTACCGATGGTAAGGATTGAAGATCTCCTTTTGGCACTCCTTGTGTCAGGAGGAGCAGGAACACATCCCCCAGGCCTCACAAGGACGCCTTCGGCTCCCCCGCCCCCAGCCACCATCGTGGCCCGGAGCTTCTGCTTCCCCCTCCGCCCAACACTGACTGCTGGGGACCGTCCCCACCGGTCTCCGGCTGCGGCCTCATGCCGCTACTTACAATCTGGCCGGTGTCGGGCGGGAGTCTGCCCAAAATTATCCAAATGAGGCCCTGCCGTTGAGATCGGCATCCCTGGCCTTGCCGGGTTCTTCACCTGCTACCAGGCTCCCCCACACCCTCCCCGCCTCCCCGTTAATATCGGGGCCATATTCTCTGAATTATTAGACCAGCCCTCTGGATCACTAGCCCAATAACCTAGACTACAGTGTCCATGTTAGTTTTCCTAAGGAAAGACAGTTCCTTTAGTCTGGCCTCATGCCGCTACTTAGTCTGTTCAGAATGTTTTTCAGCCCAAACCTGTTGAATGTTCATATGTTTATTGATGTGTCTGCGGTATTCAACATGGCCAGACCTGCTAAATGTTAAACATCTCCAAGCCCGCGGGGAATCTGACAACAGTACAGTGTGTGAATCTTTGGAACAAATTCAGTTTGCTTTATTAATAATAATAACAGATTATAAAAGCACAGCATGATAAATGGAACACAGGTACAAGTACTCAATGCTGAATAAATTAGACAAATAAATAAGACCATTAGCGTAAATCAAGACTCACCAAAACCTTAATAAAATCACTAAGGAGTTATTTCTATTAACAACAGAAGTGAATAGCACGGTTGTTTGCTCATAAAAGTTAGAAACGGGTTTGATTAACGTTATATATTCCTAAAATGATATTCCTGAAGGTATACTGAGTTTTATAGAGTGAGGCTTCAGGACAGAAGTAGGCCATTTGGCTCAGTGAGCTGATCCTACTCCCCCTACTCTAAGCCTACTGCTCAGTTTTAAAGGACCCAACAAGAGTAAAGTTGACACGATCCTTTACATGTACACACAGAGGGAAAAAAGTTGCTTTGGAATGTTTGTTCTATATGTATATGTGAGAGGCAACCACCAACTTATGAAAGAGGCATGGCGGTATGGTGTTCATAGAGTGGATATACCCTGCTGGTTGAGGTCGCCCACCCTCTGAGATGCTCATCATGCAAATATTGGCTGCTTCAATATCAATTTCAATAGGTCCTGCTCTCAGATACAGGAATCTCCATCCACTGAAGAACTTGTCCTGACCTCCTGAAATGGAGTTAAGATTCGGATCAGCCATGATCTGATTGAATGGTGGAACAGGTTCTAGGGGCTGAATGGGCCTACTCCCATTAGATTAGCTAAAGAGTCTATACTGCTGTAATGTATGAGGATCTCCATCTCTTGAAGAACTTATCCCAAATTCAATTAGCTAAAAAGCCTGTCCTGCTCTCAGTTACTGGGATCTCCATCTATTAAGAACATAAGAACATAAGAAATAAGAGCAGGAGCAGGCCACACGGCCCCTCGGGCCTGCTCCGTCATTCAACGAGTTCATGGCTGATCTTTGACCTCAACTCCATTGAAGAACTTGTCCTGAATTCCATTACCCAAGGAGCCAGTCCTGCTCTCAGATACTGGGATCTTCATCCAATACATGGCTGGTGCACAGTAGAAGGGAGCTTTACCATTACTATAACTGACTGGTGTACACATGATTCTGACCCTTTCTAAAATGGGAACGTGTTTCATTCCCTGGCAATCACACGCCTTGATTCGATGAGCGCAAAATTCACCGGCAAAACACCTTTCAAACGAGAAGTGGAATTTGACCCAAAAGCAATGTGATAAGGCAAGCGCGAATGAGAGTGAAACGAGGAACAAATGGTGTCAATGTGAATCCACTGTAGCTCGGTGGTACATGGTTGTAATCTTGCCCAGTGATTGCAGAGTGGGATCCTACAGACCCCGGCTTGGCTTCACATATTCTGGCATTGTGATGAGCTTCTCAGAGCTACTAGCCAGCTTCATGGAGAGGGATCCTGCTGGGGGTAACTGGTGTAACTGATGTTGCCTGGCTATGCAGCTGGGGCTCAGGAATCTGTTCGCCTGCTCCTTGTTTTACCCGCTGTATGATAATAATGGAGTCAGCCGTGGCTCAGTTGATCGCACTCTTGTCTCCGAGCCGGAAGATCATGGGTTCAAACCCCACTTCAGAGACTTTGAGCACATAATCTAGGCTGACACTCCCAGTACTGTACTGTCTTTTGGATGAGACGTTAAACCGAGGCCCCATCTGCCCTCTCAGGCGGATGTAAAAGATCCCATGGCATTATTTTGAAGAAGAGCAGGGAGTTCTCCCCAATGTCCTGGCCAATATTTATCCTTCAACCAACATCACTAAAACAGATGATCTGGTCAGTTATTTAATTGCTGTTTGTGGGATCTTGCTGTGCGTAAAATGGCTGCTGCGTTTCCTACATTACAACAGTGACTACACTTCAAAAGTACTTCATTGGCTGTAAAGCGCTTTGGGACATCCTGAGGTCGTGAAAGACACTATAGAAATGCAAGATCTTTTTTTATTTTTCCATCACTTGCTGCTTGGAACTGTTGCAGTTGCCTCGCTCGGAGATTAATTAAAGGGCCGGCTTGTTTGTCTGTGGAGGCGAATGTTGTTGAGTGAGATGCTTCCTAGTAAGCGGCCGCTTTCGTTGCACGCAGGGGGCGGGGAGCGTGCTGCACGTGACTCTTTACGCGGTCACAAAGTCCTTGACGCTGACAGCTCATTATCGTGACTCAGGCTTGCGGCCCATGCTGTTCATAGGCTGCGCGGCCCTTTTGGGGTGGGGGGGAGGGGCGGAAAGTCAGATTGACTAATGCCACTTTGAAGGCAGCCGGCACCTCTTAAAGGGGTGGTGCGCCTGGCCTACAGACAGCAGGGAAACCTCGCAGGTGGAAAAATGGCTGCAAAAAGCTTTAAATGGCGCTGCTGAAGGGCCCTTCCTGTCTGTTAGCGCCACGGATTGCGGAGCGAGTGGATCACGTAGTGAGACAGGCGCAGGACCCTAATTGAAATATTATAATGAGCGTTTTTAAGACATCCATCGCGAGCCCTCAACGCCCACGGAGGATCTTTTACCAATGTGACGGGTGGCGCACTCCCGGCGCGGAATGAGTGCGACTCTCAGGCCCCTGTTTTAGGCCTGTAAAATGGTGGAATTTCCGGGCCCATCAGTTCAGATATCCTACAGTTCCGATTATGATCCTATCTCTCTGTAAGGCGGATTTGCAACTCTGGATCTACCCTATTCATTGTGTTTTGTTTAAACGAATGCTGGTAGAAAGTGACACCCACAGACTGATACGGCTTTTGTCTAAAATATACAGTGTGGTTGAGTTGATAGCTCAGTCGTGACTTTACCACTTGTGAGTAATGTCATTAACCACACATGTTGAGTAGAGGCAGCTCACCCATCAGTTCCTCTGCATGCATGAGTACTCAGTCAGTTATAAATATAGGTGCAGCCTATTAAATAATACATGAGAAGCTGGTGCTGTGGAATGAAAGACTTCTCTACTCTTTAGAATCCTAAAGCGCAGAAGGAGGCCATTCGGCCCATCGTGCCTGTGCCGGCTCTTTGAAAGAGCTCTCCAATTAGTACCACTCCCCCTGCTCTTTCCCCACAGTGCTGCAATTTTTTTCTTTTCAAGTCCCTAAACAGCTCCACCTCTCTACCTCTCTCTCCTCTTTTATCGTTGTTATATATCCAATTGCCTTTTGCATAAGCTCCAGCAACTTTTCTTCCTTTGCTCTGTTGGTATAATCTTGAACACCAACAGGTTTCACACATCTCTGTGATGTTGTTGAATACGCATGGAATTGGCCAACCTTGACTTAATGCTGGAGGGCCAAGAGCAAGAAATAGCAAACAGGATAATATTTTATCCCTGGGCAGATGTTGACTGTGACAAGTAGGTCGCAAGATTCCTGATTGTCCACAAGTTTGTCCATCCATCTCCATCTCCTGATTGTTATAGCATGGTTCAGGTGTGATTACAACAACAACAACTTGCATTTATATAGCGCCTTTAATGTAGTAATACGTCCCAAGAGGCTTCACGGGAGCGTCAGCAAATAAAATTTGACACCGAGCCACATAAGGAGATATTAGGATAGGTGACCATAAGTTTGGTCAAAGAGGTAGGTTTTAAGAAGCATTTTAAAGGAGGAGAGAGAGGCGGAGAGGTTTAGGGAGGGAATTCCAGAGCTTAGGGCCTAGGCAGCTGAAGGCACAGCCGCCAATGGTGGAGCGATGAAAATTGGAGATGCGCAAGTGGCCAGAATTGGAGGAGCGCAGAGATCGCGGAGGGTTGTAGGGCTTGAGGAGGTTACAGAGATAGGGAAGGGTGAGGCCATGGAGGGATTTGAAAACAAGGATGAGAATTTAAAATTGAGGCATTGCCGGACCGGGAGCCAATGTAGGTCAGCGAGCACAGGGGTGATGGGTGAACAGGACTTGGTGCAAGTTAGGATTTAGGCTAAGCAAAGGATACCTGTAAGTGAAGCGTATTTGACACTGTTATTAAGAGGTGGATGAACAGTTTAATGGTCAAGCTTTCCGGGTGGAGTCATTGCCTTTGTCTTTTTGCAGCTGAAAATAGCACACCCCATTAGACAAGCCAACCTGCCAATACACATGAAAGCACACAAGCGAGAAACAGGCACGGGATGACAAATTAATTTCTCTTTCAGTACACTTTAGGGAGGCAAGGCAGTTCAAACCTTGTGCTATCTTTGGAGAGGTGTAAAAAGGGCTAATGCAACTTGTTAATTAAATACGTTTGAAACTCAGAGAAATGTTATTTGTGTGTTTATATGTGAGGTGTGAAAAGACTACTATAATGATGAGTGGGTAATTCCGTTGAGACTATGCTATCTCAGTCAAATGCGTGCAAAGAATCAGCTGACTGCTGATTTAAGTTGGCAATGGCTTTGAAGCCAGGCTAACATTTCGAATTAAAAATAAGATGTAAGAAATGACATCAATGAGACATCTTAGTTGATTGTGGACAAAGTATACGTTCAGTACAATGTATCACAGAGTGTGCTGCACCATCATTAAAACCTCAATCAATACAGGTGCTGTCAATCTTGTCTCTACATGAATTTGGGATTTTTATTTTGGTTTAATGAATTCTTCAGTGAAAAACGTGCTTTGATGTTGGAGCCACCATCATCGGCTGGGGGTTTTTGTAAATGGACTTGCGTGTCAGAAAATTGTATGTCCCAAAGGTTTGAACTTGGAGACTCGCTCTACCTTGTTCTAATGATGTGCAGAATGGAAAAAAGAAAAAGTAACACTTGCATTTATACAGCACCTTTCACAACCTCAGGACGTCCCAAAGTGCTTTTCAGCCAGTGAAGTACTTTTTTGAAGGGTGGTCACTGTTGTAAAGTAGGAAAAGCAGCTTCCAATTTGCGCACAGCAAGCTCCCACAAACAACAAAGTGATAAATGACCAGACAATCTGTTTTTAGTGATATTGATTTTTCCTTGGTACACAGTATTTATTCTTAACAGGAATTGACTGTAGTCAGGAGGGAGTTAAAGGCAGTAGCACAAAACACAGAGCTTCACTCTTTTTTGGTTCATGTCACCATCCAAACCCACTTATTATGTTGATGCTTTGTAACTCCCTCCTACCTATCCATTAGTCATGCTATTTCATTAAAAACAGAACTGCCTCTGCACTCATAGAATTTAATCGAAGACGCAAAAAGCTGCACATTGTAAAATGCCATATTCTGCTGCTCTGGGACCCCCGTGCAGTAAGGCCAGTTCCTTTCTTTCCCCCTACTTCCTCTTTTGGGTCCTTTGCATCATCTTCATTTGTCCCTGGGCCTGGAGGACAGGCAGGTGTCCAGCCCTACTGACACCACCTGTCTCCGGCAGGTACGTAGGGAAAGGTGCCTGTGTTGACCCATCCTCTTGATTGTTTTTCCCACTCGCGGGGGGAATGCCTCAGCTTCTGTTTGACCAGCTCCCACCAACGGCTCAGCAGACATTGGAAATGCAACCCGCGGGGATTAAATTATATCAAATAAAGAGGGAGAAAGGGCATCGCGAGTGTGTTTTTGGGTAAGAGTGAGTTCAGGACCAAGCATCAGCATCCGACCCCCTCCCTTGTTTGGTTATGTGGTTTAAATATTGGAATTGTGATCCAATCTGCCCCAGGCCCCGTTCAGATTTTGGTGGGCCTGTAACTTTACGAAAATGCCCAACCCCAGTAAGGGGATTTACCTTGGTCTGTGTAAGCTTAACACCATTTTGTTTGTGTAGCTGGGTGTCAGTAGGCAGCTCTAGAGGGACTGCAAGCCAAGTGAGTTTTTAAAAATTGGATTTTTGTAACATTTGGGGTGTGTCATGTTGTTCAGTCTTCCCTGGCAACTATCTCCATGGCGATTCAATGTATGTTTCTGGTATCCTTTTCTTTCCCCTGTACGTCCATGGGGTGGGGGAAACTAAGGATTTTTTTGGCCATTCTGAGCCCATCACATCAATGCCAGGAATGAAGAGAAAGAGCTGGAAAATAAACCAGTACCTGGATACCAAGGGATCAAGCCTGATTTCAGAGATCTCGCAGGACCTTGAAAGGGAGTGCAGTCTCTGCCCACCCCTTACAAATCCAGCGGAATAGGAGGGGTTGATGCCCAGGACCAGAGTATCCCTCACTCTGGCTGTATAAAGTCCACTGAGTAGATCCCCAAGGGGGCAAGAAGATGGAAATGTGCAGGCAAACTCGCCATGGGCAAAAGGTGTCTCGGAAGTGAACACCTTTAACTCATACAATCCTGGGCATGGTGTTTCCGCTAAGTGCGGCCAGAGTGCGCTGGATACTGTGGCCGGTTTTGCCGAAGTGAAGTTAGTCTCAAATTCCTGGATACTCCAGTATAAAGTAAGGAATCTTACAACACCAGGTTATAGTCCAACAAATTTATTTTAAAATCACAAGCTTTCGGAGATTATCTCCTTCGTCAGATGAATGAATGAAAAGGTTCTCAAATCGCATATGCGATTTGAGAACCTTTTCATTCATTCATCTGACGAAGGAGATAATCTCCGAAAGCTTGTGATTTTAAAATAAATTTGTTGGACTATAACCTGGTGTTGTAAGATTCCTTACATTTGTCCACCCCAGTCCATCACCGGCATCTCCACATCACAGTATAAAGTAGCCATGGGTGCAACTCACTTCCGTTTAAAATTCCGCGATCTGTAGCGCTATTTCATTGGATTCTGCCCAGGTCACACTGATATCTTGGAAACTCCAGGCCATTGGCCCATTTACCTGTGCCTTCTCCTCACTGCAATGGCAGAGGGGCTTAACCAATGCCTGATAGGTCTGCAGTATGGAAGGAATTTGAAGCAAGGAAGCACCCCCCACCCCAAACAAACACTGTCGTAAACTTTGATTATTTCACTTCCGAATGTTCCTGTGCCCGTTGACGACGGCCACAGATGGAGCAATCTGTCAGAGCAGGGAGCACTCTGCCATCTTGTAAAGGAGAAAAACAAGGCCTGAAGTTTCACTCGCGTCGCATTGCTGGCTGAGCGACACATCTGAAGCGATCCAGACTGACACATCGTCATTATGAGGGAGTTCCCAAGTTCTCACACGATCCTGAACACCACGATAAATGAATGGTAACCATGTTACTGATACAATTTGACACTGCTTACAGCGAACAGAGCTCATCCAAAACTCTGCTGCCCGTATCCTATCTCGCACCAAGTCCCGTTCACCCATCACCCACTGTGCTCGCTGATCTATGTTGGCTGCCAGTCTGGTAATTCCGGTCGTTACCTCATTGCTGTTTGTGGGACCTTGCTGTGCGCAAATTGGCTGCTGTGTTTCCTACATTACAACAGTGACTACACTTCAAAAGTACTTCATTGGCTGTAAAGCGCTTTGGGACGTCCTGAGGTCGTGAAAGGCGCTATATAAATGCAAGTTCTTTCTTTCTTTCATTTTACGAACTGCAATTGCTATCCCTTCAAACAAAGGAAATCCATCAGGTACGACTAACGCTAAAGGTACAATGACTGTCGTGATATTCACAAACTTGAGCGTGTGATACATGACACCTATCTGTTCTGCTCCGACACAGACAGAAGCTATAATGGTAAGTGACCTTTTAGCTTTTCCATAGTAAGAATTACAGGAGTTCCACACATGATCTATTTTCAACCGTGCCATTTGTTCATTATTCCCACATCCCAATTTCTTCCTTAAAACCGCACACATTCGCAAACTTCTTCAAACTTTGAAACTATTCAGCAAACATATAAATTTACGAGTCAGGGATTTAGCAAGGACGTTCATATCGCATGCCTCACGTCAGCAAGACATCCCAGAATGCTTTGCAGATGGGAGGGGCCTGCTTTCGTCTCATCGTTTATAATGTCATTTGAAACCCTTCGAACCGGTTACTTCCTAGTAAGGCTCCCATTGCCTGCTGTTAGCTGTTGTCTTCTAATTAAAGAATTATGGGTCCCAGTGCACACGTTGACTGTGCACATTGAGAAAATTAACTGCTCGGAATGATTTAGAAAGTCATGGAAGGTTTCGATCGGGATTGGAGAACATTATCCAAGTTCCTGTCGAGTAATTCAAGTGAATTACAGTTCAGCATTTTATTGTTCCATGTGGTGCAACAGATGGTGGGTCCAAGCTGAGTGTCACGGTTTATATGCTATAAGGGGAGCTAACAAGTGACAGAGGTGATAACCTGGTTTGTTAGTGTCTAAAAAAATGGTCAGACCATGGGGTCGATTCTGCCTGGGCGTGAAACTGGCATTGTGGATCGGCCGCACGTCATAGAAACCACCTCGATTTCCATGTTTTCCGCACATGCGCCAGGTTGAAAATCTACCCTGATATAATGTCCATTATGTTCAGATACTCTTAACCCAGTAATAGAGAGTTACTGGAAGTTTTGAGGCTGTAGTTATCGGGGGGTGTATTTTTTAGCACAGTGGTTAATGCACTTGTGTCAATGCACGGGCGCAGTGTTTTAACAAACCCGCTAATCTGTGGGCTAATGTCTTTCGCAGCATAGGAAGACAGGAGTTCGAGGCTGTCACGTTAACGAGCGCATTGAAAGTAGTGAGCGGAAGAAGTTTAACCCTGACATCTTTGTCTCAAGTGACGTTCAGGATTCAGTGTGCTGCGGTCAGGCTTCAACCAGGGAGGGGCCTGAAGTAGGTGTTAGGCCCCCCCCGATTTGCACAGGCAACGGGCCTAATGCCCATTTCAGGCAGGAGCCCAGGACGACTGGAGGGCCCTAACCAATATGGCGTGCAGTGCATAGCCTGCATGGCCAGACCCCCCCCCCCCCCCATCCCAATCGCGGAAAGTCCTCCCACTAACTGCTGGGAACCATCCCCATGGGTCCCTGGCTGCAGCCTCCTGCCACTTGTTTGCGCTCCCGTCCACCGGCCAGGCTGTCAATTTGGCCGGCTGCAGCGTATTATTTAAATGAGGCCCTGCCATTAAGATCAGCAGGGCCTCCACGTCCCCAGCTTTATCCGGGTTTTCCCTGAACTCCCCGTTAATATCGGGGCCATAGTTAGCATTTTGGTTCGATGACCTTTCCTCAGGACTGAGATGTGAAGTTGAGCTTGGCTTGCTTGGCAGCACTGTTGCCTCTAAGTCAGAAGATTGTAGGTTTGAGCTCCACATCAGCAGCTTGAGCTCAGAATCTAATCTGACAGTCCTAGTAAATGACTACAATTTGCATTTATATAGCATCTTTCACGACCACAGCACGTCCTAAAGTGCTTTACAGCTAATGAAGTACTTTTGAAGTGAAGATCCTGCAAGGTCCCACAAACAGCAACATGATAATGACCAGATAATCTGCTCTTAGGTGTTGGTTGAGGGATAAATATCGGCCAGGACACTGGGGAGAACGTACCCGCTCTTCTTCGAAATAGTGGCCGTGGGATCTTTTATGTCCACCCGAGAGGGCAGACGGGGCCTCGGTTTAACGTCTCATCCGAAACTCGGCACCTCCGACAGTACAACGCTCCCTCAGTGCTGCACCGCGAACGTCAGCCTAGATTTTGTGCTCAATCCTCTGGAGTGGGACCCTGAAACCACAACCTTCTGAATCAGAGGTGAGAGTGCTACCCACCGAGCCATGGCTTGAGTCCTGTGCAATACAGAGGGAATCCTACATCCTTGGGCTGGGTATTAAACTAAAGCCCTGCCTGTCTGTTCAGGTAGATGTTGAAGAACCCATAACTCTATTTGAACATGCCTCTCTTGACCAACACCAATCATAACAGTGCTGTTGTGTGAAATAGAGGAATTTCAGCCCTTATATTTTGGTCTCAAATGAAGTCAGTACAAAATGGCCACTGTATTTACACACTGCACTTCAAAAGAAATGTCATTGTATGTGAAGTGTGGAGGGGATGTGATAAAGTTGGTATATAAAAGGAAGTGTTTACAAAGGCTAGTGCCAATACCTATTCGTGGTTTCATTAGTTCCTAATGTGATTCGGAGATTAGAAATGTTTAGAAAATCGTCTTTTAAAAATGCAAGAAAGATTCTCAAGGCTGCGAGGGAAATTCTGTGCAGAGTGGGTTAAGCTGCAGCTCGGCTAACCAAGAATATATTTAGCATAGCCTCGATATTAACAGATTGATCAGCTCAATAGCAGTGTTCAACTGCCACTGTATTTGGACAAGTGCCTTCATTTCACCACAATGACAGTTCCAAACCTCTGCCCTCTTATTGCTTAGCTGCTAGGAGCTCACATTGTTAACATTAGTTACCAAATTCTAGTGAGGACTGTTGCAGGTTAATTTAGATTTCAGACTGAGATTTGGCCCTTCCCAAAATTTCAGCGCCCATTTATACCAGCATGCTGCAGGGAAATGCAAAACAGGCTTCTCTGACAGTCAAGGCAATTTAATGCATGGACTTACTGGACTAGCAGAAAAATTGGATCGACTTGCATGCCTGGGTGGTCAGGGATTTGGGAGGCGGTGCTGTCAGGGGCCTGACTCGAGCAGTCACACAAGTGTCGCCTTTCACCGGACCTTGCCGACGGTGTTAGGTGCAAAGATTTGCTGTAGCACAGAGCTCCCCCCTCTCCCTGAACTCCACCTTCTAGAAAAGAAAACAAACCACGGCCATGGTACCTTGCCACATCGTCCCCTCCCCTGAGTGCAGAACAACATTGATGTTGGGCACCATGGTGGATGCTGCGCACTCCTCTCCTGTTCTCATACCTGGACAAGCTGATCTAGATGGGAGGGGGGAATGGGCCTGGATCTGGCAGATGGCATTTGATTTTGATAAAATGTAAGGTTAATGCATTTGGGTAGGGCTAATGCCAAGCATGTACCCACCATACTTGGCACAGAAGTGAAGTCCTATATGTGGGAAAGGGACCTGAGAAAGGTGGTATAGTACATGAGTAACTGAAGGACCAGTGCCATAGGCTATTGCAAAGGTGAATAGACTACCAGGGTGTATGGTGAGGACAATTCAGTATAAAGTTAAAGAACTGTAGTGGCTATGTCCAAGACTTTAATTAGGCCTCATTTGGAATATTGTGTTCAGGTTTGGTCCCTTCGCATGCTGGGTGATATAGAGGCTCTGGAAAAGGTCCGAAGGAGGGCCCACACACTGATCCCTAGTTTAAAAGCCCTTAGTTATCACAATACGTTGAGAGAACTGGGCCTTTTTACCCTGACGTCAATGGAAATGAAAATGGGGAGAGATGTGAAATGAGCGGCCCACTCGCTATCGTCCGTTTTACACTTTTGCACTAAATCAAGATCTACCCCATTATTCCAGGGATGAGGAGGCAGGTTGGAGCGGAAAGGGGTTAGAGTAATCTTTTTAATCAATTCTCAGGTTCTGGGCCTCGATAGGAGAAGATATCTTAATTGGAAGGTGCAGTGGATTGGAGTGTTGCCCTCTTGCCTCTGGAATCTAGAGTTGATCCAACATAAGGGATGAGTTCTCTCCCTCAGTGAAATTTGGGTAGAATGGACTGAGATATTAGTGGGCTTGAGGTCATAGCACAAAGCTCCCCACAGTATAGCACTTATTGTACTTTACTCTATCATTCAGCAAGGCTATATGGATTCCTGGTGTGGGATAGATGATGAATGTGTAAGATTTAAGTTAAGGTTTCTTGCGGAGGGAGGCTTACCCTGTTTACTATCTATGTGATACCTGTAAACAATTTTACAACACCAAGTTATAGTCCAGCAATTTTATTTTAAATTCACAAGCTTTCGGAGATTTTCTCCCTGACATCTGTGATACCTGACCTCACTGCAATTGACTGAAGTACAAAAAGTGGGCAAATGTTCCATTCTCCAGTACTGACACCCATATTAGCATAAGAAGATAGGAAGGACTCCCCCCACCCCCCCCGCAAAAAAAAACATCCAGCACATCATGATCACTGTGCCACAAAGGATTCCCCAGCTCTATGAGTAGAAATTTCACCTCCCCCTATCTACAAAAAGCTAGGAATAGTTCTTGCAACAAATTGAATTGAACCTGGATTTTTAAAAACTTATAGTATTTCTGTAGCGCTAAATATCGTATTCCTTCTCAACAATAAGCCAGGACCCTGAAACCAGAACAGCTATTATAAGAAAGAAATTGGAATTCTATAGCACCTTTCACGACCTCAGGATGACCCAAAGTGCTTTACAGCCAATACTTTTGAAGTGTAGTCACCGTTGTAATGTAGGAAACGTACTATGGTGATTTAAAGTGTTAATCAGCCATTCAAAGAAAGACCATTGTGTACATTCATTGTGTACAATCTCAAACATTCCAGACGACTGTGAGTGGAACATGCTTTGTGATACCTGGCATTGTTCCATTCCAGCTGCGTGCTTAGCCTCACACTCGCACATATAAGGATAGGTGTCCTGCTTCAGAGTAGTAACTTTGATTGACAGCCAAACCTTCCCCCATCTTACAGACTTCAGAGAGGCAACAGAGAAGGTTCTGCCTCTCTCTCCCAGATGTAGCATGAGCTAGGTTCCAGCAGGCAATGGCAGAAAGTTGCATGCATTTCAAAAAAGGTCTGCACCAGCTAGCTTTTGAGTAGCTTGGCTAGAGAAGTGTGCGTTTATGGAGTTAGTAAATTGCACCTTTATTATTTTCCGTTAACAAGGACCGTAAGAGATTGACTGTTCTTACTTTGAAAATTGTACACTGTTCAATCATGTGTTTTGTGTAAAATAAAGCAGTTGTTGGTTTGAAGTTGTGCAAAACAATGTGGCATATTTCAGTAGTTAGAATACACACTCAGGGTTCCCTGTTACAACCCCCAGGTCATGCTATCATTTATCTAGATCTTGGGCAGATAAGGGCGCACTCCAGATCATAGGGGACATGAAGTCCGCTTACAGGAGTCGGGTGCTGCTGAACCCAAGAAAATCATAGAACCATAGAATCAGAGAAGGTTATAGCACGGAAGGAGGCCATTCGGCCCATCAAGTCCGTGCCGACTCTATGCATGAGCAATCCAGTTAGTCCCACTGCCCCGCCCTATCCCCGTAACCCTGCACATTTTTTCATTTCTAGTACTTATCCAGTTCCCTTTTGAAGGCCATGATTGAATCTGCCTCCACCACTCCCTCGGGCAGTGCATTCCAGATCCTAACCGCTCGCTGTGTAAAAAAGTTTTTCCTCATATCACCTTTGGTTGTTTTGCCAATCACCTTAAACCTATGCCCTCTGGTTCCTGACCCTTCCACCAATGGGAGGGTCATGATTTTGAACACCTCTATCAAATCTCCTCTCAACCTTCCCTGTTCCAAGGAGAACAACCCCAGCTTCTCCAGTCTATCCACGTAACTAAAGTCCTTCATCCCTAGAATCATTCTAGTAAATCTCCTTTGCACCCTCTCTAAGGCTTTCACATCTTTCCTAAAGTGCGGTGCCCAGAACTGGACACAATACTCCAGTTGTGGCCGAACCAGTGTTTTATAAAGGTTCATCGTGACTTCCTTGGCTTTGTACTCTATGCCTCTATTTATAAAGTCCAGGACCCCGTAATATATCTAAGTACAAAAAGAACTGTGACACTTACGTTATAAAAGCTATCGCATTATCTAAACAGGGGCACTACAGAAAAAGTTTTATGTGAAGAGAGTTCTTTTGAAATATTCTAAAATGTCCTTTGCTTAAAAAAAATGATGTCATGTACTCTCATTTTGGTTCTCATCTTTAAGAGCATTAAATCATCTGCACATCATCGATGTGGTGACCTTGTCAACAGCACACTTCGATGCCAGCCCAAAAACCTGATAACATAAACTCTTCACAATGATGTACAAAGAATGTGTCTGATCGTAACAGATTCCAATCTTAGAAAATCTTCCATAGTAACAAAAAAAATCAACATTTGCAGTTGAACAATATATGCACCTACTCTCGTTGCCTAGGAACATAGGGACATAGAAACTTAGGAACAAGTGTAGGCTATTCCACCTCTTGAGCCTGTTCTGCCATTCAATGAGATTGTGGTTGATCTGTATCCTAACTCCATCTACCTGCCTTGGCTCCATATCCCTTAATACTCTCTGCTAGCAAAAATCTATCGATCTCAGACTTAAAATTATTAATGGAGCTAGCATCCACTGCTTTTTGTGGGAGAGAGTTCCACATTTCTACCACCCTTTGCGTGAGGAAGTGTTTCTTAACTTCTCTCCTGAATGGCCTGCCTCCCCTTGTCCTAGACTCCTCCATCAGCTGAAAAAGTTTCTCTCTATCTACCCTATCAATTCCTTTCAAAATCCTAAAAACCTCAATCAAATCACCCCTTAACCTTCTATATTCCCGGGAATACAAGCCGAGTTTATGTAATCTCTCCTCATAATTTAACCCTTGGAGCCCTGGGAACGTTCTGGTGAATCTGTGCTGCACTCCCTCCAAGGCCAATATATCCTTTCTAAGATGTGGTCTAACCAGGGCTTTGTATAGCTGTAGCAAAATTTCCTCCCCTTTATATTCTAGCCTTTTAGGTATAAAGGCTAACATTCCTTCAGCCTTTTTGATTATTTTTTTGTACCTGACTACTACATTTTAGTGATCTGTGCACATGGGCCTTTAAATCTCTTTGGACCTCCACTATAAGAACACCTCTCTTCCCCCTTCTTTCCAATCTTGGTGCTGTTTTCCACTATGGGCTTTGGTCCTTCACTTAATTAAAAAAGTCATATTATAATGTACTGTATGCTATAGCAATGTCACATAAAGTGATGAGGAGCCCTGGCGCAATAGCTTTAGAACAGAGATGGTTTTATGACTTTTAATATGCATTATACTCTTTTCGTTAAACTAGAGTTCATTGAAATATTTCTGCACCGAACAGCGCAAAACTACACAATGGAAAGACAAAAAATTCTATCAATACTCTGAATGCCAAAAAAACTTTGTTTTATTTAAATGTAGACAATGAAATCCTATCCATATTTCCTCCTCGTATATTCAAGGAAGATAAAGTGAGCTATGTCCATGGACTTCTAGTGTTGGATGCTTTGGATAGATGTATCTAAATTTAACCACCTTTTCATCTGAAGTGTAAACAATTTTACAACACCAAGTTATAGTCCAGCAATTTTATTTTAAATTCACAAGCTTTCGGAGATTTTCTCCTTCCTCAGGCAAATGTTTCAAGAGCTCTTGAAACATTTGCCTGAGGAAGGAGAAAATCTCCGAAAGCTTGTGAATTTAAAATAAAATTGCTGGACTATAACTTGGTGTTGTAAAATTGTTTACAATTGTCAACCCCAGTCCATCACCGGCATCTCCACATCTGAAGTGTGCCTGATGTTTGCATGTGAAGAGGGGAGTAGACAATATTATTTCCACACGGTGTGACAGCTCTGGTTAAATAAAAGGATATTTATGTCAAACACTGGGAAACATATCCATAAGGCTGAGAATGCCGTGTTTACTTAAGAAAAGGTGCACCAAACCTTTTATGGTAAGATTGAAAAGATCTGATGAAGCTATGACTGCCATCATTTCTTCACTGAGAGCAAAATATTCCTAATTATCTGCGCATTGATGTGTTTACAAGGTATTAATGAAACTCTAAGCAGTTTGATGCACTGATGTAACTTGCACAAATCTCTCTAAAACCCCTGTACAGTCACTGAAGGAGGTTATCTAACCAAGCTCACTTGCTTTGTCCTCGAAATCTGAAGCAGTAAAGCTTTTTCTCTGGCAATGATGTAAAACAGGTCCGTCCATGCGTGCTTTGATCTTTCTGAAGAGGAAGAAGGGAGTGTTTGTCTGGAGCTAAACTGTCTGTGATTCAATAGGACAAAGATTAATATTGTTTACAGCCTGAGTCCAATTCAGGTTGAATTGTCTGTGAGCTAGTGATGTATGAAAATTAAGCCTTGGCAGTTGGAACAATGCAGATCGACATTTCCTTCAGATGCCATGGTTTTTAGCCTTTCATTATTATGGTATTTGTCTGAAGATGAGTTGGAAGTGTGCTACTCGTAATTCTTTTAGCCAATCTGACAAGGGCTTGCGCATAAAAGAAAAAGTTAATAAGCATACTTGTCAGTTAAAAAAAATAGTTGGAGAACAAGTCAAAAAGGAGGCACGTTGTTTGATGTATAACAATCCAGCAGCTTTGGCAGCGAGGGTGCAACTCTACCTCAGAAAAGGGAGCTTTTTACTTCCTGAGGTATGTTGCAAATTACAAGTGATGTGAGTTGTGGTAGGGCTGAGAGGGAGTGCGAAGGGTTATAGGCCAGAAATCTACAACATAGAAATGTATTGGGTGGGAGGGGGCTCATGTGGAGCATAAACACCAGCATGGACCAGTTGGGTTGAATGGCCTGTTTCTGTGCTGTAAATTCTATGTAATTCTATGTATTGAATTGGGCATCCAATGGATGTGCTCACTCCTGAGGAGAACATAAGAATATAAAATTTTTGTAGGAACAGGAAAAGGTCATTATGTCCAACAAATCAATCATTTTTTGATAGATCAGTGTCACTTGCCCACTTTCTCATCATATCCTTTAATCCCATCTCTCTCTAGAAGCCCATCTATTTGTCTCATGAACCCATTTGTCTTGTGCAATTCATTAGGCTTCCCTGGTAGGCTATTTCACAAGTCTATTATGCTCTGGTTGAAAAAGTTCCAACTGACTCCCTTCGTAATACTAACTCCTTCATTTCTATCTTATGTCGTCTGGTATTTGAATCCTTTGCAAAGGGAACAAGCTGCCTGGATCAACTTTATTGAGTCCCTTCATAGTCTTGAAAACGTCAATCATGTTTCCTCAAAGTCTCCTCTTTCCCAAAGAAAGCAAACCAACACTCTGTAAGATTTACTCACACCATTAACTCCTGATATGTGGGATGATGTTTGTTGCTTATCCCTGGAGAAGGAAAATATACCAGAATTAGGTGGTGGGACATATTACCAACAAAGGTAAGTAAAAAGGAAAGAGGCCATTCAGTCCATCGAACTCATCGTTCCATAGAAACCAACAATCCCCAATCATGGCGTCCAGCTGCCTCTTGGATGACTCCAGCTTTTGACTCCACTACTCGGCCTGTACGATCATTAAACAATCAATCTTTGCATGAAGAAGTGTTTTCTGCCATCCATCCTGAACTTATGTTTTACCAATTTTTTGCCTCTATCCCTTTGTTCTGCAGTTGTGGTTTAACGTGAAATAGTGCTGAGAATTAATCTAGTCCAATCCACTTAAAATCTTTTAGATGAGACTTTAAACCGAGGCCCCATCTGCCCTGTCAGGCTGATGTAAAAGATTCCATGGCACTATTTCAAAGAAGAGCAGGAGAATTCTCCCCAGTGATCCTGGCCAATATTTATCCCTCAACCACATCACTAAAAACAGATTATCTGGTCATTATCACATTGCTGTTTGTGGGATCTTGCTGTGCGCAAATTGGCTCCCGTGTTACCTACATTACAAAAGTGACTACACTTCAAAAGCACTTCATTGGCTGTAAAGCTCTTTGGGAGGTCCTGAGGTCGTGAAAGGCACTATATAAACGCAAATCTTTCCTTTTGATGCATTGTTCAACCACAGGTCACACCCCTGGGAACACCAGATTGGAGGAAACCATAATGCTCTATCTGGGTGAGCTCAAAGTTGCAAAATTCCAAACACTGCTCTGTCTCTCATATGCCTCAATCTCTTTCTCTGCCAACTATCTATCTAGTTCCCTTTTGAATTTACTGGCACTGTCTGCCTCTACTGCCTCCTAGGGCAGTCTGTTCCACATATTCACCATCTTCTGTGTAAAGTGCCTAGAAGTACCTGTTCACCTTCTCTACCCATGAAGTAGCATTTTATAGTTTTGAAACGATGAAGTGAAAATGGTTCATTTAATGACTATTCAACAGACAAAGTGGTTAGGCAAACATGAATTTGCTTTTCCCATTTTCAGGATGTGGGCATCGCTGGCATTTATTGCCCATCTCTACTTGCCCTGAGAAGGTGGTAGGCCGCCTTCTTGAACCATTGCAATGTTTTAATACAACCGAGCGGCTTGCTTGGCCACTTCTGAGGGCAGTTAAGAGTCAATCACGTTGGTGTGGAATTGGAGCCACATATAGATCAGATCGGGTAAGGACATCAGGTTTCCTTTTCTAAAAGGACGTTAGTGAAGCAGTTTGGGTTTTTACGACAATGCGACAGCTTCATGGTCACATTTTATTTTTTTATTAATTTCTATTTCTAAGTATTCTTTCTATTATTTGTGGCCTGCAGCATCACACAACATCTCCACCTAAGAAAGTTGCTTAATCTGCTCCCAGATCTCTGGCAACACCACATTGGCTGACTAGTAGGAGACATGTGAGAGAGGTCCAGGGTGACACTCGCTTTAAGCTTTCTGTAGCCCTCTGTTTGGTGCTTTCCTGTTGAGATTGGTGACATATATGAAGAATCTGTGGTGTTAACCTGCACCGTACTATATTATGGAACATCGCATTGCAGTTTCAATGTGCTATGCCGTACTAAACATATACAAAGACAATCTTTGTTCCATTCTCTTCCATGGAGTGCTGATCTGCTAAGAATATTACAATAGGGGTCATTTTTTGCACAAGTGGGTCAATTGACAGGCCTTTCCTACAATGCATGATTAATGTCAGTCATTGACCTAGATAGTTCCATTTAATTTCTTATTATTCATCAACAACAATAAGCGTACATCTTGTATTAGATTGCAGGTAAAGATAAGGATAGGTGCCTGCTGATTGACTGAGACGTGTTGTAATATGTGCAGTACTAAATGCAGGCTTTTTCTCTGCTTCATAACCTTTCAAAGTTCTGCAACAAAGATGCTGCTGAGAAAGGCAGACAATCACTGACAACTACAGAATATAAATCAACACTTTTACAAAAGCTAAACAAAGCCTCCATAAAATCACCAATATTGGTTCTGCTACCTACACTTGAAGAGATACTTCATCCTCTCTTGCAAAAAGGCAAGGGGCTCTTTGAGTCTGCTGCCTACCAGCCTAGTTCTCTTTAGAACTTTGATTCCTCAGTTTTTTCCTCCAAAATCCTTGCAAACTCACCTGAATAATCTGGGTTCCAAATATATTGATCTTTTGTTTGCAGTAGGGAGTGTAACAATACTGTTCAGCAGCTTCTTAACATTGCATTTTGTGTTGGCTAACATGAACCTGGGCCTCTCTTTTTGATGCAGCGATGGGCTTTGATAGAGTGCGGTGGTCTTTTCTGCAAGGGTGTTAGGAGCTTGTTGTGTCTGAGGAAACCGTTGCCCAATACACCTCCTTGTTTTACTCCTACCCTCACTCGTCACTGTGCCTGTATGCGATCGGTCCTCAATCCCACCACACCACGATTGGTAAATGTGGAAAATTCACTCAAAAAAGTAGGTTTTATTGAAGTCTGGAAATATGCGCTGTTTACAGTTGGGATGGTGTGTGACTTGGAGGGGAACTTGGAGGTGATGGTGTTCTCATGCACCTGCTGCCCTCACCCTTCTAGGTGGCGGAGGTTGTGGGTTTGGGAGGTGCTGCTGAAGAAGCCTTGGCGACTTGCTGCAGTGCATCCTGTAGATCGTACACACTGCAGCCACAGTGTGCCAGTAGTGGAGGGAGTGGATTTTTAAGGCAGCTTCTTCATCTATGTCTATTATTTTGAACTTTCATGATGTCCTGCACCACAGGCTTCAGCCTTTCACTGAGGATTTCTCAATAAAAAAATACATGAGATGTAAGAAAAACGCAAAATCCCACAATAATGCGCTAAATTGGGGAACACAGTTGCTTGTGGCCTCTATAGAACTTTACAAGTTGAGCGCTTAAGCACACTCTGTAGGGTAAGTGTACACTCTGGATAAGTGCACACAAATTGTGGCAAATCAGTTGTATATTGACAATGAGCGCATTGTACTGGAGGTCTGTAATTCAATGAAGGAGGCAATTTCATTGACAAAACTGTTAAATTATTTGGTCCACTGAAAATATATGTTACTACCAGGGACATGCAGTTATCAAATAAGTTACTGGTGATCAATGATACCTAATTAATCATTAAGTACTGTTGTAACAAGTGAATAATTTACACTGAGTTCAATTGCAGCAACTGTAACAGAATATTTTGGACAGACCTCCACACACTGTTACATGTGACTTCGAGCCACTAAGCCCCATTGCTTTGTTATTGGCGTGATTTGCTATTTTCTCTAGAAAAGAGAAGGCTGAGGGGTGACCTAATAGAGGCATTTAAAATTATGAAAGGGTTCGGGTTCGATAGGGTAGACATAGAGAAGATGTTTCCACTTGTGGGGGAAACCAAAACTAGGGATCATAACTATAAGATAGTTATTAATAAATCCAATAAGGAATTCAGGAGAAACTTCTTTACCCAGAGAGTGATTAGAATGTGGGACTCGCTACCACATGGAGTAGTTGAGGCGAATAGTGTAGATGCATTTAAGGGGAAGCTAGATACGTACATGCAGGAGAAAGGAATAGAAGGATATGCTGATAGGGTTAGATGAAGGGGGGTGGGAGGAGGCCAGTGTGGAGCATAAACACCAGCACAGACCAATTGGGCCGAATGGCCTGTTTCTATACTGTAAATTCTATGTAATTTCATGTAATACTCAAATCTACATCATCACTTTTTTTTATAATAATTACGCTGATAGATGCAGTACCCACACAGTTATTTTTTAAAAATAACATGAGCCATTTCTTTTCACACTAACCATTGCACGCAGCCAAGTAAAAATGCTAATGGACAGATCTGGCTTTCAGAGAGAGTTATTAGAGAGATGACAGTAGCCTCGGGGGACTGAGAATGTTGTGTATTAGTAGTAATTTGTCTGGTTACGGTGTTCCAAGCTCACAGACTCATTCTAGCACAGTCTTTTTGTTATGTGCTTTTGGTGTGCTGTCAAATTGGGCAATATCAATCCTAAGGAACAGAAACCTTTTCCACTCGACACTCCAGGTTAATTTTTCCAATTGCGCCAAAAACGCCTATTGGCCAATCGTGTGTGGGCCTCAGCATCGGGAGCATGCGATTGTAACATTTGCCCTCCAGTGTCAACATGAAGTACTTCCAGGTCAGGTGCAATGTGGGCCTAATGTATATTAGTTCTGGTCACTACATTACAGGAATGGTGTAAATGCACGAGAGAGGGTACAGAGGAGATTTACAAGGATGTTGCCAGGACTGGAGAATTTTAACTATGAGGAAAGATTGGATAGGCTGGGGTTGTTTTCTTTGGAACAGAGGAGGCTGAGGGGAAATTTAATTGAGGTGTATAAAATTATGAGGGGCCTAGATAAAGTGGATAGGAAGGACCTATTTACCTTAGCAGAGAGGTCAATAACCAGGGGGCATAGATTTAAAGTAATTGGTAGGATGATTGGAGGAGAGCTGAGGAGAATTTTTTTTCACCCAGAGGATGGTGGGGGTCTGGAACTCACTGCCTGAAAGGGTGGTAGAGGCAGAAACCCTCAACTCATTTAAAAAGCATCTGGATGTGCACTTGAAGTGTTGTAACCTACAAGGCTACAGACCAAGAGCTGGAAAGTGGGATTAGGCTGGATAGCTCTTTTTTTGGCTGGCACAGACACGATGGGCCGAATGGCCTCCTTCCATGCCATAAATTTCTACGATTCTATGATTAAGGATCCCCAAGACTATGGGCTCGATTTTAGGGTCGGGTTACCTGCGGGTTTCCAGCGGGGGGGCCCCGAAAATCCCGATCTCCGATCACGTGACCGGATTCGGACGAAATCCCGGCCACTTCCGGGTACCGCGCTGACGTGCGGGGCTGCGCGCGCAAGCCCCGCTGGTGGGAATCCCGCAGGCAATTAAAGCCAGCGGGGTTCCACTTGAGAGCACTTAACTTGCTCGTTGTGGTCAGTTAATGAGCTGAAGCAGCTGTCAAAAGAGGAAGTGTGGGATTTTACGTTCAAAGCAGTCAGTTTCCCACACTGGGGGAAACAGGACCCTTCAAACCAGGCGTGTTGCAGCCAGCAGCCTGTGGCAGGTGCCAAGGTGCGCTCCACGGGGGAGCGCCCTCACCCACGCAGGAGGCCACCGCGTCACATAGGGCAACCCCTGCCCCCCACCACCCCCCGGCCAAGCCAGAGGACAGACCGACACGAAACCGCAGCCCCAGTCCGAGGACCCACACACCTACCCTGCACAACCCCTCAGACCAACACCTGCCAGTTGGGTGGTGTGTGGACACCCTCGGAGGACGAAGAGCATGACCACCACCAGCAGCCTCGCAGTCCACGCCGTCCGCCGCAGAGACGTGGATCCCCCCAACACGGTATGGTTGCACGCCCACCTGCACAGCAGGAGGGAGGGCTACCGCAGAGAGAGATGCGTCGCAGAGGGCACTACCCTCGCCACAGGGTCCACAGACCGAGGCGCAGCTCCCCGGACCTCTCCCAGCAGCAGTGCACAGGGAGGCGCAGATTCGCTCGACATGTAGTCGTGGAGATCTGCAGCCTCTTTCATGCCGAGCTGCTCCTGGCTGGCCCCAGCACCAACTGCTTACCTGTCGCTGGCAAAGTCACCACTATCCTCCACACCTTCTCCTCCGCATCCTTCCAGGGTGCAGCCGGCAACACCGCCGATGTCTCTCAGTTGTCTGCGCGGACGAGCCCTGCAAATACACCTGCACCTACTCTGCAGTAACACGATGGGTGGCATCAGTGGTGGGTCCTCATAGTGATACCCAGGAGCGGGCATTATTGGACACAATGGACAGGATTCGCGGAGACATGGCAGTGGTGGTGTCAATATAATGTGTGCTGTTTGTGGCTCTGAAATTCAATATGGGTAACACCCATGACAAACCCTCAGACACCCTTGTGCACCCCCTTCATGCTGACGAGACGTTTGCCTTACCCTGCCTACTGCACATATGTGATGCATGCCCTGTGGCTGCAGCACAGGTGGTGGCAGGTTGAGTGAGGCTGGCCGTGAGGGAGATGCACGAGAGGGTGAGTATGGGATGGAGCCATGAGATTGTATGAGGATTGGGTCGCGTGTTAGTGGCAGGATGAGTACTGGCGAGGTGAGTAGGTGGAGGTAAGATGAGGATGGGGTGTGAGTGGGCATGAAGGGTGATGTGACAGAATAGTGTTGGCGGTGCCGAAGGAGATTTGGGGTGGGGGCAGTGTTGTGGCAGACGGAGTGTAGGGGAAAGACTTCGTGTTCTCACTGTGGCTGACCTACTGCGGTCATTGCAGCGCCTCCTGCACTGTATGCAGGTGGGCGATATGTTGGTGGCGCAGGTGACCCCCTCTGCCACCTCGAGCCAGGCCTTCTTGGTGGCAGAGGCAGGCCGCTTCCTCCCGCCCGCCGGGGGGAAGATCTGTGTCCTCCCCCTCCTCCTCACCCCATCTGATGATACCTGGGGTGAGGCATCATTAAACTGGGAGCAGCCTTCCCCCTGGGCTGCTCCATGCTGCAATTTGTCCCATTGGTTGCAGCATCTGTCAGTGGAGGACTGCCCCTTTAACTAGAGAGCCTCCAGCTGACAGATCGTACTGCGCATGCGCAGCCCGCCCGACGCGCAGGCCAGCGCCGTGGACCCCGGAGGAGCAGGTAATTGGATCCTATTAGTGGATTGCCTGCTACGATCGCGTGGGCAACCCACTAATTTCGCCGTTCGCGTTTTCGACGCTCCCGGAGGACCACCCGCTGGGAACCCGCAGGCCTGCTAAATTCGAGCCCAATGGACAGGATTCGCGGAGACATGGCAGTGGTGGTGTCAATATAATGTGTGCTGTTTGTGGCTCTGAAATTCAATATGGGTAACACCCATGACAAACCCTCAGACACCCTTGTGCACCCCCTTCATGCTGACGAGACGTTTGCCTTACCCTGCCTACTGCACATATGTGATGCATGCCCTGTGGCTGCAGCACAGGTGGTGGCAGGTTGAGTGAGGCTGGCCGTGAGGGAGATGCACGAGAGGGTGAGTATGGGATGGAGCCATGAGATTGTATGAGGATTGGGTCGCGTGTTAGTGGCAGGATGAGTACTGGCGAGGTGAGTAGGTGGAGGTAAGATGAGGATGGGGTGTGAGTGGGCATGAAGGGTGATGTGACAGAATAGTGTTGGCGGTGCTGAAGGAGATTTGGGGTGGGGGCAGTGTTGTGGCAGACGGAGTGTAGGGGAAAGACTTCGTGTTCTCACTGTGGCTGACCTACTGAGGTCATTGCAGCGCCTCCTGCACTGTATGCAGGTGGGCGATATGTTGGTGGCGCAGGTGACCCCCTCTGCCACCTCGAGCCAGGCCTTCTTGGTGGCAGAGGCAGGCCGCTTCCTCCCGCCAGCCGGGGGGAAGATCTGTGTCCTCCCCCTCCTCCTCACCCCATCTGATGATATCTGGGGTGAGGCATCATTAAACTGGGAGCAGCCTTCCCCCTGGGCTGCTCCATGCTGCAATTTGTCCCATTGGTTGCAGCATCTGTCAGTGGAGGACTGCCCCTTTAACTCGAGAGCCTCCAGCTGACAGATCGTACTGCGCATGCGCAGCCCGCCCGACGCGCAGGCCAGCGCCGTGGACCCCGGAGGAGCAGGTAATTGGATCCTATTAGTGGATTGCCTGCTACGATCGCGTGGGCAACCCACTAATTTCGCCGTTCGCGTTTTCGACGCTCCCGGAGGACCACCCGCTGGGAACCCGCAGGCCTGCTAAATTCGAGCCCTATGTGTGGGGATGAAACTGCCAAATCTTTCAAAATTGATAGAGGCGAACCCCATTTGGTAGAACTACTTGCTCTGAAAATTTCACCGGATTAGAATGTTCAGAGTATTAACATTACAAAACAATGTCACATATCAGTAGTCAGAATTAACAAATGCCTCCAGCTACAAACAGATCTAGGGATAGATTTTATGAATTAGTTGCTCCTGGCGTAGAGCTTTGCCTGATGGGAGTCCGCAGTGCACCCTGTCCAATTGTCTGTTGATTAAAATCAAGCAGGGAGTATTGACTTCCATGTTGTTTTTGTGAGGGGTGGAGGTTGTTTATTTCACATTTGTTTCTCTTTTTAACTGTAGCTGTAGGTGTCACCACGAGAGCTTATTGAGAAGCCATTTGCAATTGAGTAATCGGGAAACCTTGCCATATATTTCAGATTGAGAAACCTGGGTGAGGGGCCAAGGCCCAGAGTATAAAACATCAGCAAGCTTGAAAAGAGTGGGAGAGAAGATAAATCAAGGAACGTTGTTGGGTTTTAAAAACCTGTACCTTGTAGGATGAAGGGAACATAGAAACAGTTAAGGAGCATCACATTAACTATACATACGTATATAAAAAGGTTGTTAAATAGACAGCAGTGACTACAAATATATCAAGATAGTATAATGTTGTAAACAAGGCAGCCGAGATTTAAATGTTATTGATGTTATTCAGGCTTTGTTGAAATCAGACCCAATTACACTGTCTCCTACTTGAACTCATTCTTTACTAGGACCATAAAACTTTAAAACACTCTGCCTGTCTTCGGCTTTCTACCTACAATCCTCAGCCTTTTGAAACTCAAGCTTGGCGTCATCTAATCACTACTTCCATGCTTATCTTGCCTTCTCTTTAGACCTTGGTTGGGCAGTGAACTATGGGCATTCTCAATAAAAGAGGCCAATCTTTGAACACATCCTCAGGTCTCATCTTGTCCTTCTTTGCTCCACAATGTAGGTATTCCAAGGTTTGATCTGTTAGCTTTTATTTCTAACTCGAATGTATTAAATTTTATTAGCAGTCTAACAATTGGGAATCATTCTTTGGCCTTACCTTTGTGCTGCATGGTGCAATGTTACCGAACAATATCCAAAGAGATTAGTTTGTTACTTGACTTGTGGAATATTGTCCATAAAGGTAGGAAGAGATCCATGGCACCATCAATGGCACTTTAAGACTCTGAATCTATGAAGATTGGATGGCTGTGTAAGGTGTGGGGTAATGTTCCTTCAGGCAAGTGCAAGATTTAATGGAAGAACAAGATATGTTCTGTCAGGGTTTTGGGTTTTGTGTTGCATTCTAAATTATTTTTTAACACATATGCTGTATTATCCAGTTGCAGTTCTGATTTGGTTTTATTTACATCCCTGTGTAATAAAATACTGGAAGGGTGTAGGTACATATTTATCATAGCCTTTGGGAGATTAGTTGACTGCTTTTTATCTCAGGACATGACCTCAGTGGCCCAATGGAATTTTTAAAGGATTATAAGTTAATTCTAAGACACGTGTTTGCTGTAGTATTACTAAATATTATGGTCCCCGCTATACCATTAGCGATGTTCTTTTTGTACCTCAGAAATGGTGATGTTAACTAAACTAAATATGTTGGTAATGTATAGTTTCAAAATGCAATAGAAATGTAGGTTTTCTTAATCTGTCCGTCATCAGATATAAATAGGTTAATCTTTTCTAACAAATACAAAATGTGCTGAGATACATTTGTAATGAACAAAGTTTGTGACACAAACTAAGATGGCTTTCACAACATCAGGACATCCCAAAATGCTTTACAGCCAATTAAGTACTTTTGAAGTGTAGTCCACTTTGTAATGTAGGGAAACACAGCAGCCAATTTGCACACAGCAAGGTTCCACAAAGAGCAATGTGATAATGACCAGATCATCTGTTTTTAGTGATGTTGATTGAGGGATAAATATTGGCCAGGACACTGGGGAGAACTCTGCTGCTCTTCTTCGAAATAGTGCCGTGGGATCTTTTACGTCCACCTGAGAGGGCAGACGGGGCTTTGGTTTATACAGCTCTTAAGAAGGACGGCACCTCCGACATTGCAGCACTCCCTCAGTACTTCACTGTAGTGTCAACCTGGATTGTACACTCAAGTCTCTGGAGTGGGACTTGAACCCACAGCCTTTTGACTCGGAGGTCAGAGTGCTGCCAACTGAGCCACAGTTTTGAGTTCTTGGGAAAGAATGAGTGACAGTAGAAGACGGTGCTATGAGTATTGACTCAAGCTAGAGAAGATACAGAGAGGAGGAAGTGCATGGAACGTAAAATATTTGGATCTTGGAAGGAACAAGTGAGGAAAGCTCAGAGTAACATTGACCAATGCAGTATTGGTAAAATAGAAAAAGAAAAAGAAAAAATAGAAAAGAATAGAGAGAGAGAGAGAGAGAGAGATGCTAGGAGCGAGAGAAGGATTACTTATCAAATGACCAGCTTTTTCTTGTATTCTTTAATTATACATGAAAGAGATTTGGACCAACAGCAGTGAATAAAAACACACCACACAGTACAGTGTGAGCAAGCATAGCAGGCATTGGGGATTTCAAAATTGATTAAGAATGGAAAATAATGTTACTTAAAAGTGGGCAAACAATTTTGATTTTTACAATTGATCCCCTGCAGGACATATATTTATTATATTACATTATCATTAGAGTGTGGAATATTTCTCTGTTATTGCTGTTCATCTTACAAACAAGAGTTTGTAAACTCCCTTCATTGAGAAAAGTGACAGCTACTGAAGTGAGGTTGGATCTTACAATTCTTCTGTCATGTCCTTCAGACTGTGGGGAAATCAAGATTCGTTGCAGTGTCTCTTGTCCAGCTCGAAACTGTGGAACTTCTTACCTTTTTCAGTCTTTCATTCTTCTTTCAATCTTCAGGCATTGAAAGCCCAGTTTTGTTGTCACACATTCCTCACCCATCGACTCAATTCATCTTCACATCTACTCTTTTCAACCTTGGTGATGTCTTGCACTGTGAACATTGCTGTTGACCCTTGACCTGGATATGTCAATGAAAGAAGCCCAGTCTTTGAGTGCATGCTTCTTTGCAATACAGTAAGAAAGAAAGGCTTGCATTTATATAGTGTTGTTCACGTTCTTAGGACATCCCGAAGCACTTAACAGTCAATGAAGTACTTTTTTGAAGTGTAGTCACTGTTGCAATGTAGGGAATGCAGCAGCCAATTTGCGCACAGCAAGCTCCCATAAACAGCAATATGATAATGACTAAATAAACTGTTTTGGTGATGTTGATTGAGGGATAAATGTTGGCCAGGACACCAGGGAGAACTCTCTTGCTCTTCTTCGGAATCGTGCCATGGGATCATTTACATCTACCTGGGCGGACAGATTGAGCCTCGGTTTAACGTCCCATCTGAAAGGCGGCACCTCCAACAGTGCAACACATCCTCAATATTGCACTGGGGTGTCAACCCAGATGTACATATTGTAAGGTTTGATGTGCTATTTCTACAGTCAGCTGACTTTTTTTCCCCCTTAAATGACATTAGTTTAGTCCCCCAGCTTTTCCTTATCAGTAATATACATGCTTAGAATCATATATTTTAACTGCTTTGGGGATTTAATCAATGCTCTTGCCTTTGTATTGATTCTCTAAGTGGTGCACTGTTACCTAAACATTAAAGGCATTATTTTATCATTTGGTGTTTGCAAGACCATCCAATGTACTGGGAGATCCATGGTGCCAGAGAGGGCACTTTAAGCCGTTTTGAGGATTAGATAGGTCTGTTGTACATGTATTGTTTCTTCACGATAATGCAAGGCTGAATGAACAACAAGATGAGTTCTGTTATTGTCTTGGGTTTTATGTTGCATTCCAATTTATTTGTACCAGATATGTTGCCTTATCCAGTTGCAGTTCTGATTTGGATTTGTTTACATCCCTGAGCAATAAGATACTGGGAGGATGTAGGTAAATGTTCATTGTCGCCTTACTGCAGATTATATACTCTTTGTTTTATTTGTTGCTCCCTTTCCCTTCTCTCCAGAAAGTGTTGACTCCTTGTTAGACTTTGATTACACAAGTGCTAGGTCGTCCAACACCTTGTTCAAGCGGCCATTCTTCTTTCTGTGTCAGTGAATGCTCGTGGGCTAATTTACTTCAGAGGACATAACAGGTGTCCTCACCTTACATCCACATCTCCTGTAGGGATCATTGAGTAGTCATCAGAAGTGGATACCCCGGCTGATTTTCCTATCCCAATCTTGGGGCATGTAGGTCAGGAGTACATTACCTACGTTTACACCTCAAAAATACTTCATTGGCTGCAAAGCGCTTTGGAACGTCCTGAGGTTGTGAAAGGCGCTATATAAATGCAAATCTTTCTTTCTTTTAGCAGCGCTCTACCATCACCTCGGCTGAGACCAGCTGATCAGAGTAGCCCCGGTATTTGAACCTGGGATTGTCCTGGTGTGTGTGATTCAGCTCCTCACTGCTTTTACCACCTGGACCATCAGAAAGGCCGAAATAATTTCTGACTTAAGGCAGGTCTTTCATGGTATGGTGGAGTTTTTAAGGATGACAAGACTTTAATTCCTAAATAGGTCTTTATTTGGCCTGGCCTATATGTGACTGCAGTCCCACACCTAGCGCTTGACTCTTAACTGCCCTCCGAAGTGGCCTAGCAAGCCCCTCACTATGAACCAAGGCCCACCACCACCTTCTCAGGGGCAACCAGAGGTATGCAATAAATGCCGGCCTTGCCATCCCGAGAATGAATAAGAAAAACAACCATTTTTCTACAGTAAGGTTTTGGAAATGTGTTGCATCTAAATGTTGGGTTTTTAAAGTACCAAAAGTTTTAAAAAATAACTGATGAGAGACAGTTAAAATGCAATGAGCTAGCAGAGAAATTGTTTCCGCACAAACCAAAACAATAAACAATTAGTTAGCTTGTCTCGATAATTGATAAAACCTCACACCCACAGTGTTGTGAAGTTCCTGGTCCCTGCTGCTCAGCATAATTTATTTGGCGCAAGCTTTGGCTGAGAACAAAGGGGCATAAAATAGGAACAGAAACACACCATGACAGTCAGGTGTTTAAAGCAGGGTTTTACCCAGATTCAGAAGGTTAGGATGCAGAAGGGTAGTTAGAAGATCTTGGGAGTAATTGTAACCTAACCCGCCCGGCGGGAAACGGACAGGATCAGATCGGCCGCCTGTTTCACACCCGTCTGATTTTGCTTTCCATTGGCTTTAAAGGAATGTGAAATCGGACAGGGTGTAAAACAGACGACCGCAATCCAGTCAGTTTCCTGCCGGGCAGGTTAGGTTAAAATTACTCTCACATTGTGTTTAAGTTAAGGAAGATGAGCCATTGACGTGGGGCAATATTAATGTTCATTATTTTGTACTATTACGAGAAAACAAGTTGCACTGATTGTATTGTGAGTCCAATCATAACTGTTGCTCTGTATGTTTACTTGCTGTCTGAGAAGTAAAGTAGCTCAGGGCTCGATATTACCAGGGCGGCGGGTTAACAGCGGGGGGTCGACTGGACGCGTGGGTAACGCGCCCGGTGAAATCACTGTGCTCCGCACGGAATTGCAGGCTAATTGGATCCACTTACCTGGTCTTCCAGGTTCTCCGCTGCTGAGCTGCACGGTGGGCGGACTGCGCATGCGCAGTAAGGTCTGTCAGCTGGAGGAGCTCTATTTAAAGGGGCAGTCCTCCACTGACTGATGCTGCAGAAAATAGGAAAAATTACAGCGTGGAGCAGCCCAGGGGGAAGGCTGCTCCCAGGTTTTATGATGCCTCACTCCAGGTATCATTGGATGGGGTGAGGAGGAGGGGGAGGACAGAGATCGTCTCCCCGGCGGGCGGGAGGAAGCGGCCTGCCTCTGCCACCAAGAAGGCCTGGCTCGAGGTGGCAGAGGAGGTCACCTACACCACCAACATATCGCACACCTGCATACAGTGCAGGAGGCACTGCAATGACCTAGGTAGGTCAGCCGAAGTGAGTACACTTACTCATTCCCCTACACTCCGTCTGCCACATCACCGCCCCCACCCCACATCTCCTTCTGCACTGTCAACACTACTCTATCACATCACCCCTCACACCCACTCAAACCTCATCCTCATCTTACCTGCACTTACTCACCTCGCCAGTACTCATCCCGCCACTACCACTCAACCCAATCCTCATACAATCTCATGGCTCTATCTCATACTCACCCTCTCATGCATCTCTTTCACAGTCAGCCTCACTCAACCTGCCACTACCTGTGCTGCAGCCACAGGGCATGCATCACATATGTGCAGTAGGCAGCGTAAGGCAAACGTGTTGTGAGCATGAAGGGTGTTTGAGGGTTTGTCATGGTGTTTACCTATATTTAATTTCTGATCAACTCACATAACATATTATATTGTCACCACTACTGCCACATCTTTGCGAATCTTGTCTGGTTTGTGCAATAATGCCCTTTCCTGAGGATCACTATGGCAACCCACAACTGATGCCACCCATTGTGTCACTGCAGAGTGGGTGTAGGTGTATTTGCAGGGCTCTTTTATGCAGACGACTGAGAGACGTCGGTGATGTCCCCGGTGGCACCCTGGAAGGATGCGGAGGAGAAGTTGTTGAGGGCAGTGGTGACTTTGACAGCGACAGGTAAGAAGATGGTGCTCGGGCCAGCTGGGAGCAGCTCAGCATGAAGGAGGCTGCAGATGTCCACGACTACATGTCGAGTGACTCTGAGCCTCCGTGTGCACTGCTGCTCAGAGAAGTCCAGGAAGCTGAGCCTCGGTCTGTGGACCCTGTGGCGAGGGTAGCGCCCCCTGCGACGCATCTCTCTCTGCGGTTGCTCTCCCTCCTGCTGTGCAGGTAGATGTGTCACAGCACTGTGTTGTGGAGCTCCACGTGTCAGAGGTAGACGGCGTGGCCGGCGAGGCTGGTGATGCTTTTCGCCCTCCGAGGAGGTCATGACTGCAGCTACGGCGGCCCCCATCCGGAAGATGTACATCTGAGGGGGTCCGCAAGGTAGGTACATGTGTCTGGACCCCGGGGTAAGTGTGCAAGTTCGTGAATTTTATTGTTAGGAGGAGGGTGGTGGAGGCCAAACTTTGTCCAAAGTGACAGAGTGGCCTCCTGCAATGAGTGAGGGTCTCGCCCCCCCACCTGTCAAATGGACCTTTGCTGCTGCCACAGGCTGATAGCTGCAACACGTCCATTTCAACTGGGAGTGTTTCCCCCAGTACGGGAAACAGTCTCAGTTCATTTCAAAATCCCATCCCTCCTAAAATATCAGGTCAATCAGGTCTGTAAACAACCTGAAGTACCTGTTCAAGTACTTTAAGTCATGCGGGGACTGCGCGCGCATGTCAGCGCGTCACTGGGGAACCTGGAAGTGGGCGGGTTAGAGCTGGGTTCCAGACCCTCCCCGGGAATCCCGGATTTTCGCAGCCCCCCCGCCACTAACGCACCCGATCGCGGGTGCGAAAATCGAGCCCTTAATGTTTCATTCTGGTCTCATTTCATTAAAGTGTAAACAGTCTGCTCAATGAGGACACATGTAAAAGATACAATATCCAGGTTGTATGTCAAGGGGAGAACATATTGTTACATCCCCTCAGTTATGCTATCCTATTAGTAGGTATTGGGCAGTGTGAGTCAACTCCAAAATGTAAGGGATATGGGGTCCAGTTATGGGAGCGACTGACGCCACTGAAACCAAGAAGATATCTATGACAGACCTAAGCTTGTAATGGTAACCCATCATTTGCCTATATTTAGCACACATAGAGGGGTTTCAAGCCATTAGATTCCATGTACCATCTCCCACTCTAAGTCATTCTTTCCAGTCTTTCCGTCCATGGCTCACTCTTGGTGGCACTCTTGCATCTGAATTAAAAAGTCATGGGTTTAAGCCCCACTCCAGAGACTTGAACACAAAATCGTAGACTGATGCTCCAGTGCAGTTCTGAGAGAGTGCTGCACTGTCACAGGTGCCGTCTTTCAGATGAGATGTTAAACTGAGGCCCCGTCTGCCCTCATAAAAGATTCCATGGCACTATTTCGAAGAAGAGCAGGGGAGTTCTCCCCAGGTGTCCTGGCCAATATTTATCCCTCAACCAACATCACTAAACGCATTATCTGATCATTATCCCGTTGCTGTTTGAGGGATTTTGCTGTGCGCAAATTGTCTGCCGTGTTTCCTACAGTACAACAGTGACTACACTTGAAAAGTACTTAAGCGGCTGTAAAGCACTTTGGGACATCCTGAGGATGTGAAAGGCTTTGTATAAATGCAAGCCTTTCTTTATTTCTATAATCTTCACACTATTAATACTCAAAATTATCATCACCAAGTTTACTTCCTGATTTACCTCAACTTTTTTCCTACTGTTTTCAACCTTAGACGTGATCTGACCCTTCAATTAAGCGTCTCAGTAAAAAACATGATTGGATTCCACCAAGTGCCTCTTTCCTACATATATTTTTTCCTTCAACTGATATTCTATAATGAATATCAGATGTTTGATTGCTCCCCCTTGCCATTGTTTTATTAGTGAACTGATTACAGTCATTCACTGTAGCTGCTATTGGGTGTCATTTAATGGCCTCACCTTGGTCCTAATTCTCTGCATGGTGCACTGTTACCTAAACAATATCCGAGGGATTATTTTCTCACTCGACTTCTCCAGGATTGGCCAATATGCTGGAAGGTCCATGGCTTCAGAAAAGGTACTTTAAGCCTTTTAAAAAAAATTTGGGCAAGTCGGTAGTGCGGGATAATGTTTCTTCATGATAGTTCAAGGTTGAATGGACAACAAGACAAGTTCTTTCAGTATCATAGGTTTAATGTTGCATTCTAAGTCATTTGTATGCAGTCTTATCCAGTTGCAGTTCTGATTTGGTTTAATTTACATCCCTGGGCCATAAGCTAGCGGAAGGGTGCAGGTGCATGTTTGCTTTAGTTTTCCAGAGATTAGTTGACTATTCTCTTGCCTTAAGGCACGATCCCCGACAATGTGGTGAAAGTTTCTAAATGTGCGGAGAATCGATTGTAAAACAGTTTGCTGTAATGTTACTATATATCTTGGTCCCTCATTTCCATTAATGATGTGATTGCTCAGCTCAGGACAGGTGATGCTCCTGGTCCCACATTTCAGTATTGCCAGGGGAAGAGTTGCCCAGTGCATTGCAGAACAAGGTTTCTTCAACCACACATGAGCGTCTACAGATAATGTTGATTCTTCTACTGATTTCAAATTGTTTTACAAAACTGTCCTTGCAATAAAAGAAAGATTTGCATTTTTATAGTGTTTTTCACGACCTCAGGATGTCCCAAAGCACTTTACAACCAATTAAGTACTTTTGAAGTGTAGTCACTGTTGTAATATAGGAAACTTTGGGATTTTTTACATCCACCTGAAAAGGCTCAGTTTAACAGCTCATCCAAAAGATAGCACCTCCAACAGCGCAGCACTCCCTCGGTACTGCAGTGGAGCATCAGCCTAGATTTAGTGCTCAAGTCTCTGGAGTGGGACTTGAACGTACAATGATCTTTAGGACTCAGAGGGGTGAGTGCTACCCACTGAGCCATGGCTGATACCAATAGAAAGCGATTTGTGACTCTTACCAATTTTGTAAAATGCAAAGTAACCTCATCTAATTTTGTAAAATGCAAAGTAAAATCATCATATTGTGAATAAAGTAATGTCCAAATAGTTTTGATAGATAAAAATATGCATTAAGAGACAAACTTGAGTTATTCCTTGGTTGTAATACAATCAAAGGGTTCAGATGATGCTCTGAGGAACAAAGAATGGGTGTTCATTTTTAACTTTGTCAGGCTGGTAGTAACCTGGCAGAGTAGATCGACTGCCCATTGTGGACTCATTGTGGTTGCAATCAAAATCAATATAATGAAAATCAGGTGGGTGCAGTGTTGGCAGGAGATGGGCACTGCCAGAATACCTCCCAGGTGGCAAAGTTGACAATGATCTCCTTGGTATCAGTTCAGAAATTTATTGAGAAAGGGTTTTCAGTTGATCAATGGGAAATTACATAGAATTGCATAGAATTTACATCACAGAAACAGGCCATTCAGCCCAACCAGTCTATGCCAGTGTTTATGCTCCAAATGAGCCTCCTCCCACCCTACTTCATCTAACCCTTTGAGCAAATCTGTCTATTTCTTTCTCCCTCATGTGCTTAACTAGCTTCCCCTTAAATGCATCTATGCTATTTGTCTCAACTACTCCATGTGGTAGCAAGTTCCTCATTCTAAGCACTCTCTGGGTAAAGAAGTTTCTCCTGAATTCGCTATTGGATTTACGGTGACTATCTTATATTTATGACCCCTAGTTTTGGACTCCCCACAAGTGGAAACATTTATATGACCAGGTACATACATGTGTGCACACACACACACACACAGATATATATACAAACAAATACATATGCACACATATACAGATACACACACACATGTGCAGGATAAGGCACATAGTGCAAGGCACAGCCACCTTTGAAGAGATTAGAAGATAAGTCAAGACGGGGTGATATCTATGTTGCTACTACCTTATTTGTGCATAAAAACAGGATGGTAGCAGGACCAACATAATTGACACTTAACGAACGTCAACTTGCTGCTAGGTTCCCGCCCATTCTGGTTCTCGCGTGATTGTCAATTCGGGTGGCCACATTTCCTGCTGGAATCAGGTGGGAGCCTCATGAATATATGCTAATCAAGATCCAATGACGTAAGTATGACTCCTTAAGGCAATTGCATCTCTGTCCGTGGATTACCATCATAAGAACATAATTTTTATGTTCTTATGTTCTTATGTAGGAGTAGGCCAATCGGCCCCTCGAGCCTGCTCCGCCATTCGATAAGATCATGGCTGATCTGATCCTAACCTCAAATCTAAATTCATGTCCAATTTCCTGCCCATTCCCCGTAACCCCTAATTCCCTTTACTTCTAGGAAACTGTCTATTTCTGTTTTAAATTTATTTAATGATGTAGCTTCCACAGCTTCCTGGGGCAGCAAATTCCACAGACCTACTACCCTCTGAGTGAAGAAGTTTCTCCTCATCTCAGTTTTGAAAGAGCAGCCCCTTATTCTAAGATTATGCCCCCAGTTCTAGTTTCACCCATCCTTGGGAACATCCTTACCGCATCCACCCGATCAAGCCCCTTCACAATCTTATATGTTTCAATAAGATCGCCTCTCATTCTTCTGAACTCCAATGAGTAGAGTCCCAATCTACTCAACCTCTCCTCATATGTCCGCCCCCTCATCCCCGGGATTAACCGAGTGAACCTTCTTTGTACTGCCTCGAGAGCAAGTATGTCTTTTCTTAAGTATGGAGACCAAAACTGTATGCAGTATTCCAGGTGCGGTCTCACCAATACCTTATATAACTGCAGCAATACCTCCCTGTTTTTATATTCTATACCCCGAGCAATAAAAACCAACATTCCGTTGGCCTTCTTGATCACCTGCTACACCTGCATACTAACTTTTTGATTTTCTTGCACTAGGACCCCCAGATCCCTTTGTACTGCAGTACTTTCCAGTTTCTCGCCATTAAGATAATAACTTGCTCTCTGATTTTTCCTGCCAAAGTGCAGAACCTCACATTTTCCAATATTGTATTGCATCTGCCAAATCTCCGCCCACTCACCCAGCCTGTCTATATCCCCTTGTAGGTTTTTTATGTCCTCCTCACTCTCTACTTTCCCTCCCATCTTTGTATCATCTGCAAATTTTGATATGTTACACTCGGTCCCCTCCTCCAAATCGTTAATATAGATTGTAAAGAGTTGGGGACCCAGCACCGACCCCTGCGGAACACCACTGGCTACTGGTTGCCACTCCGAGAATGAACCATTTATCCCAACTCTCTGCTTCCTGTTAGATAACCAATCCTCCACCCATGCCAGAATATTACCCCCAATCCAGTGATTCTTTATCTTGAGCAATAATCTTTTATGTGGCACCTTGTCGAATGCCTTCTTGAAGTCTAAATACACTACGTCCACTGGTTCCCCTTTATCCACCCTGTACGTTATGTCCTCAAAGAACTCAAGCAAATTTGTCAGACATGACTTCCCCTTCGTAAAGCCATGCTGACTTTGTCCTATTAAATTATGTTTATCCAAATGTTCCGCTACTGTCTCCTTAATAATAGACTCCAAAATTTTACCCACCACAAATGTTAGGCTAACTGGTCTATAATTTCCAGCCTTCTGCCTACTACCCTTTTTAAATAAGGGTGTTACATTAGCAGTTTTCCAATCTGCCGGGACCTTTGCCGAGTCCAAAGAATTTTGGAAAATTATTACCAAAGCATTCACAATCCCCACTGCCACTTCCCTCAAGACCCTAGGATGCAAGCCATCAGGTCCAGGGGATTTATCCGCCTTGAGTCCCATTAATTTACTGAGTACCAATTTAACTCCAGGCTGCAGGCTTGGCACACTTTTTTTTTATGCCAGTCACTTGTGGGTTTTGAGGCTTAAAGGCTTCCGCAATTAATGATCTTGCCGCTGGAGCTGCTGCAAAAATTTTGCCTGCAGCTCTAAACCGATGTTTCCGGTCAATCCCGATGCCTCCTTCCTTCCTCTTTGAAGTGCTGCTGGAGGCCCTTCAAATTCAGCTGCCCCGGCGAATTTCCTGCTCTCCTCATTGGGAGCACAATTAGCCCTAGCAACTCACCAGATTAATTTAAATTATGCCCACCTATAAAAATTTCATATGGGTCCCATGCCGACTCCTTTGGGTGTGTGCTGTGCACACTCTGCTCACCGCCTGCCTGATTTACCCTCTTTACTTGAAAATCACCCCCGATAAGTCAAGAAGTCGTTAGTAGGTAACTCCAAGCTTGGGTTTTAAAAGCTTCTCGATTGTAGGAGGGAGGGAAGACATAGTTCTGAGGTCCATGGAAAGAAAGAGTTTGAGAATCCGCATCCCCGATTTTCATCGCTCATTAGCGACCGTGCCTTCAGCTGCCTAGGCTCTAAGCTTGGAATTCCCTCCCTAAACCTCTTTGCCTCTCTACCTCACTCTCCTCCTTTAAGACGCTTCTTAAAATCTACTTCTTTGACCAAGCTTTTGGTTACCTGTCCTAATATCTCCTCATGTTGCTCAATTTTTGTCTAAACGCTCCTGTGAAGAGCCTTGGAACATTTTACTACGTTAAAGGCGCTATATAAATGTAAGAAAAGCTTCAATCCAGCTTCCTTCACTATTATAAACTTGATTTTAAGTCAAATGTATGTAGTCTAGCGCTTTGCTGTGAACAAAGGATGGTCTGCTTTCAATCGCGACAGGCTTTCTGTAACCTTGATCAAAAGAAAGGCCCTTTACATAGTGGCACCTGGCAATGTCCTCAAGACTTGTTTTCTATGCAGGAAAACAAGTCAAACAGGACGTTATCACCTTGGTGTGGAGATAAGGGTGTGCTAGATCCTTCTCAAAGCAATCATGTACTGGTGCCTTCTTTGGTTATCAGTGTGAAAGGAAGACATCCTTCCTGGATGTGGAGCTTTGCACCGTCCCAAGGCATGCGCATATCATCGTGAGATGAGAAGGGAGGGTAAGGAGGTGGCAGCTTCACGCAGCAGGGAGGATGATCGATGGGAAACTCATACAGAGCTCTTTTGTGTTTAAAACATATATCAGAAAGGTGCTTTCCGATAACTGGTTAGAATTCTCAAGGCCCGGACTGGCTGTCTAACTATCAAGGTCATTGGGGTGCACACCAAGGCTTTGGCGAGTGACTGAATTGTATCAGGATGTATTTGTCTATCTAGTGTTGTATTCTTGTATGTTAATCTCTTAATAACTTGTTACTTCTTAATAAAGCCATTATACTTTGGAACAAAACCACTTCACGCCTTAATTGGGATTATTAAGTCAAAGGCGTTTTTACTTACATATTGGCTTTTACTTACAATAAATGCAAGTTATTGTTGTATATAATGGAGAACTAAGGTAGTATAGGCTGAATTTCCGATATGCGCTCATGGAAGGCTAACTTGTTCAGGAGTGTGAAGTCGGAAAATGACCTCCAAGATTCAGCACACCACCTCCAACTCTGACTCATATTTTCGCAGGATCTCAAAACTATGGCACCTCCCCCCCTCACCTTCCTTGGTCTTCCCTTCTGCCTACATTCTGCAGGTTTTCAAAGGCTAACCTTGGAGTCATTCATTCCTGATTTACCTTATCTTCTTTCTCTATTATTTTCAATCTTTGCAGTCTTGACCCTTCACCTAGGTTTAGTGATATCTTAAAAAAAAAAGCTGTGTTAAGATCTCTCCTTGTTCTCTTTTGGCTGAACAATGAACATTTTGATCATGTCTGATCTGTTATTATTGTTAGTTTGCTTTCCCCACTCCTGTTTTCTCAGTAGGGTACTTGTTGGAAGTCATCCATTGGCCTAATTGGTCTTTGTCCTAATTCTCTGCACGGTGCCACATTACCTAAATACTGTCCAAACAGATTATTTTGTCATTTGACTTCTACAAGATTGTCCATTAAGCTGGTAGTGAATGCAACTGAAGCCTGTTTTATGGTTGGAGGAGTCTGTAGTGCAGGGTAATGTTTCTTCAGCGGTAGTGCAAAGTTGAATGGAATAACAAGGAAAGCCTATTAGTGCCATGGGTTTTGAGTTGCATACTAAGTTATTTTCTATCAGCTATGTTCTCTTATCAAGTAACAGTTCTGATTTGGTTTTACTTACATCCCTGGGCAATAAGATGTAGGTGCATGTCCAACACAGCCTTCCAAAGATTAATTGATAAGTCTCTTTCTTAAGGCATGGACCACATGGCACAGTGGAGCTGTTTATGGGCGATTAGAGCCAATTCTAAGGTAGGTATTTGCTGTAACATTACTGCACTGAGTGTCGGTAGCTATGGAGGGCATCATAGACAAGCCCAATCTGTTCTCATCCAATGTCCACAAATATGTATATTTCCTATGCGGGTCACTGGATAGTGTGCGATTAGGAGTGGGAGCCTCAGATGGACATAAAAGATCCCACGGCACTATTTCGAAGAAGAGCAGGGGAGTTCTCCCCGCCGTCCTGGACAATATTTATCCCCCAATCAACACCACTAAAAACAGACTATCTGGTTATTATCACATTACTGTCTGTGGCACCTTGCTGTGAGCAAATTGGCTGCCATGTTTTCCTATAACACAATAGTGACTACACTTCAAAAAAGTACTTCAATGGACGTCCTGAGGTGGTGAAAGGTGCCATATGAATGCCAGTATTTCTTAGATGAACAACTGCGTAAAAATAGCACAAAACAATTTAACACAAATGCTACCGGAGGGAGTTAAGCTCCTGAAAGAGCAAGCATAAGTTAACTTGTCGAGGGTGACCCTTCTACAAGAACTAATAACCAGTTCTGATACGAGTGCACATTGAAAGTGACAACTGTCCTTTCACTTTCAGACGCTGACAGACCCATTGAACATTTCCAGTATCACCTGTTTCACATTTCACAGTTTTTATTTTTATCCCAGGAAAAGTTGAAGCCAGCCGAGTAACCATGGTAACAGGAGCGTTCATTCTTTTTTAGTCAGCAGATTTCTAGCGATTCAACATTTTTGACACAAAAGCAATATAAACATTATCTGCCAACACATCAGCGAATCTACTGAACCTATTAAAGTCCCAAGGCATGAAGATTACATGGTGTGCTGTTATCTACAAGTGCTTCACATATTCATATCAAATAACGCGGGCCGAACTTGTTTATTTTAAACAGCTTAATGCCTTTATTAAAATAGCACGCAAAGGATCTTGATACAAACAGGTTACGATTTTGTACAATGCTAGCACACTGAGAGCAAATCAGCAGTGTACACAGGGCTGCTTATATAATGGGGGAGCTGGCCAGGTAGTGGGAGGGAACAGAATTAACACTCACACAGTTGTGGAGGTACAGTCACTGAAGCATTTGTGGATTAAGGGCTGCACTGATTTGAGAGCTCGCTCACATTGTCAGGGTTGTTGGGGTGGAATTTTAACCCCCAAGAATGAGTGGGTGGGAAGTTAAAATAATAGAAACTTGCAGGGCGACCGCAAACCGGCTCCGACCTGCCCACTTCCGGGTTTAACGGAAACGGGTCAGGGGGCGGGCGACCTAACCTGCTCTCAGGAGGCGGGTCGGTCAGTAAAATCTTTTAAGGAGGCTGTGGGCCTCCATTTTACCCAAATTTTTATTTTTAATCTATGGAGGCCTGGTTTCCCGGGCCAAGGGAATCCTGGCAGGTAAAAGGAGGCAAGAAGAGCCGTATCCATGAGGTAAGTGCGTTTACAGAACTGCTTGTGGACCTGGAGGAGCAGAAGTGTTTCCCCCAGCCCTCCCCAAAGCTAACCTCTTCACACACCCCGCGATGGGACCCCTGCGATCTCCGACTGCTCATCCCCCCCACGATGTCTGACATCCGCCTCCCCCCCACAATATCTGACATCCCCCCATACCCCTACGTGTCTGACATCCCCCGCCAACACCCCCTCCCCCCACGATATATGACCTCCCCCACCCCTCTGCGATCGGTGGCCCCTCCCATCCAAACCCCAAAGACCCCGATCATTCCCCAGCTGCTTTCCTGCCTGATAGGCAGCCGGCCTGTCCATCTGGCAGACTGTCGGATGCAAAACCCGTTGAAAAAATTTAAAAGATGTCTTACTGTCAAAATCGTCAAGAGGTGAGGGAAACCCTTACTTCCAGGTTCCTGTCCCCAAATCCTCCTCTCTCCCACTCTCTTCCCAGCTCTGGGTTAATATCCAGGCCATTAACTGCTCAAAGAGTTTTGCTGATTATATCATCAATACTTTAAACAATGCAAGTGATCAGCAGATGCAGAGACAGTTCACAAAGATAAGCGCAGCAGGGAGGCCATATGGCCTGTCAAACTCATCCTACCATCAAAAGCTGCAATGCCCCATCACAGCGTTTAACTGTCTCTTGAATGACCCATCATTGTATTATCTAGAAACCATTCTTGTATCAATAATACTTGCACTGTATTGAATTCAAGACTGGTTCCACAGTCTGCTGCTTCAACATGGTAATGGACCATGTGGAGATGCAAAGGTCATTCAGCTCGTTCCTAACTCAACCCAATGAGAAAGAACTTATAATTTCCCCAACTGTTCCTTTAATAATTCCAGGATTTCTGCCACCACTATTCTCTCTACGAGTCCATTTTGTGCGTTGGTCACTCTGTGTGGTGAAGAACGTGCTGGTATGGGTTAGTGGTCAAGGCAGAAACTATATCAACATTCAGGATTAGATCGGATAGAACCATAGAATCATAGAAAGGTTACAGCATGGAAGGAGGCCATTCGGCCCATCGAGTCCGCGGCAGCTCTATGCAAGAGCAATCCAGCTAGTCCCACTCCCCCGCGCTTTCCCCGTATCCCTGCAAATTTTTTCGTTTCGAGCACTTATCCAGTTCCCTTTTGAAGGCCGTGATTGAATCTGTTTCCACCACCCCCTCGGGCAGTGCATTCCAGATCCTAACCACTCACTGCGTAAAAAAGTCTTTCCTCATGTCGCCTTTGGTTCTTTTGCCAATCACCTTAAATCTATGTCCTCCGGTCCTTGACTCTTCTGCCAATGGGAACAGTTTCTCTCTATCTACTCTGTCTAGACCCTTCATGATTTTGAACACCTCTATCAAATCTCCTCGCAACTGTCTCTGTTCCAAGGAGAACAACCCCAACCTCTCCAGTCTATCCACGTAACTAAAGTCCCCCATCCCCAGAATCAGTCTAGTAAATCTCCTCTGCACCCTTTCTAAGGCCTTCACATCCTTCCTAAAGTGCAGTGCCCAGAACTGAACACAATACTCCAGTTGTGGCCGAATCAGCGTTTTATAAAGGTTTATCATGACTTCCTTACTTTTGTACTCTATGCCTCTATTTATAAAGCCCAGGATCCCGTATGCTTTTTAATCCACTTTCTCAACCAGCCCTGCCACCTTCAACGATTTGTGCACATATACCCCCCAGATCTCTCTGTTCCTGTACCCCTTTTAGAATTGTGCCCTTTAGTTTATATTGCCTCTCCTCGTTCTTCCTACCGAAATGTATCACTTTGCATTTTCTGCCTTAAATTTCATCTGCCACGTGTCCGCCCATGTCACCAGCCTGTCTATATCCTCTTGAAGTCTATCACTATCCTCCTCATTGCTTATTACCCTTCCAAGTTTTGTGTCATCTGCAAATTTTGAAATTGTGCCCTATACACCCAGGTCTAAGTCATCAATATATATCAAGAAAAGCAGTGGTCCCAGTACCGACCCCTGGGGAACACCATTGTACACCTCCCTCGAATCCGAAAAACAACCGTTCAGCACTACTCTTTGTTTCGTGTCCCTTAGCCAATTCTGTATCCATGTTGCTACTGCCCTCTTTATTCCATGGGTCTAATCTTGATGATAAGCCTACCATGCGGCACTTTATCAAACGCCTTTTGAAAGTCCATATACACCACATCAACTGCATTGCCCTCATCTACCCTCTCTGTTACCTATCAAAAAATTCTATCAGGTTAGTATATAGGTGGATGAGGAGAAGGGGTTGAAGGGACATGGGAACAGGGTGGAGAAATGTGAATCGAAGTATTTGCTTGCGTGGAGGGTAAACGCTGACACAGACTGCTTCGGTTCAAATGGCTTGTTTGTGTGTTGTAATTTATACGTATTAGGCCTAAATTTGACTTTGACTAGTTTAAATACGTGCTCTCTTGTCCTCCTGTCATATAAGAACATAAGAAATAGGAGCAGGAAGTAGGCCTTTGAGCCTGCTCCACCAAACAATAAGACCATGGCTGATCTTCAACCTCAACTTCACTTTCCTGCCTGATCCCCATATTCCTTGATACCCTTACTGTCCAAATATCCATCGATCTCAGTCTTGAATCTACTCAATGACTCAGCATCCACAGCCCTCTGGGGTAGAGAATTCCAAAGATTCACAACCCTCTGAGTGAAGAAATTTTTCCTCATCTCGGTCCCAAGTGGCCGAACCCTTATCTTGAGACTATGACCCCTAGTTCTAGACACTCCAGCCAGAGGAAACAGCCTCTCTGCATCTACTCTATCAAGCCCTCTAAGAACTTCAAATCGTTTCAATGAGATCACCTCTCATTCTTCTAAACGCCAGAGAATATAGGCCCATTCTACTCAATCTCTCCTCATAGAACAACCCTCTCATCCCAGGAATCAATTTAGTGAACCTTCATTGCACCCCCTCTAAGGCAAGTATATCCTTCCTTAGGTAAAGAGATCAAAACTGTACACAGTACTCCAGGTGTGGTCACAGTTCTGGATTGGGCCTTTGTTGCCACCTTATATACCTCATGAAGTTTTTCAGAACTGCAGACCTCGCTACTCCCCTTAGTGTTTCCTCCTTTCTTACAGTGTTTGGGATTTTGAAATCCAAGCTCGACACGCGATAATCACCGCTTCCTGATTCACCCTGTCTTCTCATTTACTCTGTTTAACCTTAGCAAGTACGGGCCTTGGTCTTTCCACCGAGTTTTATCCAAGAAAAATTTTTTTTAATAAGAAAGGTTACGGATGGCAGACCTGCCAAGTGTCAGCTGGGGCTCAGTGGGTAGTGTTCTTGCCTCTGAATCTGATGGTTGTAGGTTCACAGTCCCAATCCAGAGACTAAAGTATAAAATCTAAGCTGATGCTCCCAGTGTAGTACTAAGGGTGCTCTGTCGGAGATGCCGTCTTTTGGATGAGACGTTAAACCGAGGCCCTGTCTGCCCTCTCAGGTGGACGCAAAGGATCGCATGGACACTATTTTGAAGAAGAGCAGGGGAGGCCTCCCCGGTTTTCTGGCCAAGATTTATCCCTCAACCAACATCAATAAAAACAGATTATCTGGTCATTATCTCTTTGCTGTTTGTGGGACCTTGCTGTATGCAAATTGGCTGCCGCATTTCATACATTACAGCAGGGACAATATTCAAAAAGTATTTTATTGGCCGAAAAGCACTTTGGACTTCCTGAGATCGTGAAAGGCGCTATAAAAATACAAGTTCTTTCATCTTCTTTCTTTCTTTACCTTCTTTAAGGTCAGTACGTATCCAAACTGCTGATCCGTGGCTGCAGCCTTTCTCCATGTGGGTTGATACACAGGGGAGGCTTACCCTCCACTGAACAGGGGTAAATGAATCATGAAAAGCTCGTGTAGGAACACGGAAGGAGCATTGTAATACGGGCCACTGACACGACTGATAGCAGCTGGTATAATTCGCTGAGGGAGTGTGAGTGGTCATGCAAAATGCAAAGACTTTATGCCGCTCTTCATTTTCGGAAATTGTTCTGCTTTCACCAAGCATAACAATGGTAGCAGTTGTTTGAAAATAAATGTTAATCTTATGGATCAGTGATATTTTACTGTAGATTGTTCACGGAGTAAATGTCCCCACTGAAATAGAAATGATTGCTGTACTGATTTGATGCACTGAGCTTGGTCCCACAGATCTAGTTATGGGGTAGTGTAACCTGGTTTGGTCACGTGCTCTGAATTGCTGAAACCGAATATTGGTACTTGTTCAGTCGCTGCGCCATTTCGCCAATGATATTAAACCTGAAACCCCCCCAATGGCATTGTGGTCAAATGCACCCTCCTGATGTCCTGACGTCCCATTCACCCATCACGCCTGTGCTCCGACCTACGTTGTCTCCCGAGTGCCTCGATTTTAAAATTCTCATTCATGTGTTCAAATCGCCTCCATGGCCTCGCCCCCTCCCTATCTCTGTAACCTCCTCCAGCCCTACAACCCTCCGAGATCTCTGCGCTCCTCCAACTCTGGCCTCTTGCACATCCCCCACTCCCTTCGCCCCAAGATTGGCGGCCGTGCCTTCGGCTGTCTAGGCCCTATGCTGTGGAATTCCCTCCCTAAACCTCTCTGCTTCTCCACCTCCCTCTCTCCTCCTTTAAGACACTTCTTAAAACCTACCTCTTTGACTTAGCTTTTGGTCACCTGTCCTAATATCTCCTTCTTTGGCTCGCTGATTACCCTCCTATGAACCGCCTTGGGACGTTTTACTCCGTTAAACTTATATGAATAAATGCAAGTTGTTGTTGTCGTCTAGAAAATTATAGGTGCTCATGTCCCTGCGACAGACGATTTCACGCAGCACGAATCCATTAGAAAACCAGCCTGTAACAATGCACCCCTAATAACAATCCTTTAACACTTCTCAAGCTGTGAACTTGCTGCTTATGAAAGCTAAACTCATTATGGCCCAGAAATTGCTGAATCCATTTAAGCTGTTGTCCTTAGAGTTCCGCCGGTCTCCCAGAGTTACGGTGCAACACCAGTAGAATTCCCATTCAATTCCAGGGCCTTGGTGTAATCGTAGAATCATACAGCACAGAAGGAGGTCATTCGGCCCATTTTACCTGTGCCAGCTCTTTGAAAGCACTATCCAATAAGTCCCACTCCCCCTGCTCTTTCCCCATTGCCCTGCAATTCTTTCCTTTTCAAGTATTTATCCAATTCCCTTTTGAAAGTTACTATTGAATCTGCTTCCTCTGCCCTTTCAGGCAGTGCATTCCAGATCATAACAACTCGTTGTGTAAAAATAAAAATTTCCTCATCTCCCCTCTGGTCCTTTTGCCAATTATCTTAAATCTGCGCCCTCTCGTTACCGAGCCTTCTGCTAATGGAAACAGTCTCTCTCCTCATTTATTCTATCAAAACCCCATGTAATTTTGAACAGCTCTATTAAATCGCCCCTTAACCTTCTCTGCTCTAAGGAGAACAATCCCATCTTTTCCAGTCTCTTCACATAACTGAAGGACGTTGCCTCCTTTCTAGGATCTTTCGAAGGATGACCTTGCAGATGAAAAGCATGAAACTAGAAACAAGTGGATTATTTCAGTCTGCTTTAGCCCTCAAGGAGTGATGAACCTATGAAATACCTTGGACTCCTTGTCAGCCATGGCTCAGTGGTAGCACTCTTGTCACTTAGACAGATGTCCCACTCCAGTGACTTGAGCACATAATCTAGGCTAACACCCTAGCGCAGTACTGAGGGAGTGCTGCACTGTCGGAGGTGCCGTCTTTCAGATGACAAGTTAAACCAAGGCCCCGTCTGCCCTCTCAGGTGGACGTAAAAGATCCCCATGGCACTATTTGGAAGAAGAGCAGGGGAGTTCTCCCCGATGTCCTGGCCAATATTTATCCCTTAACCAGCAGCACCAAAACAGATTAGCTGGTCATTATCACATTGCTGTTTGTGGGATCTTGCTGTGCGCAAATTGGCTGCTGCATTACCTACATTACAACAGTGACTACACTTCAAAAAGTACGTCGTTGGCTGTAAAGCTTTGGGATGTCCTGAGGTGGTGAAAGGCACTACATAAATGCAAGTTCTTTCTTTTTTTCCTTGGTATGTAGGTGTTACCCCAGTTATTTCAAACAGGCTAAAGTCTTCATTAAAGTAGCAGACAAAGAAATTTCATACAAACACGTTCAATGTCCTTGCGCTAATAGAATGTTTTTTTGTGGCCTACGATGCAGCCACAAAGGAATTTTTTGGATTTGAAAGCAATGTGTAATACTTAAAACCATGATTAAAGGGTTTGCTTGTGTTAAAACAGTACTAACATGACAGGGGAATGATGAATTACCTGGCACACATTCCTGTGCATCCAATGAGGAATGAGGGCCCTGAGGCTGAATTTGTCACACGATTGTCACAACAATCTCAAACCTCAGATAACGAATACATGTGGCATGTAGTCTTCTCATTATTGTTTTTACATAGAATTTATAGAATTTACAGCATACAAACAGGCCATTCGGCCCAATTGGTCTATGCCGGTGGTTATGCTCCACATGAACCTCCTCCCACCCTTTTTCAACTCACTCTATCGACATAACCTTCTATTCCTTTCTTCCTCATGTGTTTATCTAGCTTCCCCTTAAAAGCACCTATGTTATTCACCTCAAGTACTCCTTGTGGTAGGGAGTTCCACATTCTAACCACTCTCTAGGTGAAGAAGTTTCGCTATTGGATTTATTAGTGACTATCTTATATTTATGGCCTCTAGTTTTGGTCTCCCCCACAAGTGGAAACATTAATGGGAAAAAAAGCAAACTAAACACTGGGGTTCATTTCTATAGGGATAGAATTGAAAAGCAGAGAAGTTATGTTAAACTTGTACAGAACCTTGGTTAGACCACACTTGGACTATTGTGCACAGTTCTGGTCTCCATATTATAAAATGGATATAGAGGCACTGGAGAAAGTGCAAAAAAGATTTACTAGGATGATATCAAAATGAGAGGTTGTACCTATCAGGAAAGATTGAACAGGCTGGGGCTCTTTTCTCCAGAAAAGAGAAGACTGAGGAGTGACCTGATAGAGGTCTTTAAGATTATGAAAGGGTTTGATAGGGTAGACATAGAGAAGATGTTTCAACTTGCGGGGGAGACCAGAACTAGGGGCCATAAATATAAGATAGTCCCTAACAAATCTGATAGGGAATTCAGGAGAAACTTCTTCACCCAGAAAGTGTTAAGAATGTGGAATTCGCTGCTACAAGGAGTACTTGAGGCGACTAACACAGATGCATTTAAGGGGAAGCTAGACAAACTAGAGGGAGAAAGGAATGGAAGGATATGCTGATAGGGTTAGACGAAGAAGGGTGTGAGGAGACTCACGTGGAGTGTAAACACGGGCATGTTTCTGTGCTGTACATTCTATGTAATTCTATAATGCTTAGATGTTTAGTTTGAATGCATTGCTGAATCCTTGGAATTTTATAATCAGCCTGTTTCCATCCAGGCTAATCTCGTTGCGGGAATGACCGTACTAACAGAAACTCTGCAAATTGGCTGCTTCACTGAGCTCTGCGGTGCACACAGTGATTCTGTAGGCGATGAGGACAACGGCAGCCAACTCTAAACTAGTCATGACTCAGAACGAGTGTCAGATGCCAACAAGGCTGATTAGGGAAGTCAAAGTAAAAATTTAAAACAGTGCTTGTCAGCTGTCTAATGATCAAATAATAACTAACGGCTTTGGGGGTGGGGGGGGGGGGGGTGGAGGAGGGGTGGGGGTAAGCAGGGGACTGATTGGCTCCAAGGTCGGCCAATGGCAGATTGGAACTGAGTCAATTCACTAGGGTAGGCTTGGTAATCCAATATTTGACCCAGGCAGGTCCACACTACTCCAGGGCATTGTTCATGGCTGACCAGCCAGTCTTGCCCATTGATGCTATCTGGAGTGGTAGACCTTTGATTGACGGTTGGAAGTCTCCGCGATTGGCTCCAGAGAACAGCAACAAAAACTTGCATTTATATAGCGCCTTTAACGTAGTAAAACGTCCCAAGGCGCTTCACTGGAGTGTCAAACAAAATCTGACACTGAGCCACATAAGGAGATACCAGGACAGCTTGGTCAAAGAGGTAGGTTTTAAGAAGCGTCTTAAAGGAGGTGGCGAGACGGAGAGGTTTAGGGAGGGAAATCCAGAACTTAGGGCCTAGGCAGCTGAAGGCACGGCCGCCAATGGACGGGCGAAGGAATTCGGGGGTGCACAAGAGACCAAACGCAGAGTTCTTGGAGGGTTGTAGGGCTGGAGGCGAACCTTAGAGGTCGAAGTCATAATGGGTAGGGTGGTCCTGCCTGGACAAGCCACATGTAGCTCACCCATGCTCTATGCTGATAAGTTATGGGGGTTTTAGCTGGTTAAACTCGAGCAGCTCTCCTGCACACATTAGGGGAGACCTCATACTTTGAGTCTTGCCAAATTGTGTTTACCATCTCAGGGCTTAGGTAAATGGAGTTGTACTCCCTATCAGGCAAACAGAAACTATTTATATGGATTTCTTGGTGGCATGGCTTGGAGACTTGAGCCCAGTGATTAATTTCTGCGTGAGTCAGACCCAAACCCTTTCTGCTGGAAAAATATTTTTTTTGAAAAGGCATTTCAAAGTTAACCGACTTTACAAATCAACTCCCAATGCACTATTGCAGGAATGTGATTGAACATCATGGGCTCAATTTTAAAATGAAAGTCCGGGTGCGTTGGGGGCGGGGAGGGGGGGCCAAGAAACCCGGAGAAATCCGGAGCGGGCAGGATTCCCGGCTCCAACCCGCTGAAGAACGTGCACGACCCAGAGTCATCTGGGTGCGTGCACCGTTCCCGAACCCGGAAGTCCCGGCGGCTTTCCCACGGCTTCCGATTCACCTGGTGAGACCAGACATGAAGGGCCGGATGAGGCAAAAATAAACTAAATAAATTAAATAAAATTACATTTCCTATTATAAAAAAATAAATAAACATATCTTGCAAACAATGTCACCCCCCCCCACCCCCCCGCCCCGGTGCGATATCTGATGTCTCTCTGATGTCTAATGTCTTCTCCCCCCACTTCCAATGTCTGGTGTCTTCACCCTCCCCCCCCCCCGATCTTTGTCTCTCCCACCCCCACTCTCTCTCGCAATGGCCGATGAGGTCTCTCTCTCTCTCTCTCTTTCTCCCCCCCCCCACCTCGGATTTGCAGCTCCTGTTGGCAGCCAGCCTGTAAATCAGGCTGGCTGGCGGGCGTGAAACCCGGAAGAGGCTTTAATTGGCCTCATTAGGGTTGTGATCCCGCCTACTACCCTTCTGGGTTTGGCGCCCGCAAATCACCCCCCGCCGTTGCCATCCCACCACCCTTTTCAAATTGAGCCCCATGTTCTTCACTGAGCTTTTTGTGACTTTACCTTTCACCTTTTTCTAGTCTTTCTTTCTTGAAGTAAGGCCATTGCTGGCAGAGATGAATGCAACACAGAGGAAAGGCTAATGGTGCAGTGACATTCAGAATTGCAACTGATGATAGTCTTTCAGATCAATTCTTCTTTTACTCGATGTAGCATGTCTCTATTTTACTGCTGCACTTTGGTAAAAAGAACTGTGCAACTTACAATGTATAAACTGTATGAAATTTCGCACTGTCATTGACAGGAATCTCCAACCATTGAACTCTCTCCCACACTGTCAACCACTGGGTTGACAGAAAGAAAGAAAGAAAGAGGGAGAGAGAAAGAGAGAAAATGTATACGGCACCTTTCATGACCTCAGGACATCCCAAAGCGCTTTACAGCCAATGAAGTACTTTTGAAGTGTAGTCACTGTTGTAATGTGGGAAATGCAGCAGCCAATTTGTGCACAGCAAGATCCCACAAACAGCAATGTGATAATGACCAGAGAATCTGTTTTCAGTGATGTTGGTTGAAGGATGAATATTGGCCAGGACGCTGGGGAGAACTATTCTTTGAATAATGCCGTGGGATCTTTTACGTCCACCTGAGAGGCCAGATGGGGCCTTGGTTTAACGTCTCATCCCGAAAGACAGTGTAATTAGTTTTAAACATGACAAATCTTAAGACTCCCTGTATACAGAGCTTACCAGAGGTGCCAGCTTTCAGATGAGAAGTTAAACCGATGTAAGCAATATTTATACCCAGCTCCCTCTATTATGGGCGGATTTTGCAGTACATGTTAGGGATGTATTCTATCATCATCTGCTGTGCAATCAGAGAAGGAAGGCCATGTTGCTTTTCAGAGTATAGCACAGTTTTTATTTTTAATCTTTGTAAAGCTTTCTTTCCAAGCGTCAGACTGCCATGAGCAGCAACACGTGGCGTGGATTGTTCTGTTTTGTCACCCAAGGGTCAAAGTGTAGAAAGGCAATGCAGTCACAAGGAAGAACTGCTACTTCTGCATGAAGTAATTTCAGCGAGCAGACTGCTGGCTACAGCACATTTAATTACAGCACAACTAATCATTGTGTGCTGGGCCTGTCACATCCAATAAGGCAATGCATCAACTTCATTACTCATAAAAGGGTGGAAAAGCAATCGCACGCTGGCTGTCAGTTTGGAAGCAGTGGTGATGTTCCGTTCCACTCTTTTGACCACAATTCATAGCTAATGGGAGCGCAATTGAACCATTATCACCATTCTGTGAGGTGAAGGGGGGGTGGACGGACGGGCAGAGTGGTCATGTTGTGTGATGTGGTGTTTCCGTTCATCAAACAGGTCTATGCGTATCACCCTCCCAAATATCTATCACAAAGATTTTAAGTGGGGAGAAAACCCAGCCAAACATACATTACTGGAAACCTATTTCTTGAAATCAAAAAATAATTGTGCAGCAATCTGAGGTGGACTGGTTGTAACAGGCAACTTAAAGAAAAAAGGATATGTTCTGAGAATTCAGATTCACTCGAGGTGTGCGGGATGGGGTAGAGAAGGAGTGCATCTGGTTTGTACAGTGTTCCAGAAAGCAGCACCTCCCAAACCCTTGACAGCACCACCTAGAAGGACAATGGCAGCAAGTGCATGGGATCACCACCACCTCCAAGTCACACACCATCCCGACTTGGACATGTATCGGCCATTCTTTCATGGTCGCTGGGTCAAAATCCTGGATTGTGGGAGCACCTTCATCACACGGACGAAAGCGGTTCAAGAAGAAGGCCCACCACCACCTTCTCAAGGGCAACTAGAGATGGGCAATACATTTTGCCCATGCCAACGACTCCCACATCCCGAGAATGAATCTAAAGAAACTTTATTGTGCTGATTAAGGCCACTGGTTACACTCTGAGACAAATGCAGTGTAAGAGACAGACTTGAAGTCTAAGAGACTTCAATCCTATTGTTTCCTTCTAAATGTAATTCACGCTGCTGAATATGTATAAACTGATCATTTGGATAATATATGACTGATTCCCATCTGTCACGTCTCATAATTCATCAACAGTTTGGCCTCCTGATCGAACAAGCAACTATTTTTGCTGATCTGAATCATAAAATCTTACAGCATGGAAGGAGGCCATTTGGCCCATCGTGCCTGTGCCGGTTGTGCTCTTTAGAAATGAGCTAAATCTACAAATACAAATGTTTCTACTGCGGGATTACAGTAGGGTTCTGGTCCCCTATTCTCTTCAATGGGTGACCATGTAACTACTGAGCATGCCCAGAAATGGCTCCGAACCCAATGCTATTCAGTCTGGAAAGAGATGCTATGTGATCATTAACGGGAATGATAGCAAGACACAATTTAGAAAAACGTAAGCAGCAAATAGTTTGGACCAGTCGAGGTGGGATGATTTCTGCTAAGGCTGCAAAGAATCTTGGATCACCTCTACACATAAAGTGTAGAACCAGCATGAAACTCAGCTCCACGGAGTGAGAATAATGGGAGCCAAGCAGACTGACCTCACACAAAACACCAAATTCACTCCATGTGGAGTTAATTAACGCAATCAGAGACTCTGAAAAACTAACATCAATGGGGTGAAATCGTGCTGTGCGATATTAATGTCTCAATGCTTCACGCCTTCCTATCAAATTCCTTTATTCGCCATGTTAATGGTGGTATTAATCCATTGAAAATAAACAGGCTACCACCTTTCAATAGGGTAGGTACAGAGAAACTATTTCCTCTGGTGGGGCATAATCTTAAAATTAGAGCTACCACTCAGGAGTGAAATCTCGACCATTTAAAATTAAAATCAGGAAGCACTTATTCAAACAAAGGGTGGCAGAAACCTAAAACTTTCTCTCCCCCAAAAGACTGTGCATGCTGGGTCAGTTGAAATTTTCATGACTGAGGTTGATAGATTTTTATTATAAGGGTATCAAGGGATATGGAGCAAAGGCGGGTAAATTAGTCTTTGCTCCAGTGGAAATAGTCCTAGTTTCTCATTACTATAGTTTCCCATCTCTGGCAGCATCCTGGTGAATTTGCGATGTACGCTCTCTAGGCAGCGATGATCTAATTAAATGGCCGAACAGGCTCGAGGGGTTGAATGGCCTACTCATATTCCTATGTCCCTAAGCTTGGGAAAATAGAAGCCAAACTTAGTAGGCTAACATTGCAACGCTTGATTTTACCCCAAGTAAGGTAGTTCTACGATTAACGTAGCATCAGTGTGGAGCAGTTTCCCATAGATGCACAATGTATAGTATAACTCAGGTTTAAAGTCACCGAAATCAAACTTAAGCAAGTGACACGAGTCTTACACAAGTTCAACTTCACACTGGAGGCATTTTAACAGCGACTGGTACAATGAGAACTTTGAAACAGTTCCTAGAGGATTCACTTTTAAAATTCATTTTAATGTTAGCAATGAACTAACGATTCCCTGTCTGCTAACATAAAAATGTATCCAGCATTTGAATGCCACTGAGTGGAATGCTGTTTTCCCTGGCAGAGCACGATGCAGATCTGGCAGTATAACTCACATTTTCTGGCTGCATAGCACGTGAACCAGCGACTGGCTTCAAACCATATAACTGCACCTAAGGAAAAATAAAACCACTTGAAAAAGTACTGAACTCCCAACTTTAGAAGAATTTTTAATTTTCAATAAAACACAACCTTTATTTTGTTCACTTAGTGATTTTCATGGAGCCAAATATCTTTAATTGTAGACTGCAGTCTGTTTTGAGGGCTTGGACCTTAAAAGCATAGAATTTCACAGCATGGAAAGAGGCCATTTGGCCCATTGTAACTGTGCCAGTTCCTTGCTAGAGCAATGCAAAACTAACCCCACTGCCCCTGTTCTCTCCCCATAGCCCTGTATCTTCCTCTGCTTCAAATATTTATCCAATTTATCTTTAAAAGATACAATGGTCTCTGCCTCAACCATTCTCTGTGGCAAAGTTTTCCATTCTCCAACAACCCTTGGTGTAAAGAAATTTCTCCTAACTTATCTCCTCACAATCTTAGTGACAATTTTAAATTGATAACCCTTTGTCACTGAATCCTCAACTGGAGGAAATTGTTTTTCTCTATTTACCCTATCAAAATCCTCTATATTTTTAAAGCCATCTGTTAAATCTCCTTTTAGCCTTTGCTCCAGTGGAAATAGTCCTAGTATCTCATTACCATAGTTTCCCACCTCTGGCATCATTCTGATGAATTTGCGATGTATACTCTCTATGGTTTAAATGTTCTTTCCATAATGGGACATCCAAAACTGCACATAGTATTCTAACTGTGGCCTAATCTAGAAAAGAGAAGTCTGTGGGGGGGTGACCTGACAGAGGACTTTAAGATTCTGAAAGGGTTCAATAGGGTAGACGTAGAGAAGATGTTTTCACTTGTGGAATAGTCTAAAACTAGGGGCCATAAATATAAGATAGCTGCTAATAAATCCAATAAGGAATTCAGGAGAAACTTCTTTACTCAGAGAATGGTGAGAATGTGCATTTAAGAGGAGGCTAGATAAGTACGTGAGGGGGAATGGAACAGAAGGTTATGCTGACAGGGTGAGATGAAGTAAGGTGGGAGGAGGCTCGTGTGGAACATAAACACTGGCATAGACCAGTTGGGTCGAATGGCCTGTTTCTATGCTGTAAATTCTGTGTAATTCTATGTAATCAATTTCTTGTACAAATTTATCATTACTTCTTCACTTTTGCACTGCATATCCCAATTAAAACTCAGAATACTGTTGGGCTATTTAAGGCTTTATCTAGCTACATTCACAATTTCAAGGCATTATGTACTTGAACCGTTAGGCTTCTCTGTGTTGGACTGGAAAAATAGGCTTGTGAACAGAAATCCAAAACCTCCAGCCTCCCCTCACCTAACCTGATATATATATATATTAGAGAATGATTAGCCATTCCTATCCTCACATACATAAGTAGTTAAATCGCACATGTAGCATTTACGTAGCAGCAAAGCATGATGGGATACTTGACCATTATGGGAGCAGTTCGTAACCCACACTGTAAAAGCTGACAAAGGCAGGTTTGTTGGACTTATGGCCACCACCTCGCTTATCTCCAGAACACATTAAGGAATGTTTACCCAAGGCCGAGGCTGACATTGTTTATCCTAACCAGCTTACTTCGGATGATTAAGGGAGGAGCGGTGGATATCTCCAAGGTCACCCCAGCACAAAGGGGAGTGAGGGATGAGCTGATCAGGACTTTGTGAAGACCCCCGTACAGTCTCAATGTCTAGGACTTATGTGTTTACTGATAAGGGTCCTCCTCAGGAATGTGAGATGTTTAATGTCATGGGATGACCCAAGGTAGCCCCTGACAAGTGAGTGGCAGACTATACCACCCAATGAAACCCACTGTAGTTACATAAACATGTACCCTCACCTTTCACAGCAGGTGGTGTTGCTTATTGAAAGGTACAAACATGCTTGTAGTACTGATGTATCTTTGAGAGTTAGGTGCGAGCTGGAGGAAGTTTACCACTCTCCCTTTGTGCACAAAGCTTTCTAATAAACTTTAACTTTGTCAGCAATTCCGTCTCCGTCTGGTTTTGCTCCAAAAATTCGAGTCTAACAGCTGTACATCCACACCCTTCAGTGCCTTTCTGTTGAGTGCATATGCCCATTTCTTGTTTTTCCTCCCAAAATGTATTACCTCACACTCAAGGTAGAAAAAATGCCCCAAGGCATTTCACAAACATCAGCAATAAATAGACACTGAGACAAAGAAGGAGATGTTAGGACGGGTGACCAAAAGCACCTACATAGCACCTTTTACATCCTACTTCTCAGCCAATGAATTACTTAAGCATAATCATTGCTGTTCTGTAGGCCAACGCAGCAGACCATTTGCGCAGTGCAAGCTCCTGCAGACAGCACTGAGATAATTGATGGCATTGGCCATAGGATTCTTACATCTACCCAAACAGGGGGAATGGGGCCTCAGATTGACATCTCACCCAGAAGATGGCACCTCTGGCAATGCACCAAAGTATCAAGCTAGATTATGTGGTCAAGTCCTGCGGTGGAGCTTGAACCACAATCTTCTGATTCCAAGGCAAGAGTGCGATCATTGAGCTAAGCTGATACGTAATAAATAACAAAGTCGCTTAGGAATTACCATTGGTGACATAGATGGATGATTGTTTGATGCGTTTGAATAACATTCCTCTGTCCACTATTTTAGTACAGGTGTTAACCTATTTATCTTAAACTGGTATTGTTCTCCTTAGGGCAGAGAAGGTTAAGGGGAGATTTAATAGAAGTGTTCAAATTTATGAGGGGTTTTGATAGAGTAGATAGGGAAAAACCACTGGCAGGAGGGTCGGGAACCAAAGGACACAGATTTAAGATAATTATCAAAAGAACCAGGGGAGAGATGAGGAGACATTTTTTTACGCAGCGATTTGTTATGATCTAGAATGCACTGCCTGAAAGGATGGTGGAAGCAGGTTTTATAGTAACTTTCAAAAGGGAGTTGGATAAATACTTGAAAAAGAAAAAAATTGTGGGCTATAGAGAAAGAGCAGGGGAGTGGGACTAAAAGGATAGCTCTTTCAAAGAACCAGCACAGGCATGATGGGCCAAATGGCCTCCTCTGCGCTGTAAGATTCTATGATTCTATGAAATGGGTTGGTAAAATTATGGGTAAGGGATGTCATGCCAACATGCTGAGTGCTTGTACACTAATATCGCTGTAATGATTTGGGATTGTTGACCATTTTTCCATAGAAAAGGATTTGGGGAATGAGGTGCATTTAAGTGTTGCATTTAAAATAAAGGCTTCCATTAAAGAGTTAAGCAGTCTGCTTACCGAAAGACTGGAGAAGTGGACAGGAAGGCATGTGCAAAGGTCACGTATCCAGTTCAGATCACAAGGGGATCCTATTGTTACACGAAAGGTTACGAGATTGTATAATTAGATATTGGACAGCATGGGTGAACTCCTGAATTTAAGGGACCTGGGATCCACTTATGAAAGTGACTGTTGTTGTTGAACCTGTGAGAATATCTAAGGCAGATCTGAAACTTGCAACAATTGATGATGGTCATTTCTCAACTCAAATTGCAGACATACTACTAAAATGTCCTGGCCAATATTGCTTCCACAACTAAAGCCACCATTGATTGGTCAATCATCTCATTGCTGTTTGTGGGATCTTGCTGGAGCAGATGCCTGTTGGGTTTCCCTAATGAATAATACTTTCTGTATTCCTAAAAGTAAATCGGCATGTGTTGATAAGGTATCGTCCAAATGATTTATTAGAATGAGAGTAAACGAGGGGGTAAGTATTCTAAAATAAATATCCTGCAGTGTTTTCAGTAACTCAGAAAATTCAGTTCTGTATTGTGATTTTGTGGCAGTTTGACTTTACTTCCAATGTGATCCTAAATGTCTGGCAGTGAGGTTGCGAGGCTGTATTTCAATCAAGCACCTCTGGTGACATCTTAAATCACAAGAGCAAAGCTTAAACAATTTCTGGACGTCAGTAGAGGAGCAAGATTGAATTACAGCTTTCAACCAGCTGCCAGAGATATGTTAGCTTTTATTTAATGTAGACAGTAGTCTGTTCTTACTTTAAGAAAAACACCCCTATTTCCTTTAACATTGTGGACGTAGCATCCTCTCTCTCCTCCTCTAAGACGCTCCTTAAAACCTATCTCTTTGACTGAGCTTTTGGTCACCAGTCCTGATATCTCCTTATGTAGCTCAGTGTCAAATTTTGTTTGATAATCGCTCCTGCGAAGTGTCTTGGGACATTTTACGACGTTAAAGGTGCTATATAAATGCAAGTTGTTGTTGTTGAGCTTGGTTGAGGAGGCGCAATGCAATTGAAAGGGTGGTGTCATAACATATGGCATCATGTGAAAGGTACTGCTTTATTACCACATAGTGGTTCTTTGGGAGGTCCACTGCAGAATGTGGTGTTGCTGGTGAGTGTCATGTGATTGGAGAGTTGAACAGAGACAGAATGCTCCATGTAGATGGCTGATATTTCAAGTTGAAAACCTATCTTGCGTTTGGAAAGAGTCCGTCCACTGGCATTGATTCAACAATCTCACTCGGAGAGACAAGTAGGACAGATGATATGAGAAGTGGAACAGATGTACTGATGTAGTAGAGGCTGCTCTTCTGAGCCTTGATCAAGGCGAACCAGGGAGCAGGCACATATCTGTTAGTGCTGGGGTGCAGAACACAGTTTTAACCAGCTACTGTCAATGTCAAGCATGTTCAGGTCATGCGTAGCGTGGGACAGAATCAAAGTGAAGCTCTCTCTACTCTGCCTGAGTAACCGGCTAAAAAGAAAGAAAGATGTGCCTTCATGACGTCAGGGTGTCTCAAAGCGCTTTACAGCCAATGAAGTACTTTTTTGAAGTGTAGTCACTGTTGTAATGTAGGAAACACAGCAGCCAATTTGTGCACAGCAAGCTCCCACAATCAGAAATGAGGTAAATGACCAGATAATCTGTTTTTAGTAGTGTTGGTTGAGCGATACACTGGGGCATGACACTGGGACGAACTCCCTGCTCTACTTCGAAATAATACCATGGGAACTTTTACGTCCACCTGGGAGGGCAGACATGGCCTCGGTTTCATGTCTCATCTGAAAGACGGCACCTCCGACGGTGCAGCACTCCCGCAGTAAAACTCCAGCTTCAGCATCAGTACCACCAATGTGACATTTCCATTTCCCACACCCTTCCATCTTTATTATCTCGCCGAGTGAGATTGTCAGTTTATTGCCAATTTATATATAACTTTTGAATCTAGCGTGAGCCTGTCTCACATCAGACATCGTACTTCAAAGTGTTAAAAGTGTGAAACGAAAGAGAAAGAAAGCCAGTCATTTCCTGCCATTTTTTTCTGACCTGTATAACTGGCTCTCCCCAAGGAAAAAAGCTGGCAATTTAGGAGTAGCTGCCAAACTTCCCTCAGCAATTGCCCTCTAGTAGTCAGATTGGCCCGGTTGCTGGTAGTCTTACTGATAAAGAAAGAAAGACTTGCATTTATATGTTACCTTTCACGACCTGAGGACATCCCAAAGTGCTGTTCAGCCAATAATGTACTTTTGAAGTGTAGTCACTGTTGTAATGTAGGAAATGCAGCAGCCAATTTGTGCACAGCAAGGTCCCACAAACAGTAATGAAATAAATGACCAGATAATCTGTTTTTAGTGATTTTGGTTGAGAGATAACTATTGGTCAGGACACCGGTTGAATTCCCCTGCTCTTCTTCAAATAGTGCCATGGGATCTTTTACAGCCACCTGAGAGGTTTAGTGCCTTATCCAAAAGACGGCACCTCTGACAGTGCAGCACTCCCTCAGTACTGCACTGAGTATCAGCCAAGATTTTGTGCTCAAGTCTCTGGAGTGGGACTTGAATCAATGACCTTCTGAGTCAGAAGGTTGTGGGTTCAAGCCCAATTATGCACTAGGTCAGATAATTTAAGCTAAATCTCCACTGCAGTACTGAGAAATCCAGCATTTTTCGGAGGCACTGCCTTTCAAATGTGATGTTAAACTGCCTGCCTGTTCATGCAGACATAAAAGATCCCACGGCACTATTTGAAGAAGAGCCGGGAGTTTGCCTCAATCAACACTACTCAAAACAGATTAACTGGTCAGTCATATCATTTGCTCTTTGTGAGACCTTGCTGCGTACAATTAGCTGCCACATTTGCCTACGTAACAACAGCACTTCAGAAATAATCAGTTTCAAGTACTTTGGGATGTACCGAGAATGTAATAAGGCGCTAAGTAAATGTAAGTTCTTTCTTTAACTCTTTGTCCATTTAGACTACTTCCCCACAGGGAGCAGTGGCCCTCGTTGCCAGGTTAAAACGACTCCATCTTAGCAACTAACCACCACTGTGCCCTAGACATCCGACTCCCCATCAGGAAGGCCCTGGGAGATTACTAGTTTGCGATTAATTATGAGAAGTTTTTGCTGTGCGTCAATACAGACCGAGAACTGGGTTGAGACTGCCTGACCTGATTTCGCATATGACCCACTGTACCAGTGTGCATTTAAATTGGCCAGTGGTGTAAATGAAGTAACGCAAACAGGGTGATATTAGTGGCAGTGTGCTCAGAGATACAGTCAGATAGCAGGCTCGATGGTTTGACCGAAGGGAAGGTTGTGATACTATAGCAGATCTGCTCTCAGATACTTGGAGGGAGAAGCAGGTGTATTTATAGCTGGGAATTAACTGAATGATTACAGGCCATAAAAGCTCACAATGGTAATACAGTAAACATATTCCAACCATCTTAGCATTCGTGGTGTCTGCCTTGGCTCAGTGGGCAGCACTCTTGCCTTCTGAGTCAGCAGGTTGTGGATTCAAGTCCCACTCTAGGGACTGGAGCAATAATCTTGGCTGACACTCCAGTGCAGTACTGAGGGAATGCTACACTATCAGACATGTGCTGTCTTTCAGATGGGACATTAAACCAAGGCCCTGTCTATCCTCCCAGGTGGATGTAAAAGTTCCCATGGTATTATTTCAAAGAAGAGTAGGGGGTGGGGTTCTCCCTGGTGGCATGGCCAATATTTATTCCCCAAGCAATGTCACTAAAACAGGTTATCTGGTCATTTATCCCATTGCTGTTTGTGGGATCTTGCTATGCACAAATTGGTTGCTGCGCTTCCCACATTACAACAGTAACTGCACTTTAAAAAGTCCTTCGTTGGCTGTAAAGCACTTTGGGACGTCCTGAGGTCCTTGAAATGTGCTACATAAATGCAAGTTCTTTCTTTCTTCTTATTGTCAGATAGATGACCCTTATCCCGCCTTTAGCTTCCAAGCTCTCTTCATCATTATCTTTCATCATTCTCTATTTTATTAACATAACTATTGAATTCCTTTGAATTGGCCTCTCATTTTTCTGCTACGCTCCAAATAGACACTCTTCCTGCTCACTGCATCCTTACTGTGTTTAAATCAAGACTCTCTTATTCTCACTCATTCTTTCACAGGAACCCTCCCATAATCTCCCCTTCCTCTTACAATCTGCATGTTTTGAAAACCCAACAAACAGTGTCTCCTCACCACTATTTCCTGGTCTGACTCATCTCCTCTCTTACTCCTTTCAAATATACTGATGTTCTGCACCATGATCATTGGCCTTTCAACTCAAAACATGTGTGAGCTTGTTTGATGGAGTTTTATGCCAATTTGGACAGGGGATTTGAACTGTTTATATGGAACACTAGTGTTACACATGAGAAAGGTGTATCAAATTGGAATTAGAATAAAACCACATGGGATAGAATGAACTGAGTTGGGTCTGACTGCAGTTGGGTTAAACCAGATGGAACAAGATGAATTGAAGTTTATTAGAGTGAAACTGGATTAAAACCACCTGAAATAGAACCATGCTAAACCTATTGGGCTGTCCTGAAGTATTGGCCAGCCACTGACCCACAGAATTAACAGTAATTCACCCTTCATGATTCAGCATCATTTGTACAAGGAGAAGACTGGGGCTGGATTAAACCACATGAAACAGGATGAAGTGAAATGTATTGATGTAGAACTGAAAATAAACCACAGGGAACACAACCAGTTAGAAGTATCTTGTCTGTTTCCTTTCCATTGCAAGCTACAGAATGTTGGGAGAAACTAATGTCTTCTGGTGCTGGCATAACTTAAAATTCATCAGGTGTCAGCTGTGGCTCAGTGGGTAGCACTCTCTCATCTCTGAGTCAGAAGGTTGTGGGTTCAAGTCCCACTCCAGAGATGTAAGCACATGATCTAAGCTGACACTCTAGTGCAGTTGGAGATACTGTCTTTTGGATGAGATATTAAACTGAGGCCCTGTCTGCCCTCTCAGGTGGATGTGAAAGATCCCATGGCCATTATTTCACAGAAGAGCAGGGGAGTTCTCCTTGGCAGCCAATTTGAGCACAGCAAAGTCCCATAAACAGCAGTGTGATAATGACCAGATAATCTGTTTCAGTGTTGTTGGTTGAGGGATAAATATTGACCAGGACACCGGGGAGAACTCCCCTGCTCTTCCTTGACATATGTAAGGAATCTTACAACACCAGGTTATAGTCCAACAGTTTTATTTGAAAATCACAAGCTTTCGGAGGCTTTCGCCTTTGTCAGATGACCTGACGAAGGAGAAAGCCTCCGAAAGCTTGTGATTTTCAAATAAAACTGTTGGACTATAACCTGGTGTTGTAAGATTCCTTACATTTGTCCACCCCAGTCCATCACCGGCATCTCCACATCATGGCTTCTTTGACATAGTGTTAGGGGATCTTTTACATCCACCTGAGAGGGCAGACAGGGCCTTGGTTTAACATCTCGTCCAAAAGATGGCACCTCCAATAGTGCAGCACGGGTCAGCCTTGATTTTGTGCTTAAGAATCTGGAGTGGGACTTGAACCCACAACCATGTAACACAGAAAGCAAGAGCACTACATCTGTGCTATGGTAGACTCTGCTAACATAGCTTCCAACTTGGAATGGAGTGTCCCTATACCATATTGTGTATAGGTTCCTGGATGGTTGTATATCCATATTGTTCTTGTCTTGTGCTGTTATAGTTACAATGGTTATTCATTGGTACAGAATTCCCTATCAGCTATTGGCAATGCTGTCCATTAACTCCTTTCTCCCCAGTCATTATGTTACTAGGGAGAGGTTCTGTCTAATGTGTCTGACACCAAGCTATCTCTCACCAACACATTTAAAACAAAAAGCAAAAGAACGAGGATTGAGAGATATGAGTAAACATATAGTTAATCCCTTTCAGAAGATTTAAGATTGTGTTAATTCAGATAAATGCATTTCCCTGTAAAAATAAATAATACACTTGGCTTTATATAGCATGCTATCAGATAGAAATATGTCAAAGTGCTTCACACAATGAATTATGACTCAATTATTTTTGTAAGTTCAATTTCTCCTTGTGTTTAAAAGTAAGTTTCATTTTTATAAAATGTAAATCTGATCTGAGAACAGAAAATGCTGGAAATGTAAAGCAGGTCAGTCAGTATTTGAAAGAAAAGGGCAGGGTAACACCTCAGGTGAGACCTTTCATCGGAAGTTTTGTTTAAAGTTGTGTTCAGCACTGTGCTAGCAATATGCTTGTCAATTTTAGGTCGGTTTCATCAAGGCAGAATTCGCCTACCATTGACGTTCGTAACACTGTCAGTTTTGGAAGCAGATTTCTTCAGAAAGCCAAGAAAAGAAAGAGTAAACAAATTGAATCAGGCAGGGGATTACTCAGTCACAAGAGAGTAGCAACCACCACTCAAGGTAAGAGTCTGCTTCTTAGGCTATGGGTAAATGTGGTGACATAAGGATTTTGTTTTGTTGTCACAAAGAAGGCCACTTGAGCCATATCTAGAAAGGGTTTTCTACCATCTCTCTCGCAATGCTGGCACGATACAAGATAAAAATTTGTCACCTAACCTCTAGTCTCCAACCTCCAAACTTTCTATTTGATCAATGTTATTATATTCAGTAATAAAAGCAGAAAATGCTGGAAACAAGGCTGAAGCGTTTGCAACCATCTTCAGCCAGAAGTGCCGAGTGGATGATCCATCTCGGCCTCCTCCCGATATCCCCACCATCACAGAAGCCAGTCTTCAGCCAATTCGATTCACTCCACGTGATATCAAGAAACGGCTGAGTGCACTGAATACAGCAAATGCTATGGGCCCCGACAACATCCCGGCTGTAGTGCTGAAGACTTGTGCTCCAGAACTAGCAGCGCCTCTAGCCAAGCTGTTCCAGTATAGCTACAACACTGGTATCTACCCGACAATGTGGAAAATTGCCCAGGTATGTCCTGTCCACAAAAAGCAGGACAAATCCAATCCGGCCAATTACCGGCCCATCAGTCTACTCTCAATCATCAGCAAAGTGATGGAAGATGTCGTCGACAGTGCTATCAAGCGGCACTTACTCACCAATAACCTGCTCACCGATGCTCAGTTTGGGTTCCGCCAGGACCACTCGGCTCCAGACCTCATTACAGCCTTGGTCCAAACATGGACAAAAGAGCTGAATTCCAGAGGTGAGGTGAGAGTGACTGCCCTTGACATCAAGGCAGCATTTGACCGAGTGTGGCACCAAGAAGCCCTAGTAAAATTGAAGTCAATGGGAATCAGGGGGAAAACTCTCCAGTGGCTGGAGTCATACCTCGCACAAAGAAAGATGGTAGTGGTTGTTGGAGGCCAATCATCTCAGCCCCCGGGCATTGCTGCAGGAGTTCCTCAGGGCAGTGTCCTAGGCCCAACCATCTTCAGCTGCTTCATCAATGACCTTCCCTCCATCATAAGGTCAGAAATGGGGATGTTCGCTGATGATTGCACAGTGTTCAGTTCCATTCGCAACCCCTCAGATAATGAAGCAGTCCGAGCCCGCATGCAGCAAGACCTGGACAACATCCAGGCTTGGGCTCATAAGTGCCAAGTAACATTCGCGCCAGACAAGTGCCAGGCAATGACCATCTCTAACAAGAGAGAGTCTAACCACCTCCCCTTGACATTCAACGGCATTACCATCACCGAATCCCCCACCATCAACATCCTGGGAGTCACCATTGACCAGAAACTTAACTGGACCAGCCATATAAATACTGTGGCTACAAGAGCAGGTCAGAGGCTGGGTATTCTGCGACGAGTGACTCACCTCCTGACTCCCCAAAGCCTTTCCACCATCTACAAGGCACAAGTCAGGAGTGTGATTGAATACTCTCCACTTGCCTGGATGAGTGCAGCTCCAACAACACTCAAGAAGCTTGACACCATCCAGACAAAGCGGCCGCTCGATCGACACCCCATCCACCACCCTAAACATTCACTCCCTTCACCACCGGCGCACTGTGGCTGCAGTGTGTACCATCCACAGGATGCACTGCAGCAACTCGCCAAGGCTTCTTCAACAGCACCTCCCAAACCCGCGACCTCTACCACCTAGAAGGACAGGAGCAGCAGGCACATGGGAACAACACCACCTGCACGTTCCCCTCCAAGTCACACACCATCCCGACTTGGAAATATATCGCCGTTCCTTCATCGTCGCTGGGTCAAAATCCTGAAACTCCCTTCCTAACAGCACTGTGGGAGAACCTTCACTACACGGACTGCAGCGGTTCAAGAAGGCGGCTCACCGTCACCTTCTCAAGGGCAATTAGGGATGGGCAATAAATGCTGGCCTCGCCAGCGATGCCCACATCCCATGAACAAACAAAAAAAACCACTCAACACACTAGAACTGATGAAAAGTCATCGAGCTGAAACATTAACTCTATTTCTCTCTCCACAGATGCTGCCTGACTTGCTGAGTGTTCCAGAATTTTCTGTTTTTACTTCAGATTTCCAGCATCCACAGTATTTTGCTTTTGCTTTATTCTGTTCAGTGTTCCCCTGAACTTTCCTCTCGTGTTCCTTCAAAGCTCCAAACGTGCTACCTTATAAACTTTTCCTCCTTCTTGCATCCTCAGTGTGTTGAGGATTGAGATATTATCCTGTTTAAATTAAATGGGCTAACATCTCCACTGAAACAGTGGAAGGAGGAATTTCAGATGAACAGGTTCACTCTTTGTTCGCCAGTATCCTGCAGTGTACAAGTTCTTGGCCATGGGCAGTTACTTGGTTACCAACCCATATATCACTCACAAAGTTATACATCGCTGTATAGCCTCCTGATCCAACTCATTCTTTCCCAGGACCAAAAAACAATGCAACTCTTCTCCTCAATCTTCCCTTTCTCTAACACTCTTGAGGCTTTTGAAACCCAAGCTTGGCATCACTTGATCACCATCTCCTGATCTCTTTTATGCCTTTCAACCCTGGTGGTATCCTACACTTTGGGCTTTGACCGTTCTCTCCCATCACCCCATAGCTCGCTGACCTGATTTGGCTCCTACTCCAGGCATGCCTCGATTTTAAAACTATCATCCTTGTTTTCAAATCCCCCCATGGCCTCACCCCGTCCCTATCACTGTAACCTCCTCCTTTGAGATCTCTGTGCTCCTCCAATTCTAGTCTCTTACGCATCCCCAATTTTTATCGCTCCACCATTGGCAGTCATGCCTTCAGCCGCCTAGGCCCTAAGCTCTGGAATTCCCTCCATAAACCTTTCCGCCTCTCTACCTCACTTTCCTCCTTTAGGACACTTCTTAAAACCTACCTCTTTGATCAAGCTTTTGGTCACCTGTCCTAATATCTCCTTATGCTGCTCGATGTCAAATTTTGTTTGATAATCGCTCCTGTGAAGGGCCGTGGAACCTTTTACTACGTTAAAGGTGCTGTATAAAGTTGTTGTTGTTTTTCTCTTGGTTTCTTAATTTTTAAAAAACGTAGCTGCCCTATTGTTTTCTTTCTAGTTTAACTCTACTCATCTAATTATAATCCTGTTGTATCACCTAACTCAGCCTCTTCAGGAAACAACACAACACATTGGAAAAGAACGTCAGGAAATATTCCCCAGGACTGTCAATCACTGCACTCTATGAAATTGACCTTGCCAGTTACATGTACATGGTTATGTAACAAGACTTGTTTTGCACCCAGCTAAAGGAACATTGCGATATGAAACCAAAGCTGTAAAAACTGAAACCTTCATGCTGCTCAGTATAGTTTTAAAGAGGATGTTTACAATGAACATCTTGCTTGGTTGCTTTTACCCCTTTAAGGTGCCTTAGTACTTGGCCACTCTCGTAACCCAGGGGTATAATAAAGCTGTTGCATAAGGGGAAGTCATTTACGATGAGCGGTCTTTCCAAATGGGCCCATGTATGTATAGATAGGAATGTGAAGGCCTTAGAGAGGGTCCAGAAGAGATTTACTAGAATGGTGCCAGGGATGAGGGACGTCAGTTATGTGGAGAGAGTGGAAAAGCTGGGGTTGTTCTCCTTTGGGGAGAAGGTTAAGAGAAGATTTGAAAGAATACTCAGTTACCAACCTATACACCATTAACAGAGTGTGACTACACAGACCGCTAATAACAAATAAAAAGAGGAGGAGATTCCATGAGGAGGGAATGAAAGAGGAAGCATGTGAGTTACTCTGGGGCGAGAAACCAATCCTTTAGGCTCTTTACTCAGTCCCACCAATCAAACGAAAATTAAAGGATCATCTAGAGAATCCTTGATTGGGAACTGTCAAAAGAAGTACCACAACGATACCCTCATGAATGGAGACCTTAGCCAATAAAATTTGGCCTAGTTCAGCCAGAGAGTGAACACCATTTTATCTGACCGTGCTACTTTCAGTGCCTTTCAACTGAAGCAGAATTCTGAGGCAACTCCATTCAGCTCTAAAGAACTTGGTTTCAGCTTCTGGTTGAGTACAAAAGGAGGTATATGGGATTGCCAAGCGAAGAATCCAAAGGTGACTTTGGAAGATGCCTGGAGTCAACCACAAAACTGCTGATAGTGTTCATCGCTACTGGATTCATGAAGCAGATACTTTGGATGTTAGAATTTATCCAAAAACGTATGGGGAAAGAATATCAACTTCAAGTTAACTGTAAAAGGAAAGGGATAATGAAGGGAGCAGTTCTTTTCGTATGAGGCACTTAGCTCATCCAGACCATTCCAAATGAAGTGACTATCTCTCATCTCATAGGAGATTGGGCAGGTGTTTACCATTTTCCATGGAGTTCTGAGTATATTGGGTCCTTCGCCAATGATGTAGGTTACAGATTAGTTCCATAAAGTAGCCTTTGCATTAGTCCAATGCCAATCTGAGGTGTCCCAGCGGGTATTAATTAGTACCGGTTAAGTATTAGCCCCCTGGCAATACTGCTCTTGAATGAGATAGTAGGAAGTTAGTGCGAGGTGGCACGGCCCTTCCTCAAATTTCTCTCTTTCTTCCTCTGGAACTGATCCTACCTGTCACTGATGACACAGCTAAGATTAGAAACATTTCAGTTACAGCCTCATTGGCATTGACCCACGTCCTATTTCTCTGTGGTTGGCAGAAGAGAACCAATGTGATGTGCCAAAACACTGTCCTGCTGTATCCCTCATCAACTGGATTTTAAATTGGCTCTTCTAGTGTCATCTGATGTGTGCTTTGTCTGTCAGATCTGCTTTGCCCAAAAGGAAATCCGAATCTGTCATCTTTGCCAAAATCTCAAAGTATTTTTTCAACTGATTTTTTCATTTCGCAAAAGAGCTCAGCTACTAAACCGAAGACTCAATCTCCATATTTGTTGCGTTATTGAAACATTATCACTTGTCTCCTGTAAAACAAGACTCAACCGATCGCTTCTAATGGGGGCACAGGACTGTACCACACTTGTGCAGGGTAAATGATCATTTGTTGTCTAATCTCTCTGCTGTCTGTTTTGAGTAAAATATTTAATAAGTGAGTCACATTTTTAACAAAGAGGCTTGCATTTGTACAGCAATTTATTATGTCTCAGAAACATCCCAAAGCTCTTCACTTACAATGGATTACATTGTTACGTTGCAGATAAATGCAGTAGGGATTTTGTGCACTGCAAAATCCCAGAACCAGCAATGAGATATCTATTTTTGAGTGGCATCTAAGGGAGGAATGTTGGCCAGAACACCATTCTTCTGTGAATAGACCCATGGAATCTTAAATAGTCATCTGAACCAACAAAACAGGCAGACTGGACCTCAGCTTAGCATCTCAACCAAAGGACGACACCTCCAATACTCCATCAGTACTGCACTGTGGTGTCAGCCTAGATTATGTGCTCAAAGTCCTGTATCAAGTCCTCTGGTCGATATGTGTTACTCACATCCTAAACTTAACAGGGAGGTTTTATCTGGTCAATATGTGTTAGTCAAACCTTAAACTTAACAGGAGGGTTTCCTCTGGTCGAAACGTGTTACTCACACACTAAACTTAGCAGGAAGGTTTCCTCTGATATCTATTTCTAATGAAATAATAATATGCTCTTATAGACATTTTTATAATTTTGCTGGAAAGGACCAACATGGGGTCAGCATTTTTTGTGGCATTGTCACCTGATTTCCTTATTTTATTTGCGCCCACATATTCAAATGGCAAATGAATGACGCTATTATGTTGTCAGACGTATTTCCCATTATTAATGCCTCAGCAACACTCGGTATCTGGAACTCCTTGATGCTCCTGACTTCTGATGTTGCCAAAGCAGCAGAAGAAGGCTGGGTATCCCAGTGGCAGTGGAAATATTGCCAGGAGCCCACCAAAAACATCTCAATAAGAATGACCCTCTGCCAGAGCCAGTGCTCACGGAGAATGGGTGGACATAAAGCCTGCCCAAGCCCCACCGTGGGGGGGATATCAGAAAATCCAGGTCTTACTGTGTAGACTCTCACATGAAGAAAGGCTACTTGAGGTGAGGTACTAGAAGGTAACTGGCACCTGAGGAACTGTACCCCGAAACAGAATCAACACTGCCAGTGGGGGAGGGGAGAAAATTATGACAGAAAGAAAAAAGAAGAATTGATTGTTTAATTATGTTTATGAGGACTTTCAAAGTACGCAACAGTGGAAGAATTCTCAATCTATTTTCCTTCTTTTTCAGATGTATTTCTGGTAATGTTTCAAATCCATCAGTAACACCTTCCAAGCTGCTCGCGCATGCGGAACTCCTGCTACATTTATTAATTCATATTTAAAATTTAATTCAAAATAGTGACATTAGACACCATGTGCCTGGCATGGGGCACAATACATTGGGTATCAGGTGGCAGTGGGATGTTGCCACCTTAAGCTGTGTGGACTCAACTCGCACTGCGCTCCACAATTGTTGCCTTTCTTTCAGATCATGTTGCTACCGTTTTTGTTCCACTGACAAAATAAAGCTTATCTGCCTTAATGCCAGTTTACCATCGCTCAGTGGCTTAATGCTATTGCTAAACAAACAGGCCTCCAGGTGGTTAGTGCAACACAAGGACTGTTATTCAGTAGTGCACAGGGTTAGAGAGGCTGAGGCACACAGTAACAATAGAGAGTATCATATGTACATCCATGTTCATAGCATAAAGTATAGTGTCCTCCTTGTGGAGGAGGTGAAGACCCAGTAGTATAGACTAATGAATGTTTTTTATTAGACAGCATAATACGTCTTTATTCCTTTTTTCTTTACTAGATATTCGTTTCGAGAAATCTATGTTGAGTGTAAAAGAAAGTTGGAGTGAAAGAGTTTACCAATTAGTTAATGGCAATTCTGCTGCCTGGTGCGGTTACTGGGCCACACAAACCAGGAAGGTACCAGGTTCAATCCCTAACCCAGGTTAAGGTAGCCCATCTCAACAGTAGGGGTGGTGCAATTGAGCGCAGTGCTAAACTGTGAATGTGCGCACACAAAAACACACATACACACACACACACCTTCAATATTGGGAATTGTGTGCATCTGTGTGTGTGGTGTGTGTGTGTGTGTGGTTGTGTGTGGTTATCGAACAAGGAAAGGATTAGACTTAGTTGTGATAACCTCTGTAATCGAATAGCCTGTCAAGCCTCACATGGAGAATGGTCACTTGGGTGAAGGAGTGGAGTGACTGGCGCCCATACTGCAGCATGGATGAGCACCTATAAGAGAGGTAGAGAAATAAGTTAGAACTGAATATGCCTACAGAAAGGGATAAACGTCTGGATTGGCCCCTCCATCTATGTTTAGTGTAAACTTACAAGAGATGTGATCATCGACCAGGAAATAATTGAAGTGAATTCAACCAGAAGAAAGGTAATAATTGTAACCGTAACATAAATTACGACAGGCAGGTCCAGAGACTCCCTACACTGAGAGTACCTGTGGCCTAAACTTACAGTGACCCAGCATAAGGTTGAAGGCAGGTACATTGAGAGAAGGGAGGCATACATATTATTTCTACTTTAAAAGGCTGTGTCAGGAACATTTGTCCAGTTGTTTTCCTGCTTCTCCAACACAATTTTCAAATATGGCTTCTTTGGTCCCTATATGACTCCTTCTGGAAGGAGGTGGATTCCTGGACCCTCAAAGTTTGTAACCATGACTGACTTTCCCCCCCCCGTCCCCCGCCCCCCGCCCCCCTCTCTTGCCCAGGATAATTGAGGGTAATTGCACCACTACTACTAATGTCCTTGCTGAATTCAATAACAGCATAAGGTCATCCACTTTGGACCTAAAAAGGATAGATCAGAGTACTTTCTAAGTGGTGAAAAGCTCGAAACAGTGGCAGTCCAAAGAGACTTAGGGGTCCATGTATATAGATCATTAAAACGCCATGGACAGGTACAGAAAATAATCAAAAATGTTAATGGAATGCTGGCCTTTATATCTAGAGGACTAGAATACAAGGGGGTAGAAGTTATGCTGCAGCTATACAAAGCCCTGGTTAGACCACACCTGGAGTATTGTGTTCAGTTCTGGGCACTGGACCTTAGGAAGGATATAATGGCCTTGGAGGGAGTGCAGTGAATATTTACTAGAATGATAGCTGGACTCCAACGGTTAAATTACGGGGAGAGATTACACAAACTAGGGTTGTATTCCCTGGAATTTAGAAGACTAAGGGGTGATTTGATTGAAGTTTTCAAGATCTTAAGCGGAATTGATAGGGTGGATAGAGAGAAACTATTTCCGCTGGTTGGGGACTCTAGGACTAGGGGACATAGCCTAAAAATTAGAGCCAGGACTTTCAGGAGTGAAGTTAGGAAACACTTCTACACACAAAGGGTGGTAGAAGTTTGGAACTCTCTTCCGCAAACAGCAGTTGATACTAGCTCAATTGTTAATTTTAAATCTGAGCTTGATAGATTTCTGTTAACCAAAGGTATTAAGGGATATGGGGCTAAGGAGGGTATATGGAGTTAGGTCACAGATCAGCCATGATCTCATTGAATGGTGGAACAAGGGGCTAAATGGACTACTCCTGTTCCTACGATCCTAGCACAGAATGGCAATCAAACCTGGGACCTTCCTGCTCAGTACTGGACCAAACAATGTTCACAATTCTTCATAAGTTTTACAACAACAGCAACACTGCTTGCATTTGTATAGCGCCTTTATTGAAGTGAAATGTCCCAAGGCGCTTCACAGGTGCGATTAACAAACAAAATTTGACACCGAGCCACATAAGGAGATGTTAGGACAGGTGACCAAAAGCTTGGTCAGAGAGGTAGGTTTTAAGGTGTGTCTTAAAGGAGGAGAGAGAGGTAGAGAGGCGGAGAGGTTTAGGGAGGGAATTCCAGAGCTTAGCGCCTAGGCAGCTGAAGGCATGGCCGCCAATAGTGGGGCGAAGGAAATCGGGGATGCGCAACAGGCCAGAATTGGAGGAAGGCAGAGATCTCAGAAGGTTGTAGGGCTGGAGGGGGTTACAGAGATAGGGAGGGGCAAGGCCATTGAGGGATTTGAAAACAAGGATGAGAATTTTAAAATTGATTTATGATTTGGAAAGAATGAATGGCAAGACTCCACCCTCAAGTAATAGAGGTATAAAATGCTAAAACATACCTGGTTTTGAGACTCATGCCCAAGTAAATCTTAGTAGAAACTCAAGCCGGTCATCAGACAGGGATCCTAGTAAAAGATAAAGAAAGAAAGACTTGCATTTATATAGCGCCTTTTACAACCTCAGGAAGTCCCAAAACGCTTGATATAGCCAATGAAGTACTTTTGAAGTGCAGTCACTGTTGTAATGTAGAATGAAATATCCTGAAGACTTTTACCTTTAATAGCTCTCTCTTCCAGAAGAGTGGCACTTGTAATGATATTTTGATGGCACCCTTCAGATAGTTAGTTTTGCATCACTTAACACCTGCAGGGAAAATGTTATAAGGAAGCGAATGGTGAGAGCTTTTAGGAATAATAGATACTTATCCGTGAATTAGAAGGACGTGTTGTAATAATGATATTCAGATGGTTTGTGTATAGAATCATGGATATCTGGCAGTGATCCTACAGCCACTCTATAATTAAAGGGGGTTCAGGTGGTTTCTCAATAAAATAATGGATATTTGAGAGTGATTTGTATATAGAGTTGCAAATCTTTCTTCACGATGCTCTCTCCGTTCTCACACCACACTTTGAGGTCAGCATTGCTGTCGGAGAGGTTTTTGTGACAGGAGCATATGTTGGCATTTAGGAATTTCCGTCGCACTTGCGGCAAGGTTACGTTGGCTAGGGCTGAGTGGGGGAAGTCACCATGGCTCGAACGTCAGGTTGAAGCAGGTCATTGGCTGTTGGGAAGGTCCAAGAGGCCCCTCAAAACAATTGAAAAGAACTTCCTTCATTGGTCCAGGTGGAGTGGGAGTGATCCTCTGGGCCCCACAAGGAAAGTTGCAGGCCTCCCCTGCCCCGAACTCCCTCCTCTTTTCTCCTGTGAGACCCTTCCCGAAACCCCCTGCCCGCCACTTATCTGGAAGCTGGCAGGCACTCCTTGGCCACCCGACCTTTGCTCGACGGCTGCCACGCTGCTCCCTCTTCCCATCCGTTCTGGGCGGGAAGTGGACTAATGGCATTTAAATGAATTAAAATACCCCGGGCCCGAAACTTAGGCCAATGAGTCCTTTTCGCACTCACCCCCCCACAACCTCCCAAAACTCACTACAGGTTAAAATCGACACCCCTCGACTTCTCTCCTACTCTTTTTCATCTCTGTGGCGTCCTGCCCAATGGGCCATGACCCTAGACCTCGGATTCCAAAAGAAGAAAACACTCAATGTGAAACCTAGAATATGCAGCATGAGGTGACTGAGCTACAGGGTATTCCAGAATCAGTGAAAGAAACTACTAAGCAGCCTGGAGCTCACTCATCTCCAAGCACTTAACCTTGGCTTGATATCCTCCCTTCCCGATGGCACATCTGAAGAGAGAAAGTCACAAAGAGGGTGAAACCATAAGCCTGAATTTGTGTCCCATCACTGTGATGCATGTCGACAGGCTGTTACATTACCTTCTACTACTTAAGACTTTTATTGAAAGAAATATTCATTATATCACCAGTCAGGCTGCCCAACAAATGCTTGTTATTTTCAGATGTGTTAATTATTCCTTGCTTTGGTTCAATATGTGTGGAAAGAATTCAGCGGAACTGTGAAAAATAACTCCAACGCTCACACAACAATGTAAACTCATGTTCTGTGTGAATCTACTTAAAGGAGCAGCGAAGCCTTAGGGTAGATGCTGTTCCGCATGTTCCAGCTTTCACAGTGAATGTTTTGTTCTCGAGGGATCCGAGGTCTAAGGTCATGGCCCATAATGCAGGGCACCACTGTGGTTAAAAAGAGCCGGAGAGAAGGTGAGCTAAATCACAAAGTAGTGGTGAGGGACCGCAAGCTAGAGGTTTAGAAGCCTGTTGAATGTAGGAGTTAGAGAAGATGCTGAAGTCATTTGAGACAATGAATTAGAGTGGACAGGTGAGAAAGTTCAGACGATCAGGAGGTAAATAAGGATGAGGAAGCATTAGCTTCGGTCACCCATCTACTGTGTTCCCATCGCAGGATCCAACCGTCTCTTAAATTATTACAAGGTTTTGCCCCACTCCCCTACCAGGTTGCTGGTTGTAATCACCTCCTATGTGTGAGGAAGAACTTCCTGACATCATCCCTGATGTGTTCCTAAGTTCCTTTTGACTCAACCCTGATGACTCTCCCAATCTGTAGAGTTCCTTCATCATGCACTTTGCGAGAGCAGTCCGAGGCAGTAGTAAGTTTATAGGCTTCTTCTTTTGATTCAGGTTTTGCTGAATGTTTGTTCAAATAAGAAAGAAAATACCTTATAATGGCTTCAGGACATCCCAAACATTTGAAACATAATATGCAGTTGTAATATGGGCAAACAGTTGCTCCAGCAAATAGAAACAAGGCTCACCCTTGATCATATTATCTGTCCAATTAATATACCGGGCTGCAGTGTGTACTATCTACAATAATTACAATGTGTCTTGGCCAACATTTTATCCATCGACCAACATCACTAAAACAAGTTATCTGGTCACTTATCTCATTGCTGCTTGTGGGAGCTTGCTGTGTACAAATTGGCTGCCCCACTTTCCCTACTTTACAACAGTGACTGCACTTCAAAACGTAAAGTGCTTTGGGACGTCCATGAAAGGTGCTATATAAATGCAAGTTTGTTCTTTCTTTCTTTCTTTCTTTAGATTGTAGGAGGAAGAAAAGACCAGGTTTCACAGTGCTGACGTCCTTGGGGTGGGGGGCAGGAATGAATGAAAGTGGGAGATGGTGCATTGAGTCTCTGCTTTTTGATTTCAGAGCAGTGAACCTGTAGGGGGAGGAAGTGTGGGTGGGATGACATATTTGAAGCTAGAGAAGAAGAGAGGAAAGTTATTCTCTGGTGAGATGGAAAGAAAATGACACGTAATTTGCCTGCAAAATGCCTGGTACTGATTTAATTCACAAGAAAGGTCTAGAACAATGAGTTCCACCTTGACTGGAATAAACCCAGTAAGACACCCCCAGTGCTATGCTAATCTTTTGACTATACAGCAACTACATTTAAAGGTGAAGCAACTGATGATATTTTAATCCAAAGAAGACTTTTATTGGACTATGTTTTTAGTACGTCATGGTAGTTCCCATGACAACAAGATTCTGGTACCTGTTGTGCGATTGTCACTTTTATCCCACGGGAGGTTCTCTGCAGAGGGGGAAAATCTCCCCTGTTTTATGTTTGCACCAAAATTGTAAATATGTTCACTCAGGCGTCCTCTGTTCAGTATATATAATTGCAAATCATGCAAATCATAATACAAATCACAAACGTAAGTTTAGAATGTATCCTGTAGATAGTACACATTGCAGCCACTTATCCCCTCTACCATTAGCGCACCGTGGCTGCAGTGTGTACGATCTACAGGATGCACTGCAGCAAGTCGCCAAGGCTTCTTCGACAGCACCTCCCAAACCCGCGACCCCAACCTCCGCCACCTAAAAGGACACAGGCAGCAGGTGCATGGGGAAACCATCACCTCCAAGTTCCCCTCCAAGTCACACACCATGCCGATTTGGACATATATCGGTCGTTGAGTCAAAATCCTGGAACTCCGGGCTTACCAGCACGGTGAGAGAACCTTCACCACACGGACTGCAGCGGTTCAAGACGGCGGCTCACCACCTTCTCAAGGGCAACTAAGGTTGGGCAATAAATGCCGCCCTTGCCAGTGATGCCCATATCCCGAGAATTAATTTTTAAAAAATGTTTGTGAACTAGCAAACGGAGGGAATCTCTGCTCAAAATTCAGTTACCAACTTGAGACTGGTACCGGTTGAGAGTGAAGTGGGATCGGCAGACCCAAGTTATACTGCTGGCTATGTATCCTATGTATATACAGGGCAACACTCACTGGTGACTAAAATGCCGGTTAAGTTTTAATGTTAGTACAAAGCCGACTCTACTAACAAATATGAAGTTTAAAAGGGTCCCAGGCCAAATAAAAAGGAAGGAAAGAACTTCATTTTATATAACACCTCATCACATCCTCAGGACATCCCAAAGTACTTCACTTTCAATTAATTACTTTTACCAACAATTCCCAATGGAATCCTTTTAAGTCTTGTTTCACATTGACTGCAGTTATATTGCACCTGGTGCAAAATCAAAGCAGTTCCTTAAAACAGGTTCAGTAAAAATGTACTGCGCAACACAGTTTGCATCAGTGTGAAGCTGCTTTGTATCTTTGCAAAACATGTAACATGACAGGCCAATTTATCACAGGGTGCCTGCACTGTGGTAATACATGCGGTTAGACCGCATTTGGAGTACTGCATTCAGTTCTGGGCACCGCACCTCAGGAAGGATATATTGGCCTTGGAGGGGGTGCAGCGCAGATTCACCAGAATGATACCCGGGCTAAAAGGGTTAAATTATGAGGACAGGTTCCATAGACTAGGCTTGTATTCCCTTGAATATAGATTATGGAGTGACTTAATTGAGGTGTTTAAGATGATAGGGTAGATAGATGAAAATATTTCCTCTGGCGGGACTGTCCAGAACAACTTAAACCTTAAAATTAGAGCTAGGCCGTTCAGGGGTGATGTCAGGAAGCACTTCTTCACACAAAGGGTAGTGCAAATCTGGAACTCTGTCCCTCCAAAAGGCTGTGGATGCTGGGTCAATTGAAAATCTTAAGACTGAGATTGATAGAATTTGTTAGGTAAGGGTATTAAGGGATAGGAAACCAAGGTGGGTAAATAGAGTTAAGATACAGGCCATAATCTAATTGAATGGTGGAACAGGATCGCGGGGCCTGGCTCTAATATTAAGATTATGCCCCCTTGTTATGGACTCCCCCGCCAGAGGAAATAGTTTCTATCTACCCTATCACATCCTTTAATCATCTTAAACACCTCAATTAGATCGCACAGTAGTACTGCAGCACTTGCTGGACTGCAAATGTTGTTTTGACAAATCTCTATTACCATTTTCATTTTTTACTAGTGTGAAACAACACTGGCAAAAAGTGAAAATAGCAATAACAGATCTGTAATAAATATAGATTTAGAACTATATAAATAGCTGAGTGTAAGGCTGTAATGATTTCAAGATGCTCAGTTCGCTCCATTAACTCAGAGGGGTTTTTAATGGTAGTGCACTGGTTAATGTGCTCGTATGAAAATCCTTGGGGGTGATTTTCAACTGCTGCCCGCCCACTTCTCATCTGAAAAAGCCAGCAGTTGAAAATTGGAGGGGGCTCCTTAAATGCCCAAAGCCCACCTGATGCAATTTTCAGGTGGGCCTTTAAATGGACACACAGCACGCCCACCTGTGTTGGTTAGGGAGCTGTTTAAATATGCAAATCGGGGTCCTCCACCCATTTTACTGGGTGGTGAGTGCCTAACTAGTGGAGCTGCTGGCGGACACTCCTGACAAGTCCCCAAACCTTTTCTCTTTTAATTTTTGTAGGGTCAGCAGAATTGCTTCCCTCACCCCTGTCCCCCACCCACCCCCCACGCCCATCCCAGGCCTAATCTATGCACAACTGGTGAGCGCCACCTGGTGCCCCCTGGAAATGGTTCAGAGACCCCCGGACCTCAACTTCTGGCCACTCTGCACAAAAAACGTGAAGTTGGCAGAAGTCAAAAATCCTCCCTTGTGCGTTACTTTAACGCAGCTGGTTTAAAGTGAATGAGTTAGCAACTGGATTAAAATAGACCATAAAGGAATTTTACATTAAAGTGTTGAGCAAAATCATTATCAAAGGAAATGAAACCCATAACGGTCACGTTTGAACTGCTGATAACGCAGAATCACATGTTGGGATTGCTGCTTTGGTTTTGATCTGTTATTTTTTTCCAGTGTATGCTGACCACTTTTTATGAAGTATTTTTTAATTATCCTTTCTTATGTTGCTCATGTTTTGTGGCTTTGGTGCCAGTCCCAATACTGTGAATCATGAAGGAGATACTTGTGCTTGCATCTACAGTCAACTCTATCGATTTTATTATATCCCCAGCACAATGTGTTTGTGCTACCACAGTATGTACACATTCTTCACGCACTCTGGTCTTGCCTCCCACTATTCTATAGATTATTGGATCCCTGTATTCTATGTGTTGTTGGTTTGCACTATTCTATAGATTATTGGATCCCTGTATTCTATCAGTTGTTGGTTTGCACTATTCTATAGATTATTGGATCCCTGTATTCTATATGTTGTTGGTTTGCACTATTCTATAGATTATTGGATCCCTGTATTCTATGTTGTTGGTTTGCACTATTCTATAGATTATTGGATCCCTGTATTCTATGTTGTTGGTTTGCACTATTCTATAGATTATTGGATCCCTGTATTCTATGTGTTGTTGGTTTGCACTATTCTATAGATTATTGGATCCCTGTATTCTATATGTTGTTGGTTTGCACTATTCTATAGATTATTGGATCCCTGTATTCTATGTGTTGTTGGTTTGCACTATTCTATAGATTATTGGATCCCTGTATTCTATATGTTGTTGGTTTGCACTATTCTATAGATTACTGGATCCCTGTATTCTATCAGTTGTTGGTTTGCACTATTCTATAGATTATTGGATCCCTGTATTCTATGTTGTTGGTTTGCACCAGTCTATAGATTATTGGATCCCTGTATTCTATGTGTTGTTGGTTTGCACTATTCTATAGATTACTGGATCCCTGTATTCTATCAGTTGTTGGTTTGCACTATTCTATAGATTATTGGATCCCTGTATTCTATGTTGTTGGTTTGCACTATTCTATAGATTATTGGATCCCTGTATTCTATATGTTGTTGGTTTGCACTATTCTATAGATTACTGGATCCCTGTATTCTATCAGTTGTTGGTTTGCACTATTCTATAGATTATTGGATCCCTGTATTCTATGTTGTTGGTTTGCACTAGTCTATAGATTATTGGATCCCTGTATTCTATGTGTTGTTGGTTTGCACTATTCTATAGATTACTGGATCCCTGTATTCTATCAGTTGTTGGTTTGCACTATTCTATAGATTATTGGATCCCTGTATTCTATGTTGTTGGTTTGCACTATTCTATAGATTATTGGATCCCTGTATTCTATATGTTGTTGGTTTGCACTATTCTATAGATTACTGGATCCCTGTATTCTATCAGTTGTTGGTTTGCACTATTCTATAGATTATTGGATCCCTGTATTCTATGTTGTTGGTTTGCACTATTCTATAGATTATTGGATCCCTGTATTCTATGTTGTTGGTTTGCACTATTCTATAGATTACTGGATCCCTGTATTCTATCAGTTGTTGGTTTGCACTATTCTATAGATTATTGGATCCCTGTATTCTATGTTGTTGGTTTGCACTATTCTATAGATTATTGGATCCCTGTATTCTATCAGTTGTTGGTTTGCACTATTCTATAGATTATTGGATCCCTGTATTCTATGTTGTTGGTTTGCACTATTCTATAGATTACTGGATCACTGTATTCTATCAGTTGTTGGTTTGCACTATTCTATAGATTATTGGACCCCTGTATTCTATGTTGTTGGTTTGCACTATTCTATAGATTATTGGATCCCTGTATTCTATGTTGTTGGTTTGCACTATTCTATAGATTACTGGATCCCTGTATTCTATCAGTTGTTGGTTTGCACTATTCTATAGATTATTGGATCCCTGTATTCTATGTTGTTGGTTTGCACTATTCTATAGATTATTGGATCCCTGTATTCTATGTTGTTGGTTTGCACTATTCTATAGATTATTGGATCCCTGTATTCTATGTTGTTGGTTTGCACTATTCTATAGATTATTGGATCCCTGTATTCTATCAGTTGTTGGTTTGCACTATTCTCTAGATTATTGGATCCCTGTATTCAGTATGTTATTCTGTAGATTATTGGATCCCTATGTTTTATTTGTTGCTGTTTTTCACTACTTTATAGAATCTGCCTTAAATCTGCCTGTATTCTATGTTGTTGGTTTGCACTATTCTATAGATTATTGGATCCCTGTATTCTATGTTGTTGGTTTGCACTATTCTATAGATTATTGGATCCCTGTATTCTATGTTGTTGGTTTGCACTATTCTATAGATTATTGGATCCCTGTATTCTATCAGTTGTTGGTTTGCACTATTCTATAGATTATTGGATCCCTGTATTCTATCAGTTGTTGGTTTGCACTATTCTATAGATTATTGGATCCCTGTATTCTATATGTTGTTGGTTTGCACTATTCTATAGATTATTGGATCCCTGTATTCTATAGATTTTTAGATCCCTGTATTCTATAGATTTTTAGATCCCTGTATTCTATAGATTATTGGATCCCTGTATTCTATAGATTATTGGATCCCTGTATTCTATAGATTATTGGATCCCTGTATTCTATAGATTATTGGATCCCTGTATTCTATGTGTTGTTGGTTTGCACTATTCTATAGATTATTGGATCCCTGTATTCTATAGATTATTGGATCCCTGTATTCTATAGATTATTGGATCCCTGTATTCTATAGATTATTGGATCCCTGTATTCTATGTGTTGTTGGTTTGCACTATTCTATAGATTATTGGATCCCTGTATTCTATAGATTATTGGATCCCTGTATTCTATAGATTATTGGATCCCTGTATTCTATAGATTATTGGATCCCTGTATTCTATAGATTATTGGATCCCTGTATTCTATGTGTTGTTGGTTTGCACTATTCTATGGATTATTGGATCCCTGTATTCTATAGATTATTGGATCCCTGTATTCTATAGATTATTGGATCCCTGTATTCTATGTGTTGTTGGTTTGCACTATTCTATAGATTATTGGATCCCTGTATTCTATAGATTATTGGATCCCTGTATTCTATAGATTATTGGATCCCTGTATTCTATATGTTGTTGGTTTGCACTATTCTATAGATTATTGGATCCCTGTATTCTATAGATTATTGGATCCCTGTATTCTATAGATTTTTAGATCCCTGTATTCTATAGATTACTGGATCCCTGTATTCTATAGATTTTTAGATCCCTGTATTCTATAGATTACTGGATCCCTGTATTCTATAGATTTTTAGATCCCTGTATTCTATAGATTACTGGATCCCTGTATTCTATAGATTTTTAGATCCCTGTATTCTATAGATTTTTAGATCCCTGTATTCTATAGATTTTTAGATCTGAATCCTTTGGATTTCTCACTCTGAATTGTGCAGATCCTTATTGGAGGAGGGAGGCTTTTCAATAGTTTGAACTTTTACAGGAAATCCTCTCTTTCCTGCCTCCTCATGTCAGCCTTGGCTCAGGGTCGGCACTCGAGCCACTGAGTCAGAAGATTATGGGTTCAAGCCCCACTTCAAGTGCAGTACTGAGGGAGCACTGCATTAGCGGAGGTGCCGTCCCTCGCATGAGACATTAAACTGAGGCCCCATCTGCCTACTTAGGTGGACATAAAAGATACCACGGGGCTATTCAAAGAAAAGCAGGGGAGTTCTCCTCGGTGTCCTGACCAATATTTATCCCTCGAGCATCACCTAAAAACAGATTATCTGGTCATTAACACACTGCTGTTTGTGGGACCTTGCTGTGTGCAAATTTCTGTCGCGTTTCCTACATTACAACTGCACTTCAAAAGTACTTCACTGGCTGTAAAGCGCTTTGGGACACCCTGAGTTCATGAAAGATGTTATATAAATGCAAGTCTTTTCTTTCTTGTGGTTTGGAATGAATGGCTGATGGACAAAAATATGTGAAGTCCTGAGATGGCCATTTTATCGAAGGAAGTAATATCGTTCAAAGGGCACTGAGGGTATCCAATATTATTCTCATAAATTTGATAAAACAATCTATAATATCAAATACTTTTATCACTTCTTATTATACCGTTGGTGGATTAATATTGCTGAAAAAAAAGACAAATTCCAATTTGTATTAGAATTCTTTAATTTAATAAATTCTTTGATCATCCAATAAAATAAACAGAACCCAGAGTCATTCTTTACATTTACAATCTGGGTGAAGAGGAAGACTTCTACAGAGGTCAAAGTTCACCTTATCCCTTTAAGAGAAATACCTTTTTTAATCACAAGCTTCTATGCTGAGACGTATCGCAAAAATTGAGAAGAAAAAAACAAAGTAACGGGAATGCAAGGTTAAGCTTATTGGCTACGTCGAAAACAAGGAGGTTGGTTAGCACGATCGAAGATGGTCAAAGCAATTAATACAGTCTTACAGGTGCAAGGCTGCAGCAGAGAAGCTGATGATGCTGTCACCATGGTTACCTAGTGTGAGACAAGCCACAAACATCCCAGTGGTATCACACCCCTATAAGTAGGTACAAGGATTTCACACAACAGGTGTCAAAGACAGTGCCTTCCCAGAAGGCATTGCAAATGCTAAAGAGTGCACCAAAATCAACAAAAGCTTAAAGGGGAAGGAAAGTCCAGGGAGAGTACCTTTTGTTTAAAGTACTCTCCCATCTATGAGTTGCTCACCAGAATTTTTTAGTTGATGTTTTTGCAAAAAGGCCAGTGCGTTCTGGAGCGACTCCATAGGAATCTTAATACTGTGAGAGCACCTTCACAGACTGCAGCGGTTCAAGAAGGCGGCCCACCATCACCTTCTCAAGGGCCAACTAGGGATGGGCAATAAATGCCGGCCTCGCCAGCAACGCCCACATCCCGAGAATGAATTATTTTTAAAAAAAATCGGTGGGAACCAGAAGTTGTCTGTCCCGTTGGATCCCAGGAAACAACGCAATTGGTTGGAAAACCTGTACTCCCAGCAGATAATGTGATGGAGACCCCCTTGGCTATGAATCAGTTCTCAGGCTGTTCTGAAGTCATGGTCCTCCTGTTTCTTTATGAAATTGCTCTGGGAGGCGGAGTTACACTCCTCACTGATGATGTCACCAGAGCAGCCTAGCAGAGAGGAACATCTGACTGAAAGGTTTCCACGTAAAGTGGCATTTTTGTAAAAAAACTATCAATCAAAATTCTGGTTAGTACATTGTGGGGGTAATTCTGTGGGGCTCTGCTCCTAGATTGGGGCCTTGCTAAAGGAGAATGTAGGGTTGAGATAGGGCTATAACACTATATGGCCGATTCTTCAACCTGGGCTCCCATCTAGTGATACTCCACAGTGGGAGTGGATCCTTGCAGAATTATCCCATCTATTTCCATCTAAAGTGGAGAAACGCTATCCCTCCAGACATTCCTTCCCCTTCAATTACTCCCTGATAGTAATTAACCATAGCACTCACCCAGGCTAGGTCTATACAGTATATAACACCATTCCTCCCAACTATACAGTGTGTGTATGTGTGTGTGTGTGTATGTATGTGTATATGTGTGTGTACATATATATATAAAATATATGGGAACAGCACTCTCCTTAGCTAGGCCTATACATTATATATAACAGCACTCAGTCTAGCTAGGTCTGTACAGTAGTATAATCTTGTGAAGCAATTTGTATTTAAAGATAAAGAACTTTATTTTTTTACAAAATTGTACTCTGCTTGAGCAACATCGATGTGACATCTCGAGCGCAAATGACACCATTTTGTATCTTTTTTTTGTACGCCTCAGGAGCTTTGCGTAGTTTTCACCTCATACAATATCTAGCTCTTCACACCAGTTAAGTTCACAGGTAATCGTGCTTGCTGACATAGAGCCACCCGCACTCTGTGGCTGACTTAATGTGCATTGCTGTACGGTAATTCCATCTCTGCTCTCTATTCATCTGCCAGCTGGTACGAAGGTTCCTTCTTTCAAGCAAAAATGTCAAATGGTGAAAAAAACCCACACAGAAGGAGCATTAAATCTGGTCTGACAAGTTGAAATGCCTATTTGCAAGTCTAAACATCATGGTTTTGTTCTGGATCTATTCTCCTTAAAGCTCACAGTTGCCCACATCCTAAAGAACTTGATTCAACATCTTTCTGTACCCAATTCTATAACTTTCTACATTAATGTCTAATCCATTGGAAGGTAATTACCAATGTTACATAATCTCCTAAAAGCACGACAGTAATAATTCTATCTTTACTCACATTGAACGCTAACTCATTCTGTTGCATTGTAGTTATCATTCAGATTGACTTCATATTTGAGAATTCCCTCCACCATTACAATCAAATTTTGACCTAATTCTATGCAAGCTTTAAAATCCTTTATGGCACCCATGATGATTGATATCCCATTTCTTACATTTGATAAAAGGGTCATTGTAACAGTCAACGGTCATATCTCGGACTCCCTTCTGTAAGACCTTTGATCTAACGCTATTGTTGCCTGTAATCGGTCGAATTCGTGCCGGCTGCTGTTTGGGCTCGGGTCATCCAGGACCCTGCTATCATCATCGTCGCCCTCGTCGTCCTCATCCCGGCTCATGAAAGCCAACTCGTTCTCGTAGCAGAAGGAGTTTGTGCTGGGAACGAGGAACTTGCTTTCCACCAGGTCCTTGGCGCTGCATCGCGGAGTGGTGGGCACCTCATACGTTTTATGGAAATGTGAGTAGTCCACTTTGTACTGGTCCTTCTCCTCAAAGAGCACCGGTTCGAAACGCTGACCCCACAGAATCTCGCTGGCCAAGTATGAGCTGCGGGCTTGCGTGGTCATCGCTGTGGCTTCCACCATTCCTTCTAGGATGACCACAATTTCAAAATCCGCCATCTCCAGGTCCTGCTTGCTGATACCATACAGTGGACTGTCCTCATCGATCTCATGGAGAATAGTTATAGGGGAAACTAGGAATATACGATCGTATCCTTTATCAAAACCCACGTCAATGTCAATCTGGTCAAGGGGTATGTACTCTCCTTCCTCAGTGATCCGTGGCTTGATTAATTGAGCCCTGACGTGGGCTTCCACTATGTGACTTTTCCTCAGATTTCCCACCCGCCACATAAGAGAAAGCTTGCCATCCCTCATGGCTATTACCGCATTGTGGCTAAAAAGTAAGGTCTGGGCTCGTTTCTTTGGTCGTGCCATCTTAGCCATTATGGCGCCAATCATGAACGAGTCTATTATGCAACCCACGATGGACTGGAAGACAACCACAAAGATGGCCAATGGACACTCCTCCGTCACGCAGCGGAAGCCATACCCAATAGTTGTCTGTGTTTCAATAGAAAAAAGGAAGGCAGCGATGAATCCATTCACCTGCAAAACGCAAGGCATGAAGTTCTCGTCACCAGCCGGGTTCTCTAGGTCTCCGTGTATCAGGGCGATGAGCCAAAAGGCAAGGCCGAAAGCCAGCCACGAAATGAGGAAGGCTAGCGAGAAGATCAACAGCATGTACCGCCAGCGGACGTCCACGCAGGTGGTGAAGATGTCAGCAATGTACCGCTGGGGCTTGTTGCTCATGTTTGCAAACTGTACATTGCACTGGCCGTTCTTCTTCACAAAACGGCTGCGGCACTTCCTCCTGGTGTGGATTTTGCCGTTGCCATAGCCGTTGATTCCTGGCATGGTTGTCAACCTCAGGCCGTCTTCTTCGGAGGACACAATGCTGTAGCGGTTGTCACGGGCACCGGTCATTCCTGTCCACAGAACAGAATTTGTTCAGCCGGGGTCCCGTATGCCAACCGCCACCCCCCCACCCCCCCCCCCCACCCCCAAAGAAAAATAACCAAAGTAGAGTCTCTGACAATGGAAGTAAGTCCAGGCAGGTTGGCTGGCCGTCTGTGGAGTCTTGTCAGCGCGGTACCCTGGAACGAAAACAATGAGGGTTAAAATGTGCAATATTTATAAATGCAACCTCCGTGAAAATTTTTTAATATAATTTGGGTCTGCGTCACTAGTGTTGAGTTAAACTGAGTTATCGCCTTTAATAAATTAGGAACAGGGGTAGGCCATTCAGCCCTCAGCCTGCGCTGCCTTTCAATCAGATCATAGTTCGTCAACGCAGCGAGGTCCTGGACTCGACCTGTGCCACTGCTGCTAGGTGCTGATCAGTGGCCGGGGTTATTTCCCCCCCTGTAGGGTCTTGCACACCTGCTAACAACGACGACGACGACAACAACAACAACGTGCATTTATATAGTACCTTTAACGTTAAAAAACGTCCCAAGCCGCTTCCCAGGAGCATAATCAAACAAAATTTGACACTGAGCCACATAAGGAGATATTAGGACAGGTGACCAAAAGTTTGGTCAAAGAGGCAGGTTTTAAGGAGCGTCTTAAAGGAGGAGAGAGAGGTGGAGAGGCTGAGAGATTTATGGAGGGAATTCCAGAGAATTATTGAAGTCAGTCACAAGGTAACCTTGGTGGAGGGTTGCAAGCAGTGCTTGTGAGAAACAGGTTCAGCCCAAAATAAGTGGATTTAAGCACATGCAAACCTCTTGTGCAGTTTTAAGTAAAGATTAGTGAACTAGGAAGGGGGAGGGGAATAAGGCAGAAGATGTGATTCTTAAATATGCAGTCAAGAATCAGCCCCACTCAAGTGTCAGGACTCTGAAACTAGATTTATCCCTGAATATGAGCAGATATAGGCTGAATAGGATTTCTCATTTCATGGTGTCATTTTGCGTTAACATTGTGTCCAGTCCCTCTAAACATTTAAACTGAGTTAGAATTTAAACAAGATTCCAAAGAAAGGGAATACAAATCTGGCACAGGCACGATGGGCCAAATGGCCTCCTTCTGTGCTGTATGATTCTAAGAAGTCCTGTCAGAGTGACAGGGCGCCACAGAGAAATGGGACAGGGGCACAATCCCACACTCTGCTGAGTCGCCAATCGCCTCGGGCATTTCCACATGAGATGGAAGGAAAATCAATGGACGAGTTCTGTTCTCGGGCATCTCCTAGCAGTGGGGCTGAAACACCCCATTGGCAGATGCCTGGGAACAGGGTTGTCCAGAGCTGGATAAATGGGGTTGAGGTGCAGATCGGCAAAGATCTAATTGAATGGCGGAGCAGGCTCGAGGGGCTGAATGGCCCACTCCTGTTCCTGTGCTCCTATGTTCCATGAGGAGAGATAAATGTAGGAAGAAAATTGAACGTTAGTGCACTCTCACCGTCTATTAAAGGAACTAAATGTTGGCATTTGGTCAGCGGGACTGGGACAATAGTGCACCAACGGTGAGACTGCGACCTAGAGCTACAGAACCAGTGCCCTGTACACGTCACAGTCCCATGATATTGTATGACAAGTTGTGTAACACTGCAAATAACTTGGCGTTCAGTAATTCAAAAGCAGCCAACAATAATCACATTTCCGATTCCTGTGCTGCTTTGGGCTGAGAACAGGTTTATTTAGAAGACAACACTTTCTTTTTCCTCGATCCATTTTCTATCAGTTCAATAGCAGCAACAATTTCTTACAATTGCTTCAGAAATATTTTATTGCAGTAAGATTGCGCTCCCAGTAAAGGTTTCAAGCCCTAAACTGATTTTCTAGCGTTTTGTTTTCTAAATTACAACTTTCAGATTCCAAGAATTGGATGTCCCAAATCGTCATCACACATTTTTAAAAAAAAGCACTTGCTTGCTTTTTGCAAAGTATTGAGTTTGGAGAGCAAATCTAATCTATTCTAAAAATGTTTTATGTATTGTCAATTCTCTACTTTCTGTGAATTTTTGTGCTCATCAAGATGAGGGGAATAAAACACTTTACACTTCACACTTCAGATCAGCATCAAGTGCTCCAAAATCAGGTATCACGCAGCTAAAGGCGGAATAAAGTTCCCTCAACTTGATCGCAACAATGCACGTCAGTCCTGACCTCAGAAAAACAGACCCGACTGCACCAGTGTGACACTTGATTGAGACTGTCCAAATATTTTTTTTTGTTCGTTCATGGCAATGCCAGCATTTATTGCCTATCCCTAATTGCCCTTGAGAAGGTGGTGGTGAGCCACCTTCTTGAACCGCTGCAGTCCGTGTGGTGACGGTTCTCCCACAGTGCTGTTAGGTTGGGAGTTCCAGGATTTTGACCCAGTGACAATGAAGGAACGGCGATATATTTCCAAGTTGGGATGGTGTGTGACTTGGAGGGGAACGTGCAGGTGGTGGTGTTACCATGTGCCTGCTGCCCTTGTCCTTCTAGGTGGTAGAGGTTGCGGGTTTGGGAGGTGCTGTCGAAGAAGTCTTGGCGAGTTGTTGCAGTGCATCCTGTGGATGGTGCACACTGCAGCCAACGGTGCACCAGTGGTGGAGGGAAAGAATGTTTAGGGTGGTGGATGGGGTGCCAATCAAGCAGGCTGCTTTGTCCTGGATGGTGTCGAGCTTCTTGAGTGTGGTTGGAGCTGCACTCATCCAGGCAAGTGGAGAGTATTCCATCACACTCCTGACTTGTGCCTTGTAGATGGTGGAAAGGCTTTGGAGAGTTAGGAGGTGAGTCACTCACCACAGAATACCCAGCCTCTGACCTGCTCTTGTAGCCACAGTATTTATGTGGCTGGTCCAGTTAAGTTTCTGGTCAATGGTGACACCCAGGATGTTGATGGTGGGGGATTCGGTGATGGTAGTGTCGTTAAATGTCAAGGGAAGTGGTTAGACTCTCTTTTGTTGGAGATGATCATTGCCTGGCACTTGTCTGGCGCGAATATTACTTGCCACTTATCAGCCCAAGCCTGGATGTTGTCCAGGTCTTGCTGCATGCGGGCACGGACTGCTTCATTATCTGAGGAGTTGCGAATGGAACTGAACACTGTGCAATCATCAGCGAACATCCCCATTTCTGACCTTATGATGGAGGGAAGGTCATTGATGAAGCAGCTGAAGATGGTTGGGCCTAGGACACTGCCCTGAGGAACTCCTGCAGCAATGTCCTGGGGCTGAGATGATTGGCCTCCAACAACCACTACCATCTTTCTTTGTCCTAGGTATGACTCGAGCCACTGGAGAGTTTTCCCCCTGATGCTTCATATTGGACCCTTCAGGGTAGACCTTGACTTTGTACGATAGTGTAGAACTTCAGCCGTGACTCAGCGGGTAGCACTCTCTCCTCTGAGTCTGAAGGTTGTGGGTTCACAGTCACATTCCAGAAACCTGAGCACAAAATCTAGGCTGACACTCCAGTGCAGTACTGAGGAAGTGCTGCATTGTCAGATATGTTGCCTTTTGGATGAGATTTTAAACCGAAGCCCTGTCTGCCCTCTCAGGTAGATGTAAAAGATTCTATGGAACTAGTCGAAGTAGAGCAGGGGAGTTCTCCCCGGTGTCCTGGCCAATATTTATCCCTCAACCAACATCACTAAAACAGACTATCTGGTCATGATCACATTGTTGTTTGTGGGATCTTGCTGTGCGCAAATTGGATGCTGCGTTTCCAACAGTGACTATGCTTCAAAAGTATTTTATTGGCTGTAAAGCACTTTGGGATGTCCTGAGGTCATGAAAGGCGCTATATAAATGCAAGTTCTTTCTTTTGATAGCGAGTCGGCAGCCTGTTTTATATCTCTCCCTATTTTAATTTCCACTGAATCGCACAAGGTCAGGATCTACCTCAGAGTCAGCAGGCAGCGAGTGGAGGATTTCAACCCATCAGCCAGGGCTGGATTTAAGCCCAGGTCCTAAGGGTGAAATGCCACATGATAGAAAACACAGAAAATGGTGGAAACACTCAGCAGGTCAGCCAGCATCTGTGGAGAGAGCAGACAAGTTAATGTTTCGGGTGTGCACTCTTCAATAGTTCTCATCTGATCTTTCCCCAGCTGTTCGAGACTTTCCACCATTTTCTGCATCTGTTTCAGATTTCCAGCATCGTCAGTACTTTGGCTTTTTGTCAAACCCATTTTGTCTCTGCAGATTTTGTTATACACCATTGAAACTTTTCAGAATCGCCTCTCTCCAGTTCAGAGCATATCAACACCCACAAAGTGGGCTTGAAATTCTAACCAATAAATCCAGAAATATTATGGTTCTGTTTCTTTTTTTTTGGGGGGGGGGTGGGGGTAAGGGGGTTAATTTTGTGCTCTTCACAACGAGATACTTCAACCCTGGGGAATGAAGGACTTCCACCTTTGTCACTCAGTGTCGGCAGCTCTCCCGGGTCAGGTAACCGCACACTAGTTGTCGAGTTATGATCCCTCACCTTGCTCTGGCAATGTGTCTCGAGCCCAGCTTCACGAGAATACCCCACTGCTTCAGGGTAACACTTCCATTTCCTGCATTATCCGAGTGAGGTGGTGAACTTGCGTCAAATCACGACAGTTCGGTGCTGTCGACTGGAGCTCATTAGGAACTGCCCAGAACCTGGGAGACCAACAGAGAGTGGAGACTTTCTCCCATCAGTCTCAAACTGGATTTGACCACATCCCAGAACTCAAAAACAGTTTTCTAAACACCAGGGACCCAAATATCTGCCGGCTATGGTCCTGCTGGTTATATCGGGATCATGCCCGTCAGTGCCCTCCAGTGCTAACTCTGCCAGATTTCGCACCTGATTTGCATGGTGCTGACAGGTGCCCACACCACTACAAGTACATCCCCCAGCAGCTGCCTGCCCTCGGGTTGCCAACACTGGTTGGGAATATTCCTGGAGGTGTCATCACATGATCTCTTGCTTCCAACCACCCCCTCCCCACTCTCCCGCCATTGGTCGCCTGACACGCCCATCCTCGCGGCACACCCTCTTCCTGCCGCCAATTAGAAAGTCAATAGACTCTTCGTTACCCGACTGGAAGATTCTTGACTGTCAGTCAAACAGCCTTTTTTCCCCCATGTCCAATATTTTTACAAGGAATAATCAAAAGTGGTTTAAGAGAATTAAAAAAAAACAATTTTTTATTGCTCCTATGATATTTCTCCCAGGTTGCTCCCAGCAGTGTCCTGGAGCTTAATCTTTAATTCCTGGGGACTCCAGGACAATTCTGGAAGGTTGGCAACCCTACTCTGCCCCATGCTGCTGACAATCGGGCGTGTGACCGCCATTGGGACCCTCATGGAGTCCCCCTTTGGGCCCCTTTCTCTTTAGGACGCCAAGTTGTTCCCCTGACCTGGACCCATCTGACGGGACCCAGGCCTCCCTTCTGGAGACCAGCACGCCTCATCTCTCATTATGGACCGGTCTCTGGTTTAGCGCTGGGTCCTTTCTGGTGCCAGGGAAGTGGGAACTCCCAGCACAGGGAAATCCCGCCCTCAGCTCCAGCCCTGGACATCATCGGCCTTGTAAAGAGGTAGGCGGACGTTCCACCCCTTACAAGGCCAACTGTCAGCTCCCAGAGTCGGCAGGGACCCAACCTATCTGGGTTCCCTGTTTGCTTCCAGAACCTTCTGCTAGACTTCTGCGAGAGTTACAGTGCAATTCTGGTGGATCTCGGGAGGAAATTCGGAACCAGTGTGCCACTAACCTTCAAACGATTTGAAGATCTCAAGATATGATGATTAACAAATCAGCTAATGGGCTAAGTAACTTATAGCATAAAACTAAATTTAAAAAAAACTAAACTTAATTTAATAAATTAAACAAGGCCAGTACTTGGTTCAACCTAAAAATAATTTCATTGGCATTGTATTAATCAATTAAATAAATAAAATAGTTACGACAGGGCAGGAGATGTGTTGCAGCTGCAATTTGTGGGAGCTACTGGACAGTTTTGTCCAGGGCGACTACATCTGCGGTAAATGTCTGCAGTTCGAGGATCTTCGGCTCCGAGTTGAGGAGCTGGAGTCCGAGCTGCAGACATTGCGAGGCATCAGGGAGGGAGAAAGTTACCTGGACACTTTGATCCAGGAGGCAGTCACACCCCTTAGACTAAATACTGTAGAATTGGCACATGGTCAGGGACAGGATGGTGTGACTGCGAGTGAGGCAGGTAAGGGGATCCAGGAGGTAGCACTGTAGGAGCCTCAGCCTCTGCACTTGTCCAATAGATACGAGGTTCTTGCAGCCCTTGTGGACGAGTGCAGGGACTGCCATGGCACCGAGGTTCAGGGGGCCATTCAAGAGGAGGGAGTAAAAAGGAATGTGGTTGTAGTAGGCGACAGTATAGTTAGAGGGATAGATACTGTTCTCTGCAGCCAAGAGCGAGAGTCCCGAAGGCTGTGCTGCCTACCCAGTGCCAGGGTTAAGGACATCTCCTCAGGGCTGGAGAGAAACTTATAGAATCATAGAATCATAGAAGTTACAACATGGAAACAGGCCCTTTGGCCCAACATGTCCATGTCGCCCAGTTTATACCACTAAGCTAGTCCCAATTTCCTGCACTTGGCCCATATCCCTCTATACCCATCTTACCCATGTAACTGTCCAAATGCTTTTTAAAAGACAAAATTGTACCCGCCTCTGCTACTGCCTCTGGCAGCTCGTTCCAGACACTCACCACCCTTTGAGTGAAAAAATTGCCCCTCTGGACCCTTTTGTATCTCTCCCCTCTCACCTTAAATCTATGCCCCCTCATTATAGACTCCCCTACCTTTGGGAAAAGATTTTGACTATCTACTCTCCAGGGAAAAAAGTCCCAGTCTGTCTAACCTCTCCCTATAAGTCAAACCATCAAGTCCCGGTAGCATCCTAGTAAATCTTTTCTGCACTCTTTCTAGTTTAATAACATCCTTTCTATAATAGGGTGACCAGAACTGTACACAGTATTCCAAGTGTGGCCTCACCAATGCCCTGTACAACTTCAACAAGACATCCCAACTCCTGCATTCAATGTTCTGACCAATGAAACCAAGCATGCCGAATGCCTTCTTCACCACCCTATCCACCTGTGACTCCACTTTCAAGGAGCTATGAACCTGTACTCCTAGATCTCTTTGTTCTATAACTCTCCCCAACGCCCTACCATTAACTTGGAGTGGGAGGGGGAGGATCCAGTTGTCGTGGTCCACGTAGGTACAAACGACATAGGTAGGACTAAGAAAGAGTTTCTGCTGAGGGAGATTGAGCAGCTAGGGACTAAATTAGAAAGTAGATCCACAAGGGTGATAATCTCCAAATTATTACCTGAGCCACGAGCAAATTGGCACAGGGTAAAACAGATCAGAGAGATGAATGCGTGGCTCAAAGATTGGTATGGGAGAAGTGGGTTTCGATTCATGGGGCACTGGCAACAGTACTGGGGAAAGAGGGAGCTGTTCCGTTCGGACGGGCTTCACCTGAACCATGCTGGGACCAGTGTTCTGTCAAACCGAATAACTAAGGCGGTAGAGAAGGCTTTAAACTAAATGGGGGGGGGGAAGGGCTCAGATGGGGCGAAGTTTAGATTGATAAAGAGAAAAGACAAGGAAGTAGTACAGGAAAGTGATGGGGGTAATGATAAACAGAGTGTGTCAGGAAGGGACAGAGCGTACAAACATAAGAGTGCGCTAGCAAATGGGGCCGGGGTAGGAAAGAATGGTAAAAAGACAAAATTAAAGGTTCTTTATCTGAATGCACGCAGCATTCGTAATAAGATAGATGAATTGACGGCACAAATAGAAACAAATGGGTATGATCTCGTGGCCATTACAGAGACATGGTTGCAAGGTGACCAAGGTTGGGAGCTAAATATTCAGGGTTATTTAACATTTCGGAAGGATAAGAAAAAAGGTAAAGGTGGTGGGGTAGCTCTGTTAATAAAGGATGAAATTGGTATAATAGTGAGAAATGATCTTGGCTCAGAAGATCAAGATGTCGAATCAATTTGGGTGGAGGTAAGAAATAGCAAGGGAAAGAAATCATTGGTGGGAGTAGTCTATAGGCCCCCTAACAGTAGCTACACTGTAGGGCAAAATATTAATCAGGAAATAAGGGGGGGCTTGTAGAAAAGGTAATGCAATAATCATGGGCGATTTTAACTTTCACATAGATTGGACAAATCAAATTGGCAAAAATAGCCCTGAGGAGGAGTTCATAGAGTGTATTAGGGATTGTTTCTTAGACCAATACATCAGGGAACCAACCAGGGAACAGGCCATTTTGGATCTGGTAATGGGTAACGAAACAGGATTAATTAATGATCTCAAAGTAAAGGATCCCTTGGGAAGCAGTGATCATAACATGATAAAATTTCACATCCAGTTTGAGAGCGAGGATCTTAGGTCTGAAACTACTGTATTAAACTTAAATAAGGGCAATTATAAAGGAATGAGGGCAGAATTGGCTAAAGTGGACTGGGTAAACAGATTAGATGGTATGATGGTGGATAAGCAGTGGCAAACATTTAAAAAGATATTTTATGACTCGCAACAGGAAGAAAGACTCCACAAAAAGGGTGAACCAACCATGGCTAACTAAAGAAGTCAAGGATGGTATCAGGTTAAAAGAAAAAGCATACAACATGGCAAAGATTACTGGTAAGCCCAAAGATTGGGAAAACTTTAAAAACCAGCAAAGGATGACTAAAAGAATAATAAAGAGGGAGAAAATAAATTATGAGAGTAAACTAGCAAGAAATATAAAAACTGACAGTAAAAGCTTCTTCAAGTATATAAAAAGGAAGAGGGTAGCTAAAGTAATCATTGGTCCCTTAGAGGATGAGACTGGGGAAATAATAATGGAAAACAAGGAAATGGCAGAGGAATTGAAAAGATATTTTGTATCTGTCTTCACAGTAGAAGACACTAATAACATATCAATAATAGTAGAAAATCAAGGGGCAAAGGGGAGGGAGGAACTAAAAACAATCATTATCACTAGAGAAAAAGTACTTGGTAAACAAATGGGTCTAAAGGCTGACAAGTCCCCTGGACCTGATGGCTTGCATCCGAGGGTTTTAAAGGAAGTGGCTACAGAGATAGTGGATGCATTGGTTTTAATCTTCCAGAATTCACCAGATTCTGGAAAGGTCCCAGCGGATTGGAAAACCACAAATATAACACCCCTATTCAAGAACGGAGTGTGACAGAAAGCAGGTAACTATAGACCAGTTAGCCTAACATCTGTCATTGGGAAAATGCTAGAATCCATTATTAAGGAAGTAGTAGCAGGATATTTGGAGACTCATAATACAATCAAGGAGAGTCAACATGGCTTTATGAAGGGGAAATCATGTCTGACAAATTTATTAGAGTTCTTTGAGGAAGTAACGGGCAGGTGGATGAAGGGGAACCAATGGATGCAGTATATTTGGATTTCCAAAAGGCATTCGATAAGGTGCCACATAAAAGATTACTGCACAAGATAAGAGCTCATGATGTTGGGAGTAATATACTGGCTTGGATAGAGGATTGGCTAACTAACAGAAAACAAAGACTCGGGATAAAAGGAATCCAGGGTGCCTTGGCACTTTGGATACAAAACTGGCTTAGTGGCAGAAGGCAGAGGGTGATGGTCGAAGGTTGTTTTTGTGACTGGAAGCCTGTGGCCAGTGGGGTACCACAGGGATCGGTGCTGGGTCCCTTGCTGTTTGTGGTCTACATTAATGACTTGGATATGAATGTAAAAGGTATGATCAGTAAGTTCGCTGATGATACAAAAATTGGTAGGGTGGTAAATAGCGAGGAGGATAGCCCCAGTCTGCAGGACGATATAGATGGGTTGGTCAGATGGGCGGAACAGTGGCAAATGGAATTTAACCCGGAAAAGTGCGAGGTGATGCACTTTGGAGGGACTAACAAGGCAAGGGAATACACAATGAATGGGAGGACCCTAGGCAAGACAGAGGGTCAGAGGGATCTTGGTGTGCAAGTTCACAGATCCCTGAAGGCGGCGGAACAGGTAGATAAGGTGGTAAAGAAGGCATATGGGATACTTGCCTTTATTAGCCGAGGCATAGAATATAAGAGCAAGGAGGTTATGATGGAGCTGTATAAAACACTGGTTAGGCCACAGCTGGAGTACTGTGTGCAGTTCTGGTCGCCACACTACAGGAAGGATGTGATCGCTTTGGAGAGGGTGCAGAGGAGATTCACCAGGATGTTACCAGGGCTGGAGCGCTTCAGCTATGAAGAGAGACTAGGAAGATTGGGTTTGTTTTCCTTGGAGCAGAGGAGGCTGAGGGGGGACATGATTGAGGTGTACAAAATTATGAGGGGCACAGATAGGATGGATACTAAGGAGCTTTTTCCCTTCGTTGAGGGTTCTATAACAAGGGGACATAGATTCAAGGTAAAAGGCGGGAGGTTTAGAGGGGATTTGAGAAAGAACTTTTTCACCCAGAGGGTGGTTGGAGTCTGGAACTCACTGCCTGAAAGGGTTGTGGAGGCAGGAACCCTCACAACATTCAAGAAGCATTTGGATGAGCACTTGAAATGCCATAGCATACAAGGCTATGGACCAAATGCTGGAATATGGGATTAGAGTAGACAGGGCTGATGGCCAGCGCGGACACGATGGGCCGAAGGGCCTCTATCCATGCTGTATAACTCTATGACTCTATGATCTTTTTCAAAATGGCAATCTGTAACTAGTGGATTGCCACAGGGATCAGTGCTGGGGCCTCAACTATTAACAATATATATCAATGACTTGGATGAAGGAACAGAGTATCTTGTGGCCAAATTTGCTGATGATACAAAGATAGGTGTAAGTTGCGATGAGGACACAAAGTGTCTGCAAAGGGATATTGACAGGTTAAGCGAATGGGCAAAAATTTGGCAGATGGATTATAATGTGGGAAAATATGAAGTCATCCACTTTGGGAGGAAAAATAAAAAAGCAAAATATTATTTGAATGGAGAAATACTACAAAATGCTGCGGGGCAGAGGGATCTGGGTGCCCTCATACATGAAACACAAAAAGTCAACATACAGGTACAGCAGGTAATCTGGAAGGCAAATGGAATATTGGCCTTTATTTCTAGGGGGATGAAGTATAAAAGCAAGGAAGTCATGCTACAACTGTACAGGGTGCTGGTGAGACCACACCTGGAATACTGCGTACAGTTCTGGTGCCCTTATTTAAGGAAGGACATACTTGCATTGGAGGCAGTTCAGAGAAGGTTCACTAGGTTGATTCCGGGTATGGAAGGGTTGTCTTATGAGGAAAGATTGAACAGGTTGGGTCTATACTCATTGGAGTTTAGAAGAATGAGGGGAGATCTTATTGAAACATACAAGATTCTGAGGGGACTCGATAGGGTCGATGCTGAGAGGATGTTACCCCTCATGGGGGAATCTAAAACTAGGGGACATAGTCTCAGAATAAGGGGTCGCCCGTTTAAGATGGAAATGAGGAGGAATTTCTTCTCCCAGAGGGTCGGGAATCTTTGGAATTCTTTACCCCAAAAAGCTGTGGAGGCTGAGCCATTGAATACATTCAAGGCTGAGGTAGACAAATTTTTGATCAGCAAGGGAGTCAAAGGATATGGGGAAAGGGCAGGAAAGTGGAGTTGAGGTAAAAATCAGATCAGCCATGATCTCATTAAATGGCGGAGCAGGCTCGAGGGGCCGAATGACCTACTCCTGCACCTATCTCTTATGGTCTTTTGGTCTTATACTGAAGGTTAAATGATGTCAAGCGATAACATAAAATTTTGAAGCCTTGGAATGCAACAACCAATTGCCAAAACTGTAAGTTTATTCAACCCAATTGCACTGGAGGACAGCAGCAAGTGGATATTGTACTGGATTAGAGTACACAGAGGACATGAGTACAAATCCCACCAACAAATTTGATAATTTGTGGATTTGAACCAGAAAAGACGACCATGAAAGCTGTCTGATTTAAAAAACCCAAATCTAATATTCTTCAGGGAAGAGAAATTTGCCACTCCTCCCCTGGTCTCACCCATGCTCTATTGTTGACTCTTAATGCCCTTCGGGTAACTAGAAATGGTCAATAAATGCAGGGGTTGGGGAGGGGTTAATTTTAACTGTTTGGCTGCCTGTTTTACACCCTGCCCAATTTTTCCTTTTCCTTTCCATGGAACAAATGAGTGCCAAAATTGTAAGTCTAGTCCGTGAAAAGGAAAATTGGGCGAGGCGATTGGGCAATTCCAATCTCCCCCCCTCCCCCCCCCCCCCCAGTCTCTACTTGCAAACAAATTCCTTCAAGATGGAATTCAATTGATTAGTTTACAACAGGCTTGCATTAACTGGATACTTTTACTGAACGATCGATAATCAGACCCAGTTGTATTGTCTTTTTTTCACCTTTGTCAATGGACACATATTCCATTGTCTTCATTCTTAACTCCCTACTCAGCAATGAAGGACAGACTGCACTCATCCAATTTGGCTTAATGACATTTTGGGCAGTGTACCAAATCTGGTGACCAGATAGGCTGGCTTCATATTTTTTTTTAAAAATTGGTAATATATCTATTATTTGCCCCGTTTCCTCCCTCTGTGGTCTCCCTGAACAATGTACCACCCCTAATCGAGACGTCAGACGCGTGACATGGTCCAAAGCCTCTGCCAATCCCACTTTAAAATTATCTGCTCGTGGGCCCATGTTTTTTTCTCTGTTTTTTCCCTCTGACTCAGTGCCTGATTGTGATGGGATTAGGATAGTGGTTGGAGAGTTTCAGGCACTTGCATATACCCTACCACTGAAGTTCCTAAACACTGACACCCCAATTCACACCATCCTGCATTTAGTCCAACTATCTTCTCCTGTCTAGAAGGGACAGGATTTAAATGCTCTCAGGGTAATGGCAACTCGGTGTGTCTGCTCTCAATTATAGATGGCAACAGTTGACTAACTGAACCCAAAACATGAATCCAAATTGGTCTGAAATAAGAAATTCAGCTCTCACGAACACCTGAATTCAGCCCATTTAAATGCACCTGTCCCTTTAAAACAAAACTGGCCACGCTGGTGTGAATAAAATCTCTCTTCTGTGCGTCAGACCATTCCCTTCGAGGTCCTAAAGCCTTTCACGCCTGTGATAACTCCAGGTGCTCAGGAGCGCCTGGTGCTCAAAGGGATGGAGCTGTTTGACAAAAGTTTCTTTAATCTTTCGTTTCAAGTGCAAGAATTTGTTTGCAAAAAGAAATCGCACACTTAATCAGGATTTTAAAAATAACCAATTGACATGAGTTTGTACCAAAGCCAATGTAATCACTATTCAGTGATTCAAATAAAATAAGAACAAAAACACAGAAAATCCTAAACTTTACACAAGATGATTCAGCTTCTGTTGCTGCATCTTTATTACAGAACAAAAAAAACTTGTGTTTTTATAGTTCAGGATGTCCCAAAGCCATTTTATAGCCATTGAAGTACAGTACCTTTGAAGCTGTAGGTAGCTCTCTCACCTCTGAATCAGACGGCTGTGAGTTCAAGTCCCACTCCAGAGACTTGAACACATGATCCAGGCTGACACTCCAGTGCAGTACTGAGGGAGTGCTGCATTGTCGGAGATCCTTCGGATGATTTGTTAGCCCGAGGCCCTGTCTGCTCTCAGGTGGATGTAAAAGATCCCATGGCACTATTCAAAGAGCAGGGGAGTTCTCCCCGGTGTCCTGGCCAACATTTATCCCTCAACCAACACCTAACAGTGGATGATCTGACCATCTACCTCATTGCTGTTTGTGAGACCTTGCTGTGCACAATTTGGCTGTCGCATTTCCCTACAGTACTACAGTGACTACACTTCAAAAGTACTTCATTGGCTGCAAAGTGCTTTGGGACATCCTGGGGTCCTGAACAGTGCTGCATAAATGCAAAGGGCATAATTTTTACTTCGGGCCGGGTACCCAGCGCATCCACAGATATTTGCGTGGGGAATCTGGAAGCAGATTGAGTGCGTCGCAATCTGTGATCACAACTCAAGTGAAGGTGCGTATTTGAGCTTCTGGATTTCCCATGCGCCAGACAGCCAGATTGTAGGGCTGGCTGTCTGTTGGGAGTGAAAGGAGCTGCAAACTGGGGGGGGGGGGGGGGTGGAGGGTGGGTGGGTGGGAGAGATCATCGGGCTTGGAAAAAGTCAGAGGGGGAGTGGGAAGGTGGGGGGACGTGGACGACATCGGGGGAGGGGGGGTCCATCCAGTATCGGAGATTGAGGGGGGGGTCAGCCAGCATCAGAGATCGGAGGGGGGTCAGCCACATTGGGGGAGGGGGGAGTCAGCCAGCATCGGACATTGGGTGGGGGGCGGAATCAACCAGTATCGGACATCGGGGAAGTCAGCAAGCAATGCAGATTGGGTGTGGGGGGGGGGCGGGCGGGGGGGTGGTGTCAGCCAGCAACAGAGATCGGGGAGGGGGTCAGCATTGGGGGGTGGGGGGGTGTCGGGCGATCACGGGGTACCTGTCGGCCAGGTGAGCTTGTTGGGCCTGGATGAAGCAGTCCTGCTCCTCCGGGTCCACTTGCAGTGCAATAAAGGCCCTCACCTCATGGATCCAGCCCTTCCTGCCTGCTTTCACCTGACCCTGACGTGATTCAGAAACGAAAGGAAACCCAAACAGGTAAGGTTAAATTCATTTTAATGTTCCAATACACAAAATATTAAATACCACAAGTATTTCAATGAGGTACATTGCCCCTTTAAGTATCGGCCTGCCAGCTTTAAGTGGGGGCGGGACTTCCTGGTGTCTGTTGTCCACACAATACAAACCTGCCTTGGTTAAACCCGGAAGTGGGCGAGTTGGAACTGAGATGCGGTCCTGCTCCAAAAAGCTGTTATTTTAACCTCCCACCCGTCCGTTCTTGGGGGCTAAAATTTACCCCCAAGTTTTTCTTTTTATACAATGGGATTGAATGGGAAGAGGTTTAGTTCGTAAGAATTTTATACAATGGGAATAAATGGGAAGGGGTTTAGTCCATGGGAATTCTATACAATGGGAGTGAATAGGAATTAGTTAAGGAGGAATTCTACAGTTAAATCAGCTTGTAATCTGTAATCAGGTCTGGTGCTTTTTGTGATAAAAAGAAAATAACAATGATGGAAATTTACTGCAAGTTGATCAGTATTTGATAGGGAAGATGGTTAATGTTCCAGGTGTAACATTACACTTGAACCCAGTTACTCCAGTACTGATGGACCTGCTGTGTCGTTCGAGCATCTTTAGTTACTATTTCAGATCTCTCATATCCCAGTTTTATTTTGACAGACTTGATAAACTGGATATTGGAATTCTCATCAGTGCCAAACACTTTGGGAATTACAAAGCTTTCTCTGCCTCTCCATCAAACATCTTGTGGTGAAAAATTTAAAAATGTTGAATTATTGACAGCATTAGTGCAGTGCAGTATCTGTTCAGAATCACAGCGAGACGAGAGTAGACTTTCCAATAACAGTCAAAGTGCCTCGTTCTCTATATGAGAACCACTGTCTCCTCCCCCATGGACACAGCATTTCGAGGCAGCAGCTGACTTTTCCTTCCCAGGTGATAGAGCTTTTCTGTGTCGAGCTTATCACGGCCACTTATGTAGTCGACAAGTCTGGCTCAACTTCATAATCTTGGTGAGCACCTGATGAACTGTGCACTGGGCACTGGTGGCTGGATCACAAACAACAACAACTTGCATTTATACAGCGCCTTTAATGTAGTAAAACGTCCCAAGGTATTTCACAGGAGCGATTATCAAACAAAATTTGATACTAAGCCACATTATGAGATATTAGGACAGGTGACTAAAAGCTTGGTCAAAGAGGTAGGTTTTAAGGAGCGCCTTAAAGGAGGAGCGAGAAGTAGAGAGGCGGAGAGATTCAGGGAGGGAATTCCAGAGCTTAGGGCCCAGGCAGCAGAAGGCACGGCTGCCAATGGCTGTGCGATTAAAATCGGGAATGTGCAAGAGGCCAGAATTGGAGGAGTGCAGAGACCACGGACGGTTGTAGGGCTGGAAGAGGTTACAGAGAAAAGGAGGGACGAGGTCATGGAGGGATTTGAACATGAGGATGGGAGCAGAGCCAACTACCTGAAAAATGCGATGATGCCATTTTCATTTGGTAGTGTGTCTCACTCCCGCTCCAGTCAATCTCCCTCTCTTGCAAGTCAAGTCAGTCTCCATCTGGACTCTACTCTCTTGTCAATCAGTCCCCTCTCTTTAATTGGTGAGCTCTTACTCTCTCTGGCTTTCTTCCCTATCACTTCTTCCTGCTGCCTTCTGCCTCGAAATTAGGCTCTTTAGACAGTAGTGTACACACCTTGATGGAGGACTAACCCATTTATTTTAAATGGACCAGCACTTATGTTAAAATAGCGGATGAGGGATTGCAGCATAAATTTAGTGCTCTCGCACTCCAAGTGTGGAACCACTTCAAAAGGAGTGTGGGCCAGATGATCAGGACCACAGTGCTGTAGCCCCATCTCCGACCCACATTCTCTTCATATGCAGTTGCTTCCCTGGAGGTGCTTAGTTTACCCTTCATACCAATGTGTTAAAGAGCCTAATTGAAATTGATTCAAATCAGCCCTTCCTGCTTTCTCCTTAACAGGTCTTCTTCCTTGCCCTGTCCGCTTCATTCTCCCTTCCACTTCCCTTTCAGTTTCCATCATTTCTCCCTGCTCTCTCCATCATTTCTCCCCCCCCAGTACTTCTCTCTTGCTCCCTCCATCTCCCCTTTCTTTCATTGATTCTGACAGTGAAGAAGCAAAGAGTGGACAATGAGTGAGTGTTCCTCTTGCTTGCCAATGTGAGGGGCCAGTGGTGGAAAGTGGCCTCTCAACGGGACCCATGCAAGCAGATGCAATGCTGCTCCTGCGCCTGCCAGCAGAACCTAATTCATCTTCACTGCAGTTAGCTTGCAATATCAGATAAAACTATCTCTCCTTCCGTGCCAAGTGTGAACACCCACCTCAACCAAGACACGCTGCCAGAATCCAAACAATGGCTAAACAGTTCATTCATTTTAGTAATTACTTGCTCAGATTGAGGGGAAGTCCATCAGCATTGATGTTTCCCCCCAGGGCCCTGTGTATTTAAAATGTGAAACAAATATCACTGAGATAATAAGAAACATTGAAAAAAAAACTGACTGATGAAACATGGCCAGAACTAAACAGCTACCAGTCAGTCAGAGCTGGGTGTTCAGGGAAGAATGTTGCTTTAATTTGACATAAGTTAGCTATCAGAGTTTGACATGAACCTCAACGGAAGCTCAAGGAACAGCACCTAATCTTTCGATTGGCACTTTACAACCTTCTGGTCTCAACATTGATTTTAATAACTTCAGATCATAACCACTGCTCCCATTTTTTCAGACTGCAAGTGCTGCTAATGATTCTGATGTTGCCATTTACAGCTCCTCTAGACCCATCTTTTGTTTCTTTACTTGTCCTATTACCACCCTCCTTGCCTTGCACCATCATCCCTTTTGTCATTTAATCACTCCTGCCCTCCACCCTATCAGAGACCTTTCCTTTTGGTCTTTCCTCCCCTCCTCTACCTCCCTCCCCCTCTTTCCCTGGCTCTGTACTTGCTTAAAAACTGTTTAATCTTCAACTTCTTCCAGTTCTGATGAAAGGTCATCGACCTGAAACATTAACTCTGATTCTTTCTCCACAGATGCTGCCTGACTTGCTGAGTATTTCCAGCATTTTCTGTTTTTATTTTAGCAATCAGAGTTGATGTGTTATGAGGAGGTGGTGTTCCAGGCACTAATAGTTCTGAATGACATGTGCTTTGTTGACGGTTGCGATGAGCACAGAAAGCTTTGTGGCATTAAAACAGAAAATGCTGGAAAAGCTCAGCAACTGAGGCAGCATCTGTGGAGAAAGAAACAGAGTTAACATTCTGATGAAAGGTCTTCGACCTGAAACGTTAACTCTGTTTCTCTCTCCACAGATGCTGCCTGACTTGCTGAGCTTCTCCAGCATTTTCTGCTTTTATTTCAGATTTCCAGCATCCGCAGTATTTTGCTTTTGAAAACTGTGTGGCTCCTTCCTGACTCATGTCAATCTTTCAAATAATCGGACGCTAGTCCTGCCTTGGATTTGCATGAAACAAAACATTCTTGGTACACAGCACTGGACGGCAATTAAAGAGGTGCTGTCCTCTCAAACTGGCTGACTCCTGGCAAACCCCCGTACTAAAAACTGCTGTCAACGGTCATGTGTTAGCCAGAAGAAAGGAGAATCGTGCTGCAGAGGTTGTCATAACGATCACTGTGCCAACCGAAACATATTAGGATTTTTGCATTATCAGCCTCACTTTCACTCATTCTTTGATATAGATTATTTTTTACTCCCTTGAAGGGGCTTTTGCTGGGGTACTGTTCCACAGCTCCGCCCCTTGTGCCCTCATCTCCTAGTATCTCACCCAGGTGGCTAAGTGTCACCAATGAGCCAATACAGCAGGGGCAATTTTCACCTTCACCGTCTGGGCAGTAACCTGGAGGAGCAGATTGTTCACCCATTGTAGAACCCTCCCGATTTTCATCTCATTAAAATCAGACTGGTCATCCTGTACTGTATCACAATTGGGCCCAATCCTGTCCTCACCCAATGTCCATACCTGCCTCCTGAGGCAGTCAGTGGATAGTGATCAGAAACAGGACCTGTGTTGTTCATATTTTATCTTCTCTGAAGCTCAGAGACACTGATATTACCTAACTCAGCCTGAACCAGGACCTTCTCAAGTCTATGTAGCTCAAGCAGAATACAGCGCACTTCATTTATCCAGTGAGCCATCACAAGAGTCCATAAATTAAACTTTTGTGCATCGTATTTGATCAATTAATGCAATGACATAATTGTATCACCGTTTTCTCTGGTAAACGGCCTTGCAAAATACTCATGTTCACTAGGAATTATCCGTACCTGTTGATAATTCATAATGGTTGGGAATTTGCTTTACAATTATTTTTCTTAGTATTGCAGTGTCCGCTCTCAGTTTGTGTTGCCATTACAAGGTGCTACTTTACATCTCTGAAGGAACATTGACTTTAACATGGAGGGCTTGACTGTATCTTGGATCTGACAGTAAATTGGATTTGTAAGGTTGGACCTGCAGCATTAATACGTTATTCTTTTTTCAGAATGAATTACACAACCATCAGGAATATCAGGATTACATTTATTTTGTTCTTAAATTTTAGTTTTTTCACCCTATTCGATAATCCTATCCTGTTAAGTTTCTTTATTCCTTCCTCTTCCATGCTCCCCTCTCTGCTTCTGATATTGTCCCTTGGTTGATGGCAATAAATGCTCTCTGGCACCACCTCAGGCCAGGCAGAGAACTGCATCCACAAAAGAAAAAGATTTTCAAACACAAAAAAAAGAAAATGTTGGAAATGCAGCTAATTGATCAGCAACTGAAAGAGGAAGATGATGAACATTTCACAGGTAATCCTTACCAGAACAGGCATTGCGAGACTGACCAAGAAAACAAGGGTTCAAATTTAGAGGCGGCTAATGGGTGTAATAGAAACAGGTTTTAAAATGCTGGGAAAAGTTGCACTCAGATTCTACTGCAGTTCCTTTATTGTCCAGCTGTGTCACTGTTGAGCACACACAATAATAGACAACAAAACTTATCTTTGAAGAATAAAGAAAGGATGTAGTCCATAACACAACAAATGACTGATTGAAATGGTTAGCTGTCTCTACATAAAATGATCACAGCTTTTTAAAACTTTATATTTATTGACAAGCTCTATGACCCCATGTTAAATACAGACGATGGAACTCCCAATATCCAGCATTTAGTCTGTTAGCCAATTGGTTTTAGGCTTTAATATGTTCAGTAGCTTACTGATATCTTTTAAAGCAGAACTCTTTATTTTTAGATTGCTGCTGCTCCTAAGCTCCTTATACCACCCTGCACCCTCACTGTGCTGAAATCGAGACACATCGCACCTTCTCTTACACTGACTCATTCGTTCCCAGGACCTCAAAATCATCAAACTTCTCACCTCTCTCATTCTTTCTTTCTTTGTAAAATCTATAGGCTTGGCCGTGGCTCAGTGGCCAGCACTCTTGCCTCTAAGTTAAACAAAGTTGTGGGTTCAAGCCCCACTCCAGACTTGAGCACAAAATCTAGGCTGATACTCCTAGTGTAATACTGAGGGAGTGCTGCACTGTCAGAGATGCCATCTTTCAGATGAGGTATTAAACTGAGGCCCAGTCTGCCCTTGCAGGTAGTTATAAAAGATCCCATGGTGCTATTTTGAACTATGAAGTTCAGGCCATTCATAATTCCCAAATACAGCAAGTGGTGGGAGAACTGCTTGTTTATCGTGGCTGAACCATCCGAACATAAAAGCGACTTTAAAGGTGCTGCTGCTGAAGACATTTTCTAACAAACTGTGCTCCTTGTATAATGGGAACCCGTTGAAGCAGGGAGGTAATAGAAGGTGGAGCAGGGGAATGGAACATTATTCACCTATTGTCTGCATCAAGTGCAGATGTGCCACTTACACATGGACCAGATACAGAGTAAAGTTCCCTCTTCCCTGTCCACAGTGTGCCTTAACCCCAGCCTCAAACAAGCATCCTCTACTTCCAATTCCCACTCCAGCCACCCTCTGAGTTAATAACTGTGTGCCAAATTATTCCTACTGTGCCACTCGTGTCTAAAAGGAACTGGGCCGAGACAGGCCTGGGCTCATTTCAATGAGATTCTTTACAACTGGCAGAGAGGGGAGACTTGCACTCCCACCAGTCTCGGCAGAATTGAAAGCCAAGCTCCCAGAGGTGGAAGGACAGCGTGTCACCGCCAATCATGACCAATATTTATCCCTCAACCAACATCACTAAAAAAAACAGATTACCTGGTCATTATCACATTGCTGTTTGTGGGACCTTGCTGTGCATTAATTTGCTGCTGCGTTTCCTATATTACAACAGTGACTACACTTCAAAAAAATACTTCATTGGCTGTAAAGCACTTTGGGACGTCATGAGGCCGTGGAAGACGCTATATAAATGCAAGTCTTTATTTTTTTCTTGACTTATCTCAACATTGCTCCTATTCTTCTTAACGAGCTGCCTTCCTTTCTGGGCTGTGACCCTTCCATGCACAGATACGTTTCAGTGGGAGGTTGCACTGCATTCAGGCAGTTCTGTTGTGTTTGTTTGACAAATGCCTCTGGCAGACAGCAGCATTTTACAACGGAATCACAATGTGCAGAGCTGCAACGAGCTAGAAAAATAAGCTGTACTGTACCAGGGACTGGGGATCGCAAGCCAATTTAATGGACTTAACCTGGTTCTCATCTTTCAGGTTGACCTGTTTGTCCTCTATTATCTGGTGTAGCACAGTGCCCATCCATTATTACTTAAATATACCACTGACAGAAATATGACACATAACATTTCACCGAACTGTTAATCTCTTTATTAAATCGTCAGACTTTTAGGTTCATCGCTATATTGGCCACCACTTTCATTAGCTAATATTTCCTTTTTACCTCAGAATTACTCATCTAATTTCATTAGGTAAACAGAAACAATGCGGAGACTGAAAGTGCCAATCAAGGGGACTGGGTCATGCGAGGCAGTTGCTGTTTTAGTATTTTCGCACTCTTCCCTTGGGCAATACTGTGAATTAGTGGAAGGATTTGCAGAGCTGATTAACAGTCTGACAGGCCGTGACGTGAACACTCCTTCCATGGCCGTGACGGTTTTTATACCAGCCGATAGGTTAGTCCAAAATGGAAGGAGGGTTTTATGGGCTCCCACAATCCATACGATGAGGGGGAGGCCACCCACACCCACACCCACCAGACACAAATATCCCGCTGGATCGTCAACCCAGAATTCAAAGCTGGAGCTCTGGTCTCCACTTGCCGGGACTGTCTGGTGCGGGGTTCAAACCCTGAACCTTCTGACTCAGTGGGATTGCTATCACTGAGACTGGTGAGAGTGTAAGTCTCCCCTCTCTGCCAGCTGTAAGGAACCTCACTGAAATGAGCCCAGGCCTGTCTCGATCCAGTTCCTTTTGGGCACGAGTGGCACAGTAGGAATAATTTGGCACTCGGTTATTCACTCAAAGGATGGCTGGAGTGGGAATTGGAAGTAGAGGATGCTTGTTTGAGGCTGGGGTTAAGGCACACTGTGGACAGGGAAGAGGGAACTTTACCCTGTATCTGGTTCATGTGCGAGTGGCACATTTGCACTTGATGCACTTGATGATGACAATGGGTGAATAATATGGGAAAATGTTCCATTCCCCTGCTCCACCGTCTAGCACCTTGATAAGCACATTTCCCTCTCTCGACTCCCTGCTTCAATGGGTTCCCATCATACAAGGATCACAATTTGTTGGAAAATGTCTTCGGGAGCAGCACCTTTAAAGTCCCTTTTATGTTCGAATGGTTCAGCCACGATAAACAAGCATTTCTCCCACCGCTTGCTGCGTTTGGGAAATAAGAATGGCCTGAACTTCGTAGTTGCGACCTAGGTTGTCCCGGGTCACACAACTTCCGTCTCAGGTTTAAAACTAAAAGCACGGACCGGGTTTCCCTCATTTTTAACCATGGGAATTGACCCAGTCACGGCTATAAGTCTTTTGTTAGGACCAGCAAAGCCAGGTAAAATAAACAGGAGTGATCGGCTCACAGGAATGCTGCTCCCCTGGGACTCCTTGTTAAACATACAAACACCTTGTGGGCCCTATTTACTGGAGGTAACTTTCTGAGCGCGTGCAATTTCCCAACCTGCACCGCAAGTGGGCATGGGTCCCTGACGCCTGTGCATGATTGGAAGATTACTTCCACTGTGCCAACTGGTTTTGTTGCTTTAACAAGTAGCTCACTTAGACTGCCACAGGATTCCTGTCATGCACTGTGACATTGAACTGAACCTGGAGATTGCCCTGTGTGCTATTAGTAACAGACACATGAAAACACTCTGATGTCTTTCCTCTGTCTACTATTTTAGCAAAGGCAATAACCCGCTTAAAATAAGGTTAGTGCTTTCTTTAAAGTTCCTGATATCTGACAGTGATTACAGTAATAAAGCTACCTCAAAGTCATCCTTTTACCATATTATTAACCAGAATCTACTGAAGTAAGCACTTAAAATGCAACTTTAAATAGAAATTTAAAAAATGAAACAGTTTAATTCTGTTCGACCTGTTAATCTTTACGCCCTCCTTGTTCTCTCTTGTTACTCTCCCTGATGTCCTGGCCAATGTTTATCCTGGCTGCTGCGTTTCCTACATTACAACAGTGACTACACTTCAAAAAGTACTTCATTGGCTGTAAAGCGATTTGGGACGTCTTGAGGTCGTGAAAGGCACTATATAAATGCAAATCTTTCTTTCTTTTCTTTCTTACATATAAACATATGGAAAAGAACAGGAAAAGAACAATGGGTCCACTCAGACAATAGTGTAGCCCATATGCACCATCAAACTAGATCCCCAGTGAGGCAATCTAGGGTTAGGGTTAAGGTTAATCCATAGAGTGCTTTTATGTATCAAGAATGGAAGGGACTCTGCCAAGGAGTAAAGTTACGAGTGAATCCCAGCAGCTGAGGGTATCACAGTTCTTATCCAACATCTATGTACACGCACTTTCCAGCAGGAGTCACTAGACCAAATCTAAGCTAATCTATCCTTTTTCTTTAATTGTTATAACTTTAAAATCATTTACTTCTGTTCTTTCTTCTCTCTGCTGACTCCTCACATTCACAAGGTAGGGGCTTTATTGGCTAAAAAAAAAGCTATGAAGGCCAACTAGGAGCCCAGAATGCAAACATTAATATAGCTACATATATTTACACAGCGCCTTTAACGTAGAAAAACAATCTAAGTTGCATCACAGAGCCGTGACGAAGAAAAAAATGGACACCGAACCAAAGAAGGAGATATTAGGAGGGGTGACCAAAAGCTTGGTCAAAGAGTGGGTTATAAGGAGGGTCTTAAAGAAGGAAAGGGAGGTGGAGATGCAGAGGGGTTTAAGGAGGGAATTCAAGCGCATGGGTCCTGGACGACTGAAGGCATGGCTGTCAATGATGGGGCAAAGGATCGGAGGGACACACAAGTGCCTGAAGTCACAGGAACGGGGAGTGCTGGTGGGCTGTTGTAGCACTGGAGGAGGTTACAGAGATAGGGATGGGCAAGGCCATAGAGGGATTATAACATGAAGTAAACTTATGAGTGAATCCCAACAGAGGAGCTAAACAGCAATCATGGGTGGAAACCCTAAATAATTTTCCCCTCCTTAACCTCGGCCACAGAGGCCAACTATAGCGGCCCATTGACAGCATGGCTGCCCAAGGTTGCGCACATGCACAGTTGTTCAAGAGCTGCAATTGTAACTTTATATTTCAGGCTCTGATTGCATTGTAAAAACCACATTGTCAGTTTGCATGGAGTGAGCGGAGAGGTCAGCACAGTCAGTGTTAGAGAAATGGCAGCCAGTAGCAATAAAACCTCAACTGAGACACCTCTTTATATTTGCTCTGAAGAGGTCCTATTTCTTATGTTCTTATGTCCCTTGGAAGCACACCTCATGGGATGGGCCTCAATGCCTCCAGCGGCACCTGCGCTGCATGTTATAATGTAGCCCTGCCTCCGAAGGCAGGACTGTGATATAAATGTCGCATAAATCTGTATAGGTTTAATATGTGCAGAATCAATGTGAACAGCAAACCTTAGTATAACATCACCCTTCAGTGAATCATAGGGGCATACATACCAGGCAGCACACTCACTGCTGCCTCTGAAAGACACATCTATAATAGCCTAACATCTCCATCAAAGTATAACCAACACTATATATTTACAGTCTGGAGAATCACTTTACTGAGAAGCAGCAATATTTTCCCTGTAGTGCTGTTTGAAAACACTTTTAGCTAAAATGATTTTGTACTCTCAGAGGGAGAGACGGAGTGAGAAAAAAAAGCTAAATTAAATAAATGTATATAGATTGCTCTGAAATTTGCTGAATGCAAAAAGGAACAACTTTTTTGACATCTGGATCACTGAAAAGAGTCCGGAAAATTTGAATCTTGAATTATTTATGGGTCTGGTGCAGAAATGCTGCAAACCACCCCCCCCCACCAAAGATTAATCCTTAATCCTGTGAACCGCAGCGTTACTGATGCACTGCACCTGCCAGTAAGGTCCTCGTCACACTCCCTCCCACTATTTGCTCACTCCCATTATAATTCTTCACTGCTATATTTTCCTTCTGTATCCTACCAAAAAAACCACCGTGCATTCATTTGCCAAAAAAAGAGGGAGGAAACTGTTTTGAAAGCCACTAAAATTCTACTTGAAATACAAAAAAACCCCAGTCACGTCGCAATAGGTGGACAATTACACTGACATTAAAAGCAAATGTGAGATGCAAGTACACACGAACAATCTGGCCCCTAGAGTCTGCTTCTCACTGGGGCTTCTCTGACCTTTGGCTACTTATTTCAGTTCTCTCTCCCTCGCTCGCTCTTTGTCAACAGTTCCTTGCTAATCTCCCTGTTTGCTTTCTTTTTCTACTACAACTCTGTCCTCGATATTCCATATCCTCTTTCTTCCTGTCCTCACAAATTCTTCCTCCTCTTTAGTGTACTCCTGTTTCTCTCTATCCTTCTCCCTGTCCTCACTGCTAAGGTGTCTGTTTCCAACCCCTGTCCACTTGTCATCACCATGTCTTTTTACTGTGCATCCTCTCTCTGTCCCTTCCTCTCCCGGTCCTCACTGTTCCCCGCTATCTAAATGTCTCCCTGTTCCTCTCCCTGTTTCTCACTTCTATTTTGTCTGGGAAGTATCCAGTCAGATGACCCGACCTTGTAATTGTGACAATATGATTGGAAATGTCTTAGACCCAATTGTCACACACTGCGTACAATAACTCCATGATGTTAACACTTGGAATTCATATTTGGTGTGTTAGCTATGAGATTAGCCATGATCAAATTGAACGGCAGAGCAGGCTCGAGGGGCTGAATGGCCTCCTGCTGTTCCTATCTTCCTATATAAGCACGGCCCAGGGAGGCCTGATTCTTAGTTTCATGTTAACATCAGTATTTCAAATTTGAATTTGTAGAATTGCAATTTTGTGCTCACAATGAACCCGGAATTCAACTACATCCAATTGCTACTACTCTCTTTATTTCTTACTGTCGTGCTTCTCTGATTTCCTTCCATTTTACAAGCCCCCTCTGTCAACCTGCAAGAAAGGAGTTTCACTATTTAATATTTTAAGAGCTACTCAATACTTGCCTCAACCACATGGAGTAGTTGAGGTGAATTGCATAGGTGCATTTAAGGGGAGGTTAGATAAGTACATGAAAGGAATAGGAAGTTATGCTGATAGGGTAAGGTGAAGTAGGGTGGGAGGAGGCTTGTGGGGAGCATAAACACCAGCGTGGGCCATCTGGGCCGAATGGCTGTTCCTGCGCTATAAAGTCTATGCAATTCTATGTAATATCAGTTCACATCACACAAACCAAAACAGGTTCAAGTCTAGGCAAAAACTACAAAGATCTGAACAGCCTTTCAAGTGCTCAGTTTAGGTTCCGCCAGGATCACATGGCTCCAGACCTCATTACAGCCTTGGTCCAAACACGGACAAAAGAGTTGAATTCCAGAGGTGAGGTGAGAGTGACTGCCCTTGACATCAAGGCAGCATTTGACCGAGTGTGGCACCAAGCAGCCCTAGTAAAATTGAAGTCAATGGGAATCAGGGGGAAAACTCTCCAGTGGCTGGAGTCATACCTGGCACAAAGGAAGATGGTAGTGGTTGTTGAAGGCCAATCATCTCAGCCCCAGGAGACTGCTGCAGGAGTTCCTCAGGGCAATGTCCTAGGCCCAACCATCTTCAGCTGCTTCATCAATGGCCTTCCCTCCATCATAAGGTCAGAAATAGGGATGTTCGCTGATGATTGCACAGTGTTCAGTTCCATTCGCAACCCCTCAGATAATGAAGCAGTCCGTGCCCGCATGCAGTAAGACCTGGACAACATCCAGGCTTGGGCTCATAAGTAGCAAGTAACATTCGCACCAGACAAGTGCCAGGCAATGACCATCTCCAACAAGAGAGAGTCTAACCACCTCACTTTGACCTTCAACGGCATTTCCATCGCCAAATCCCGCACCATCAACATCCTGGGGGTCACCATTGACCAGAAACTTAACTGGACCAGCCACATAAATACTGTGGCTACAAGAGCAGGTCAGAGACTGGGTATTCTGCAGCGAGTGACTCACCTCCTGACTCCCCAAAGCCTTTCCACCATCTATAAGGCACAAGTCAGGAGTGTGATGGAATACTCTCCACTTGCCTGGATGAATGCAGCTCCAACAACACTCAAGAAGCCCGACACCATCCAGGACAAAGCAGCCCACTTGATTGGCACCCCATCCACCACCCTAATCATTCACTCCCTTCACCACCAGCGCACCATGGCTACAGTGTGTGCCATCCACAGGATGCACTGCAGCAACTCGCCAAGGCTTCTTCGACAGCACCTCCCCAACCCGCAACCTCTACCACCTAGAAGGACAAGGGCAGTAGGCACATGGGAACAACACCACCTGCAAGTTCCCCTCCAAGTCACACACCATCCCGACTTGGAAATATATCGCCGTTCCTTCATTGTCACTGGGTCAAAATCCTGGAACTCCCTACCTAACAGCACTGTGGGAGAACCTTCATCACACGGACTGCAGCGGTTCAAGAAGGCGGCTCACCACCACCTTCTCAAGGGCAATTAGGGATGGGACGCCCACATCCCATGAACAAATAAAATAAAATCAGGAGGAACAGGCTCGAGGGGATGAATGGACTGCTCCTGTTCCAATGTTCCAGTCGTGTGTACCTGCACTGATGAGAGCTGACTTGCTAAATTAGCAGACTGGGTGGCAAAGTTGATCAGAACGTTGTCCTGTCAGAACATGGATCTGTTATGACACACTTCAATATCTGCACACAGCGGGCTCAAATTTGAAATGGTGGTGGGTTGGCAGCGGGTGGAGGTGAAGGTGCTCGTGGCAAACCTGAATTTAAAAAAATTTCCAATGCGATCGCGATGTAATTGATGGTGATTAAAATTCTTTCTGGGTTTTGGGCCCAGCAGCCCCTGATTGACAGGCTGACTGCCGACAGGAGCTGCAACACTGAGGAGGGGGAGAAAAAGAGAGAGAGAGATGTCATCTGGTGTTGGAACGGAAGATCGGGGGTGGGTAGGGAGAGTGGAAGATCGGGGGGGGGGAGGGGAAGATCGGGGGGGAGAGGGGAAGATTGGGGGGTGCTGAGAGGGACATCGGAGAAGGACATTGGGGACTGAGAGGGACATCGGAGAGGGACATTGGGGACTGAGAGGGACATCGGAGAGGGACATTGGGGACTGAGAGGGACATCGGAGAGGGACATTGGGGACTGAGAGGGACATCGGAGAGGGACATTGGGGACTGAGAGGGACATCGGAGAGGGAGACATTAGACATCGGAGCAGGATGGAAAGGTAGGTTTATTTTGTTTTTTATTTAATTTATTTTGTTTATTTTTGCCTGATCCGACCCTTGACGCTTAGTTTCATTAAAAATTGTTTTAACTACCTAATATATCAGAAGTAAAGTACCTTAAGTGCCTCAATGAGGTACATTTGGTTCTTTAACTATCAGCCGGCGGGACTTCCAGATTCGGGAAGCCCAGGTGCACACAGGTGCATCTGTGGGAAACTCGGAAGTCGGGGGGGTGGAGCCGGCTTCCAAACCCGCTGGGGATTTTTGCCATTTTTGCAGCCCCTTCCCCCGCCCCCAACGCACCCGCAATTTAATTTTAAAATTGAGCCCAGTATCACTGCACCTCATCATCTGTATCACCACAGTCTGACCGTGACTGAGGTACTCACCAAAGGAGGGCACTTGTCTTGTTTTTTAATTGCATGGGGGTTATCACCATGGGTCTCTTCACCACTGATTTTTCTGGGTTCATGGGGTTCTTTCAGCTATGGCCCTTCTCCCTTTGGATACCAGGACAGATCCCTTTGAGGCGATAGTGGTCCCAGCACCCTTGTCACCTGGTGACTCTGAAATATTAGGGTTAGCATTCCTGTAACTGTATTCAGGGACCGGGCAAATAAAACAATGTGGGATAGGGGGGAGGGATTGATATAATTCTGAAGTATGCTCTCTTACCTTCCATTATCCACCCCCCCATTAAACCTTCCACCTAGATATTCTTGACTTTGGGTATTGTGAGTTGCTCGGATGAGTCTACTCTGCTGTAATAGTCAGTCTTTCTTACCACTTACGTTCTAAGTACAGTATAGTACCTTTACATTTTCCATCTCACCCTAATATTGGCTTCGAATGTGTTAGAACGTCAGTCGATGGTGATGCTCAACCAGCTTCACAGTGAACAATAGCAGCCAATCTAGAGAAAATGACTGCACAGAGGAAGGCAATAGATGCTACTAATGAAAGAGTGGTTGAGAATTACTGTTGCAATTAGGTGTCAGCTGTGGCGCAGTGGGTAACACTCTCACCTACTGAGTCAGAAGGTCTGTGGGTTTAAGTCCTGCTCCAGGGAATTAAACACAAAATGTAGGTTCCCACTTTAGTATAGTACTGAGGGAATGCTGCACTACCTAGAGGGTGCTGTCTTTCAGATGAGGTATTAAACCAAGGCCCTATCTGCCCTCTAAGGTAAAAGATCCCATGGCACTATTTTGAAGAAGAGCAGCGGAGTTCTCCCTGGATTCCTGGCCAATATTTATCCCTCAACCAACATTACTAAAGCAGATTATCTGGGCATTTTCACATTGTTGTTGGTGGGACCTTGCTGTGTGCAAATTGGCTGCTGCGTTTCCCACATTACAACACTGACTACACTTTGAAAGTACATCATTGGCTATGAAGCATTTTGTGACGTCCTGAGGTTGTGGAAGGCGCTATATAAATGCAAGATCTTCCTTTTGTTTTCTTTTTCCATGAGTGAACCTTCTTGAAGTCGGGGATGTGCTGCTATTTCAACTAATATGAGGACTAGAGGGAAAAAGATTGTGCTGTTTGAGTGAGCACTTACTGACTTCCGCTGTGCAGTCATTTTCTCCAGGCTGGCTGCTGTTCATAGCTGTGAAGGATCTTCCCACAGCACTGACTGCAGAAAGCACTATAGGGACACGCTTGTTGGGGTTATTCAAACATCTGATTGAAGGCTCAGGGTTCAACCACCTCGGCACAGCTTGCGAAGTATTTGAAATTGAGCGAGACCTTGGTAAGCCATGATGTCTGTTGTAGCTGACATTTCTAGGTTACCTCCTCCCCAATCCCTGTCCCAATGGATTTGCGGTGCAGTTTTCTGCAAGATTTTCTTCATCTTTCCAAATACTACATAGTTCACAGAAAATATGCTCTCTACTAGGGTACAATCCTCGTACCTCCTCGTATAACAAAAGTGCAAAATAAAAGTGACCACAAAATAGTCAATTGGCGACGATGATGACGACGACAACAACAACAACTTGCATTTATATGTGACAGAAATACACAGCAGGTCAGTCAGCATCTGAAAGAGAAAACTTGGCTCTGACAAAGGCTCTCCACTAGAACATTAACCTGTTGTTACTCTTCTGGACACTGATGGGCCTACTATGCAGTTCCAGCATTTCTGATATTGTGTATTTTTTCTTCTTACTAGTTCCTGAAACAACAGATAGGAAGAACTAGTACTGAATCTGTAATAAACTGAGAGAGGTATTTATTCACAGTTAGGGTCTTTTTTTAAAATTCGTTCATGGGATGTGGGCATCGCTGGCGAGGCCGGCATTTATTGCCCATCCCTAATTGCCCTTGAGAAGGTGGTGGTGAGCCGCCTTCTTGAACCTCTGCAGTCCGTGTGGTGAAGGTTCTCCCACAGTGCTGTTAGGAAGGGAGTTCCAGGATTTTGACCCAGCGACGATGAAGGAACGGCGATATATTTCCAAGTCGGGATGGTGTGTGACTTGGAGGGGAACGTGCAGGTGGTGTTGTTCCCATGTGCCTGCTGCCCTTGTCCTTCTAGGTGGTAGAGGTCGCGGGTTTGGGAGGTGCTGTCGAAGAAGCCTTGGCGAGTTGCTGCAGTGCATCCTGTGGATGGTACACACTGCAGCCACAGTGCGCCGGTGGTGAAGGGAGTGAATGTTTAGGGTGGTGGATGGGGTGTCGATCAAGCGGGCTGCTTTGTCTTGGATGGTGTCGAGCTTCTTGAGTGTTGTTGGAGCTGCACTCATCCAGGCAAGTGGAGAGTATTCCATCACACTCCTGACTTGTGCCTTATAGATGGTGGAAAGGCTTTGGGGAGTCAGGAGGCGAGTCACTCGCTGCAGAATACCCAGCCTCTGACCTGCTCTTGTTGCCACAGTATTTATATGGCTGGTCCAGTTAAGTTTCTCGTCAATGGTGACCCCCAGGATGTTAATGGTGAGGGATTCGGCAATGGTAATGCCGTTGAATGTCAAGGGGAGTGGTTAGACTCTCTCTTGTTGGAGATGGTCATTGCCTGGTACTTGTCTGGCGTGAATGTTACTTGCCACTTATAAGCCCAAGCCTGGATGCTTCATTATTTGAGGGGTTGCGAATGCAACTGAACACTGTGCAATCATCAGCGAACATCCCCTTTTTTGAACTTATGGTGGAGGGAAGGTCATTGATGAAGCAGCTGGAGATGGTTGGGCCTAGGAAACTGCCCTGAGGAACTCCTGCAGCATTGCCCTGGGGCTGAGATGATTGGCCTCCGACAACCATTACCATCTTCCTTTGTGCTAGGTATGATTCCAGCCACTGGAGAGTTTTTCCCCTGATTCCCATTGACTTCAATTTTACTAGGGCTCCTTGGTGCCACACTCGGTCAAATGCTGCCTTGATGTCAAGGGCAGTCACTCTCACCTCACCTCTGGAATTCAGCTCTTTTGTCCATGTTTGGACCATGGCTGTAATGAGGTCTGGAGCCGAGTGGTCCTGGCGGAACCCAAACTGAGCATCAATCTATAGATATTTAAGTGCTATAGATCTGCATTTTTATCAACTCTATTTGAAACCCTTATGTGGACATGCTACATTAAGACTCATTTTAGTAACCTGACAGACATGCTAATGTGTTACCATGAGAACAGGCTCCCATAGGCACAGCATGGGTACCTGCAGGACCAAAACATCACAAAAGTTCTTGGATGCTCCAGTACACAGTCTCCCTGCCAGGAACATCCATGACATGAAAATCTTCATGTAAAATGTCCCTCAGATAAAATCCCTCAGCCACACATCAAGTGCAAATGGTGACCCAATCCAATGACATAACGAGACAAGGTAAGACAGCTCCTGTCCTCCCTTCCCAATAAGAGAAGACCTGTATCTCACAACAGATCACAGCTTTATCACAGGCTTTGCATTTCTCATTTGGTCCCACTCACTGGATAAAAATAAATTCTATCATATTGCAAGAGTTTTTTATTTTTCTAATTTATTGGAGATCTTTTTGTACTAAGGTGGTGCTGTGAGAATCAAGCACACCCGTGTTAAGCTCAATTTGGGCCAGATGCAGAGTAATTTTCCTCTAATACACCGTAACAATATACCCTAAACTCCAACCTTATCAGAACACTTACTGCATCACAAGAACGCAAGATAGGTTAGGAATGAAGAAGGGCATTTGGCCCATTGCTCTCATCCTTCCAGAAGACAAGTGCTATATTCTTCCCATAACAGCATATAGCCGTGTCTTTACTGGCCAGTGTTCTGGCCTCAATCTTCCTTCCTTGCAATCTGTTCCATCTGTTGATCACTTAACATGTAAATAAATACTTCCTGGTGTCTGTCGCAGAGATGTCCTTCACAACCCTGAACCTGTGCCCTCTTATCCTGCTGCTTCGGTGTATCTGAAAGTATTGTTCCGGGCTTGCTTTTTCTATCCAACTTGTTAGTGTGGCATTTCTATTTCTGACACCAGCTATCCTTACCGTCTCTCTGAATGAAGTTGTAAGCTAGCACGAATTATGTGTGGTTTTGCAGTGTGTAATTTCACCCATTAGGGCTAAGACTGGTATCGTATTTCTATCATTAATATGAGACTTTATCAAATACATTCTCCTTTAGTTACTAATGTGAATGAAAATGTCAACGTGGCTATAAAACTCAAACAGCAGAATCTTTTTCCGTCTCGTCGTCATAATGGTTGAAACAGCAGCACAACCCTGACTTCAAGAAGGTTCACTCATGGAAAAAGAAAACAAAAGATGTTGCATTTATATAGAGCCTTTCACAACCTCAGGACATCACAAAGTGCTTTACAGCCAATGAAGCACTTTTAAAGTGTAGTCAATGTTGTAATGTAGGAAACACAGCAGCCAAATTGCACACAGCAAGATCCCACCAACGACAATGTGATAATGACCAGATAATCTGCTTTGATGATGTTGATTGAGGAATAAACATCGGCCAGGACACCGGAGGAAAATATATCCTAATACTCTACATGGATTTAAACCATTGCGTTGAATTAGGATGGCAGATGAATCCTTCGATATAACTATAAGATATCCTGTGGCATTGCTTAGTGTAGGTCAACGGTTAAACTGTTGCAAGGAGCAAGGTGCGGAAATGGAGAGTGGAGAATGGAAAGCAAGTCTACAAGAGATTTCCCAGATAGAGTGAAGTAACTGTTTTTTGACTGGTTCCTGTAAATTAAATAAATAGTACGTTCCTTAACAATTGTGTGTATATAAAGGAATACATTTGTTCTCTGACATACCACACGTATATAAATAAACAAAACCATTTATGAGCCTAAAATAGGCTTTACGTTTATTGCTTAGGGTGTGGCTTCTGCTAGCAAAGTCCAAAAAATGTATTACTTAAATTCTCATTTGCTTCTTAACCAAATATCCAATAATTGTTTGGAGTTCTCAGTAAAAACATAATTAGGGGCAGCTGTTGTAACCATTTGAAACATTGTGCAATATATCAGGACCTGCACCTTCCCCCTTCACTGGTTTTCTCCTTAGACGTATCTGTCTTCAGATGTCTTATTGAACTATATTTAAAAGCCATCAGATAGTAACATTTTTACTTTCAAAGCTTCCAATGATGGCTTCCCTGAGGATTTTTGTGCACTGGAAATTTTCCATCAATACAAAGGATTGGGGAGGGGCTTGCAAACACCAACGTCCGACATTCTCTGGCCAGTTTTCCTTGTCCGTCTTAAAAAAATTATAGAATCTTACAGCTTAGAAGGAGGCCATTTGACCCATCATGTCTGTGCTGGCTCTTTGAAAGAGCTATCCAATTAATCCCATTCCCTTGCTCTTCCCCCAGGGCCCAGTATATTTTTTCCCTTCAAGTATTTATCCAATTCCCTTTTGAAAGTTACTATTGAATCTGCCTCCACTGCCCTTTCAGGCAGTGCATTCCAGATCAGAATATCTAGAAGTTCTAGGCATAGATGCATGGTGGGAGCTGTAGGCGGTTATCCTGTTTGGCCTCCTTAACTGATATTGATAAGTCTGAGAACCTGAATGAAATCATTGGCTTCTTGCACTGGCTTCCAATGAAAGACATTGTTTGAGGCATTTCTAGCACAGTAAATGCTAGTGTGCTTGCTGACCTACGTTGACTCCTGGTCTGGCAACGCCTTGGTTTTAAAATTCTCATCCTTGTTTACAAATCCTTCCATGGCCTCACCCCTCCCTATCTCTGTAACCTCCTCCAGCCGTAAAACCCTCCGAGATCTCTGCGCTCTTGCGCATCCCCAATTTGCATCGCTCCACCATTGGCGGCCGTGTCTTTTTTTTTATTCGTTCATGGGATGTGGGCGTCGCTGGCGAGGCCAGAATTTATTGCCCTTGAGAAGGTGGTGGTGAGCCGCCTTCTTGAACCTCTGCAGTCCGTGTGGTGAAGGTTCTCCCACAGTGCTGTTAGGAAGGAAGTTTCAGGATTTTGACCCAGCGATGATGAAGGAGCGGCGATATATTTCCAAGTCGGGATGGTGTGTGACTTGGAGGGAAACGTGCAGGTGGTGTTGTTCCCATGTGCCTGCTGCCCTTGTCCTTCTAGGTGGTAGAGGTCGCGGGTTTGGGAGGTGCTGTTGAAGAAGCCTTGGTGAGTTGCTGCAGTGCATCCTGTGGATGGTACACACTGCAGCCACAGTGCGCTGGTGGTGAAGGGAGTGAATGTTTAGGGTGGTGGATGGGGTGACAATCAAGCGGGCTGCTTTGTCCTGGATGGTATCAAGCTTCTTGAGTGTTGTTGGAGCTGCACTCATCCAGGCAAGTGGAGAGTATTCCATCGCACTCCTGACTCATGCCTTGTAGATGGTGGAAAGGCTATAGGGAGTCAGGAGGTGAGTCACTCGCCACAGAATACCCAGCCCCTGACCTGCTCTTGTAGCCACAGTATTTATATGGCTGGTCCAGTTAACTGCCTAGGCCCTAAGCTCTGGAATTGCCTCCCTAAACCTCTTCACCTCTCTAGCTCTCTCTCCTCCTTTAAGACGCTCCTTAAAACCCACCTCTTGTCACCTGTCCTAATATATCTTTATGTGAGACAGTGTCAAATTTTGTTTGATAATCGCTCCTGTGAAGCATCTTGGGATGTTTTACTACATTAAAGGCGCTATATAAATGCAAGCTGTTGTTGTTGTAGAAGTATTTTCAATCATCTTTTTGTAATTTATAATGTCTTTATTATGCTACAAAGCCTATTTCCAGTAGAGAACCCAAGACGATGGCCAAAAGGATTTTCAGATAATATTTAGAAGGATTTGTTTGGTTTGTCTTCTTTTTATATTGGTAGCTGTTGCTGACTGCCCATTTCTGATTTGTAACTTTTTTGAACTTCATAACCTGTAGCTCACATCCCTGCCTGTGACTTGCTAATTGGTACATTCCTTATCTATTCAGTTGTGATTTGTTGTTTTATGAACATGAAATTTGAGCCAGTCAGGTTCAAGTGTGACACAGGAATCTGCATGATTCAGACAGACAAATCTTGCACGAGGTACACCATTTTATACATAGAAACACAAGAGTGGAACTTCCTGGTGTGGCTCACGATGGGGACAATTTTAACTTTTGGCAATAGTGCAAAACAGGTGATATTGGATCAGCCGCCCGTTATACACCTCTCCCGATTGACTTCAAGGGAAAGTAAAATGGGGAGAGATGTACAGTGGGCGGCTGATCCGATATCACCCATTTTACACTATTGCCATAAGTTAAAATGATCCCCCAATGACCTGTTTTATAAGGACCTTGTAAAATTATACAATACAGAACATATTGCTCTACTACTGAGAATTACATGGAAATTACAACACGGATACAGGCTGTTCAACCCAACCAGTCCGTGTTGGTGTTTACCCTCCACAAAAAGCAGTTGTCCTAATCCCACGTGCCTGCTCAGTTCCCATATTCATTTCAGATTTCCAGCATCTGCAGTATTTTGCTTTTGTTCCCTTTATTCCCCTATCCTTCAACCACCTATTTAACCTATTCTTAAATGTTGATATAGTCTCTGCTTCAGTCGCCGCAATGCCAGTTTTAAGCATGGGAAGCAAGTTGAATATCTACCCCACTGTTATACACCCACCCACCTCGTCTTCGAAACATCCATTCCATATTTATTGTACTTGTTTTTTTGGAATTTGCGTCAGCATTTCTATGAATGCCAAACCTATTAGCGCTGTCGGGCTGGGTAACCTGCTTGTATAAAGCATGGACACGCTCTTAATAACATTTGGCTTATTAGGGGTTGAGCTCCCCAGTCTCTTGACTGTCTGCAGTCAGAGAAGGTAGTTGTTATAATGAGAATCTTGGTACAAAGACAGGATATTTACCTCTGATCAATTGAAGCAATGTTCCATTTATGAAATGGCAGATCACTAAAGGGCACCATCTTCATGACTAAGCTTCTGGCACACAGGTTTTTTGGTTTGTCTGCAATTGCATGACACAATTCACAGAACCTTATGCTTTTTTGCACAAAATAGAGAATTGCTTTCTTGCGTTAAATGCCTATCACGATATCCTCTACATACAGAGCAAAATTATTTTTCTTCTTTGCTGTATCACAAGTTGAAATAGAGCGAAGAACTACACTGAATGATACTTTGGGGCTTAGGTGGCACATCAGGTGATAGCAGTGGTTCAGTAGTGTAACACTCTTACCCCTAAATCAAGCCCCACTGCAGAGACTTCAGCACATAATCTAGGCTGACACTCCAGTGTAGTACTGAGGGAGTGCTGCATTATCGGATGTGCGGTTGTTCGAAAGAGATTTTAAACCGAGGCCCCATCTGCTCTCTCAGGTAGATGTATAAGATCCCATGACTATTACTTTGGAGAAGAGCAGATGAGTTCTCCCCAGTGCCCTGGCCAATATTTATCCTCAACTGACATCATTAAACAGATTATCTGGTCATTATCACCTTGCTGTTTGTGGGAGCTTGGTGTCTGTAAATTGACTGCTGCTTAGAATCATAGAATGGTTACAGCTCAGAAGGAGGCCATTCAGCCCATCAAATAAGTGCCGGCTCTTTGTAAGAGCAATCCAATTAGTCCCATTTCCCTACTCTTTCCCCGTAGCCCTGAAAATTTTTTCCCTTCAAGTATTTATCCAATTCCTTTTTGAAAGCCACGATTGAATCTGCTTCCACCACCCTTTCAGGCAGCGCATTCCAGATCATAACTACTTGCTGCGTAAAAAAGTTTTTCCTCATGTCGCCTTTGGTTCTTTTGTTAATCATCTTAAACCTATGTCCTATGGTTCTCGACCCTTCTGCCAATGGGAACAGTTTCTCTTTATTTACTTTATCTAAACCCTTCATGATTTTGAATGCTTCTTCTACATTACAACAGTGACAACACTCCATTGGCTGTAAAGCTCTTTGGGACATCCTGAGGTCATAAAAGATGCTATACAAATACGAATTCTTTCTTTCTTACTACCCTTGCATCTCTATGACCTGAGCTTGAATCTAGACTGACAGGATATAAGATCTCCCCCTTACTGATGGATGTAAGGATCCAGTCTCGAGCCAGTTCCTAGAGGATGCAAGTCCACAGCATAAAGCTGGCCATAGTTCATACTTAGTGGTAATGTTACTCAGATAGACCAAAAGATAGCTAATGTAGGAAATGGGGCTAATTGTTTGAGCTCGTGTTACCATTGGGGAGTCGAGCCGGTTGGGTGGCCACACTAATCAGGTAATGGCGCATGCACTGCCCACGGTTTTCCATTTGTTAATATAACAGGTGAAACTTGTGGCAGTGTGCCCGTGATTTCCTGATATCCTCAGCCGGTAGTGCCAAGTTGGGAAAAAAAATTGGTCCTTAAAAGTGGAATGCATCAATTAACAAGGATCAAGTATGTCGTAATGTTGATTTAAATATAATGGGGTGTGATGTACACGTATGATTAAAGATGGTTGTGAGCTCCATGGGTGGTGTGAGAGGGAGAGTCAATAACATGTCTTGAGCAGTTTAAAAAGCCAACTTGTGCCTGAATCTGAATTGGTACAGTGCCTTCTACTCACTCCATGTCATGTCTTATTTTACGTAATTACAATTTTCTTAATTGAACGTTTTTTAAAAATTTCCCATCCAATGTTCTCCCTTTCCTGAGGCACTGGCTTGTGGTGGTGTATGATCCCACACACACTTGGCTCTTCACCCAGCTGGCCATTCTGTGTGTGACAGCCTGGATGGTCTCAATAGGCTAGTTGACTGTGAGAGACTTCACGGCCGAGCTCAAACCCCATCGTTAACCAATGTCCACAAACATGCACTGGCCAGCAGTTGTCACTGGAAAATGGCCAGATGTGGGGAACTTTAACCTTCTGTACACCAGCCAGGCTGAACCCAGTTGGTAACTCAGCCCATCAAATACGTGCCAGTTGTCTGCCCTCTCAGGTAGATGTAAAAGGTCCCATTCTCTTCCTATTTCGAAGAAGAGCAGGGGAGTTATCCCAGATGTCCCGGCCAATATTTATCCCTCAACCAACATCACTAAAAAAAACCAGATGATCCGGTCATTTATCACATTGCTATTTGTGGGAGTTTGCTGTGCACAAATTGGCTGCTGCATTTCCTGTATTGCAACAGTGACTATATTTTAAAGATATTTGACTGTAAAGCACTTAGGGACATCCTGAGGTTATGAAAGGTGGTATATAAATGCAAGTTCTTTCTTTTTTACCTGGAAACTTCTTGTTGTGAATGGCTCAGTTGCACATTGAGCACCTCATTTACCAACTGAGCTATGTTTTTTTATATACACAAGTTCCCATGCAACTACAGACCTACTATCTCAGTAAGATGCACCCACAAAAAATATAGGCCCCACACACTAATCAGCTTTGACAAATTCATTACAATCCTCATCAACCTAAAAAAAGATGAGGCTTAGACTGCAGACTGCCAGTCAATTATGATTTTGCAGCATGTCATTCCGGTGCACTTTGGGTGGGATACAGGACTTGGTTAAAGACTAGCTAGGTGTTGTAATAATGAGAGTAGGGTTGGTACTCAGGAATACAATGAGGCTTCATCACCACACATTTTGTGGGGGTCAGGAATGTTTTTGTGTTTATGAAAATGGAGAGGAAGCAACAAATGGTGAATCTAGCTCAAAACGTGAAGGGAAGCATATTTGATAAGAGGTTACTACGGATTAATCACATAATACTTGAAGGGAAAAAATTTATAGGCCTATGGGGAAAGAGCAGAGGAATGGGACTAATTGGATAGCTCTTTCAAAGTGCCGGCACAGCCACGATGGGCAGAATGGCCTCCTCCTGTGCTGTACCATACTATGATGCTATGATACTAAAGGCAAAAATCTACACAATTCCGACAGTCTCTCAGTCAGCTCTTGTTATTCTGCATAGGTTTAAAAACTACTGTTTGGAAACAGTCAGGACAGATATTTTGTGTATAACTGTTCCCGATATCACAGAAGTTCTGATCTGATGTTATAATAAATGGGCAGACCCCAGTCAAACTTACTGTGCCCACTGGAATAAAGCATCCTGATGGTATCAGGTCACGGAGATTTCCCCACAAAACATAGAAACATGCTCACTTTCTTAATGGATAAATTCACCACCAACTGATGGTGTTCCTGAGCCACAGAGTCTCTTTATCTCAAGGGGGTTGGATTACGAAGGGGAGGGAGTTATGCATCAGTCGTACAGAGCCTTGGTCAGACCCCATCTGGAGTACTGCGTTCAGTTTTGGGTACTGAACCTCAGGAAGGATATAAAGGCCTTGCAGGGGCGCAGATCAGATTCACCATGGTGATATTGGGGCTTAGAGGGTTAAATTATGAGGACAGATTGCATAAGCCTTGGCTTGTATTCCCTCGAGTGTAGAAGATTGAGGGCCGATCTGAACGAGGTGTGTAAAATGTCAAAAGGATTCGATAGGGTAGACACAGAGAAACCATTTCCTCTGATGGGGGAATCAAGAACGAGGGGGCATAAACTTAAAATAAGAGCTAGACCATTTAGGAGGGAAATCAGGAAGCATTTTTTCACAGAAATCTGGAAATCTCTCCCCAAAAAGCTGTGGATGCTGGGACAATTGGAGCTTTCAAGACTGAGATCGATAGATTTTTGTTAGGCAAGGGTATCAAGGGATATGGAACAAAGGCGGGTAAATGGAGTTGAGAGACAGATCAGCTGTGATCTATTTGAATGGTGGGGCAGGTTCGAGGGGGCTGAATGGCCTGCTGCTGTTCTTATGAAACCAAGAAGGTCGCATGCTTGATTCTCCAGCAATTGTCGAGTTAGTTGACGTCTGTCAAGCCAGCATTTGGGATGCTACAAAGGACTAAATGCCCTTGGGCCAAGGGAAGAGGAAAACAATCTGCCATGCTTCCTACCCCTGATCAGTATCCAGTGACCCCTGATAGAAAGTGCATGCATGTGTGGAAGTTGATAAGAATACAGCCAGTCGGCTGTGATGCTCCCCAATTGAACTATGTCCCACTGTGCCTCAAATTTTATTATAGAGAATCCTGTCTTCAGGAGAGGAGAGAAAAACTGGAAATATTTAATAATGCCAGTAAGCGACCGGATCTCTCCCCTTATGCTGTTTAGGATTATGTGACAATTCAGCAGCATACACTTGCTCTTTAAGAAGCCAGCGTCTATATATAGTCTTAATAAAATGAAGTCAGCTGATAACGGTTATACGTTTTGGTGAAATGACATTGAACGAAGATGTTGAGAACCATAGTGCAGAAAGATATTGTTACATGTTCCACAGGAAGGTGTTATACAGAGAATGGGGCCCTGGGAGTAATTCCAAGGCAGGGGTCTCATTTTAGGGTTCAAAACTCAAAAGCAAAGAGAAGCCCTGGACCCTAAGAATCGCTCCCGTGTTATCTATCGTTATGTTTTTAGCAATTTCATATACTGCAGGGCTGGTAGGGGCAGGTTTATCCCATTCAAAATACTTCTTTTTGCTTGTGCTGAGCATCAGCAGTGGAATGTCAATGGCCAGAATGATCCGTAGAATTGACGCCTGATGACTGAAGGATTGCTACCTGTGGCTCAATCACTCCACTTAACAGTGATCATTACATTGTGTTACTGCAAGGCAATCCACCAGAATATTGGTAAATTATGAGAGGTTTCGATTAAGGTAGATAGGGAGAAACTCTTTCCACTGGAGCCAGGATCGGTCACCAGAGGACAGATTGAAAATAATTGGCAAAAAAGCTAGGGTCAGATGAGGAGAAATGTTTTTATGCAGCAAATTGTTATGATCTGGAACGCGCTGCCTGAACGGGCGGTGGAAGCAGATTCAATAGTAACTTTCAAAAGGGAATTGGATAGATACTTGAAAAGGAAAAATATGCAGGGCTACGGGGAAAGAGCAGGTGATGGAATGGGACTAATTGGATAGCTCTTTCAGAGAGCCGGTACTGGTACGATGGGCCAAATGGCCTCCTTCTGTGCTGTATGATTTTATTATACTGGAATTCAAAGTTTTAAAGCAGAATTACAAAGGGATTAAAGGGCAGCGTTTTCATGACAAAGCATTTGGCAAATCTTTTTTTGTGTGCTTTTGTAAACACATACCTCGGTAATATAAATTATGTTGAAATATATCTGTGGGATCTTCATAACACTCTTCAGATCCTCCCCCACTCAAAAAGGTTTTCCAAAGTTTTTCAGGCAGCCTTTTGAGAGACTGCCCCTTTTAGAGCCCAATATCTGTCATACGATTTTATTTCTATTTCTATTTCTCCACACAAGTGTGACTATTCTGTTTTGTTGAAACTGGAATACTGCCCTCAAAAACATGCCTTAATCCCCAACCTTTGTGGGCTGAACCAGTGTGATCTATAATTTCTCATGTCAGTCATCCCTTGGCCTCTGTGAGTGAGTCAAACATTTTTTGACATCACAAAGGGTTTCTCCCGTCAAGAACTGGGAATGCTGCCTGCAGTTCTCCTTCCCCATTCATTGGGAAGACCGAAGCCATCATTTTTGGCCCCTGACATAAGCTCTGCTCCCTTGCCCTTGCATCCATTCCCCTCCCTTGGCCACTCGCTCAGGCTGAACGTCAAACCTGGGCATCTTGTTCGACCCAGCGCTGAACTTCAAACCCCACCACCACCAACCCCCACCCCGCCATGCTATCCATCATTAAGAACATTTACATGCAACCTGCACAATGCTGCCCCTCATTGCTTCTATATCAGCTCCAACACTCCTGAAACCCTTATCCATGATTTTGTCACTTATAGTCTTGATTTCTCCAAATTTCTCCTTGTCTGCCTCCCATCCTCCATAAAGCTCAGCTATTTATATCCTGTCCTGCTTGCATGTCGCTCCCCATCCTCACTGACCTACATTGTCTATCTGTCTACCAATGCATCGAATTTAAAATCCTCGTCCTCATCTTCAATCCCCCACCAAGGCCTCATCCCACTCTATCCCTGCAGTCTCCTCCAGCTTTATGCCCTCTTCCCTCACCATCCGGTTCCCTGACTGGCCATTTGTGTATCCCCCCCTCTCCACAATTTTTGACACAACCTTCAGCTACTTCGGCCCTCCTCTAGCTACTTTGAAGTGTTTTCTGTGGCTCAGTGGGTAACACTCTCACCTCTGAGGTAAAAGGTGGTGGGTTCAAGTTTCACTCCAGCGACTTGAGCACATAATCCAGGCTGACACTCCCAGTGCAGTACTGAGGGAGCACTGAACTTTTGGAGGTGCTGTCTTTCGGATGAGACGTTAAAGCAAGGCCCTGTCCGCCCTCTCAGGTGGACATAAAAGATCCCACCCCACCGTTGTGAAGAAAAGCAGGGGAGTTCTCCCCTGTGTCCTGGCCAATATTTATTCCTCAACCAACATCACTAAAACAGATGATCGGGTCATTTATTTCATTGTTATTTGTGGGATCTTGCTGTGTGCAAATTGGCTGCCGCGATTCCTACAACAGTGACTATACTTCAAAAGTACTTAACTGGCTGTAAAGCGCTTTGGGTCATGAAAGGTGCTAAATAATGCAAGTCTTTCTTTTCTTTGCCTCTGCACTTCTCTCTCCACCTACCTTTTTGACCAAGCTTCAAATCATCTCTCCTCATTCTCCCACTCTGGCTTGGCATCTGTTCCTTCAATTCCTTTATTTTATTTATTTTTCCCTTCCCCCTGTCCCCCACCCCCCAGTAAAGAGCCTGGAGAGGTTTTCTACATTGAAGGCGTTTATATAATTGCAAGTTATTGTTGATACAGCCAATGGATTAAAGAAAAGAGAAGATTACCCATGGAGGTCAGTCTCCAATAGGTTCTGCACTGATCTCCACTTCCACCAACAGCCAATGAGGCAAACAACGCTCAGTCCCTGCCATCTCCTGTCATACATCTGGTACTCATTTTATCCACCAACCACAGAAGGAAGAAAGGCCAATTAAACCCCCCTGACCTTGAGTTTGTTGCTCAATCGACCTTTGCCAATGAAGAACAACTTCATGGAGTCACTGGAGAGGAGACACTGCACAGAATGTCGACTTCTGACGATAGGTTATCAACCTGAAACGTTATCCCTGTTTCTTTCCCCACAGATGCTGCCTGACTTGCTGAGCATTTCCAGCATTTTCTGTTTTTATCTCAGATTTCCAGCATCCGCAGTATTTTGCTTTTGATGTCTAGCCTGCCTCTGCCTGCTGCTTTGAAAGCACAAAGTGCAAGAACAAGGGAGCACTGAGAGACACCAATATGTGGATAGGCGTCTGCTGTTATAGCAATTTAGCCTTAGGTGCCAATTCACTAGATTAACCATCCCTTTTATTAATCCTCTGGAGGTAACTCTGTGCTTCCTACAGCTACTTCTACAAGCTGCTGAAGGTGAGACATAGGCAGGCGGAATAGTCCAGCTTTCTCTGGAAAATTCCACCTCGTGAAATAAAAGTTACTGTAGCAGTAAATCTTACTTCTGATGTTGCTGCTGTGCCTGTACTGAATGTATAAATACAAGCTGTGCTGCTAAGAAATCCGGTCTTGCTGTATTTGCAGCGTAGTAGCTAATGACACGATTGAGTCAAAGTTGCAAACAAGGATGGGGAAATAACTGGTTCAAATAATTAATGGCAGCACAAATTCGCCAAATGAAAATTCTTTTTTGTTTTCACTGTTCCTCTTATAAAGGTGCTGCCTCATGCTTGGGTTTGGTTCTATTGGTGCTGCCCTGCCCAGGAAACAATTGTTCATGCACGATATTGGAGAGTGCCCAGGCTGGGGCCATCAGGCCTGATCTGGCCTCTATTCACATACTGTTCCATTAGGGGTTGCTGAACAGCAATCAGCAGTAGGAGCCCTGGTTAATTCTACCCCTCGCTAGCTCAGGGTTGCTGTGACCCATTTGTAGCGCTACATTGCCACTCTAGTCCAGAGACTTGAGCACAAAATCCAGGCCGACACTCCAGTCCAGTACTGAGGGAGTGCTGCACTGTCGAAGGTGCCGGCTTTCGGATGAGACGTTAAACCAAGGGCCCGTCTCCCCTCTCAGGTAGACGTAAAAGACCCCATGGCACTATTTCAAAGATATGGGGAGTTCTCCCCGGCGTCCTGGGCAATATTTATCCCTCAATTAACATCACTAAAGAACAGATTAGCTGGTCATTATCTCATTGCTGTTTGTGGGATCTTACTGCACAGAATTTGGCTGCCGCGTTTCCTACATTATAACAGTGACCACACTTCAAAAGTACTTCATTGGCTGTAAAGCGCTTTGGGACGTTCTGAGGTCGTGAAAGGTGCTACATAAATGCAAATCCTTTCTTTCTTTCTTAGTTGAGATCAACCATCGCACACTGACCAGGGTTTAACCCTGAGATCTTCATGGTCTGTTTAGATCTGCAGGTCGTGGACCACCTGAGACAGCTCTGAAAACTCTTTCTTAGAAAGAGTACAAACAGTAAAATATTTAAAAATATCCTATGAGGACTCACTGATGGCTCAGTGAGATTAACCACTGAGTAGCTGAGCCAATTAGCTATATTCAGCTGGGGTATCCACTACCTCCTGTTGAAAAGTGTGTGTGTGTGTGTCCATGCACCTGTTTGCATATTATAAGGACTGGATCACACTTAGCTCTGATATTCCCATAAAGAAAGAACTTACATTTAAATAGTGCCTTTCATAACCTCAGGATGTCCCAAAGCACTTCGGAGCCAACTGAATACTTGTGAAGCGCAGTCACTGTTGTGATGTAGGCAAAGTCGGAAGCCAATTTGCGCACAGCAAGATCCCACAGACAACAATGGAATGAATGACCAGATAATCTGTTTTATTTTAGCGATGTTGTTTGAGGGATAAATGTTGGCCAGGATGCTGTATTGGATGACTAGCTGAACAGCCTGCCAACACTCACTGTCTAGGCTCACACATGAATAATGGACACTTGGGTGAGGTGCCAGAGGGCAACTGGCAGCCATAGAATTGTACCCCACTAAGGTGGAGGGGGCAACTCCTTCAGTGGAGAGAGTAGGGGAATAAATTGGAAAGAGATGTCATGTGGAGCTAATGGTAGAGATCTGCGCAGCAATAGTCTACACTGCCAAATGTTTAATAAGGTCTACACCCAACGTACGTTCTTGTGTTCCAAGCAGGGTCATTGCTTGTGACACATAGCCATTATTTCCAACCACAAGAAGAAGAAAAATGGAACACATTAGTTCTAGAATGTGAAGTGTTGCCCTGACAACAGTCTCCCAGTACTTCATTATCGTTCTGAAAAACATCAGTTTCAGAATCTGAAGGTATGACAATGAAAAAGTTCAAAGCTTGCTACATAGCTGACAATATCAAGTTGCCCAAGCTAGTGATGGTGGAACAGATGTGAGTGGTATATTGGGTTAGCACACAATCCTTACACCTCTGGGACATAGGTTCAAATCCAATCTAGTCTTGTTTCTCCATCAACTGGCTGTTAGGGTCTTACATTGAAATCATTTTGGGAGTGAACCTAGTGGGTATGAATAAACAACATAATACATCACATGTTGGTACTAAATTGGCAATCTTATTTAGAGAGTCCACAAGACAATGTGGAACATTTACACTGGTACAGGGAGTAAGGGGGGTGGTCCTTCAAAGATTGGGGTAGAGCATTATTTTACATCCAGCTGTGCTATACCTGACCTGGGAGTGCTTGATACTGACGCTGATTAGCCGAAAAGTGCCCATTCTCCAAAACACCTCGTAGTGGATAGAAATTCAAAACAACTAACAAAGGAAAAGAAATGTCCCAGTTTCTCCACAAAACTATCGCTGAAAGGACAAGAGAAAATAAAATATGAGCATCAAGTCTTTCATTTCAGTTCTGATGTTATGCTATGTCTTTACTGAGTGTCAAAATAAAATCTACCCAATGATAATATGTATTATGATCACTCGGTAAGTTCAAGTGGAGAAAGCCCTTTGGCTCATTTGATCTCCTCCTTCCAGAATACCAACCCTACCTGTTGCAGCATCTAGCTGTCTCTTGAACAAGTCCAGTGTCCTGGTCACAACCACCACGTCAAGCTGTTGACAAGTACCCACTGTACAAAGAAATATTTCCCGACAACTGTCCTAAACTAGCTCTTCATAACTCTGCCATTATTTTATGCCATTTTCCTGTGAAGACAGGAATTGGAACTAAACCTGTGAAGATGTGTCATTCTCCATTAAACCGTCTTCTTTTTAACCCTCCTCAAGTATAGGTGGCGATTCTTACTGGGAACAGCTCCACAAATGCCAAGTCTCCTCTAATACCTAACAGCCATTCTTCATGTAGACAGTGAGTAACAGCAGAGCTTTCTGACCGTGCAAGGTTTTCACAGCTGAATGTGATTCTCTTCTTATCCAATGTGCACACTTTTCAGTCTGGCTCACTCGACTGCAAGAACCTTTTTGCCTGTTCTACTCTGGGCCAATTGGAACACTCCACTGCCATACCATGTTGAAAGCATAGTCTAAACAATCTCGGGTAGACTTAGAAGCTTAGGGTATCCACCCACCAGTGAGTTTGTCCGCATCATTACATGGAGACAATGTGTTCCAATATGAAGACAATATGAACGGATTTGACAGGCTAGACGTAGAGGAGATGATTCCACTTGTGGGGGAGACCAAAACTATGGGCCATAAATATAAAATAGTCACTAATAAATCCAATAAGGAATTCAGGAGAAAGTTCTTTAACCAGAGAGTGGAAAGAATGTGGAACTTGCTACCACAAGGAGTAGTTGAGGCGAATAGCATAGATGTATTTAAGGGAAAGCTAGATAAACACATGAAGGAGAAAGGAATAGAAGGTTATGCTGATAGGGTGAGATGAAAAGGGGTGGGAGGAGGCTCGTGTGGAACATACACGTTGGGCCAAATGGTCTGTTTCTGTGCTGAAAATTCTATGGCAATTCTATGCAACTGAATAACATACCAGCTCCGAAGTAATGTCTATGCAATGGTGAAGCAGCCACAAGTCGAAAGATATTGTAGTCAATAGGTTTTTTTTCCTGTTGTTGCTTAAGGACCTTGAAGTGATAAAAATAATTATTCGCCAAATTCAGAAGGACATATCAAATGGATCTCCTGTGTGATGTGGTTAATTTCTGGTGCGTTGGTGAAACTTGCATTGGCTGAGCTCTGGAGTTAGGTGGCGGCATCTGGTGACAGGACTTGCGAGGGGCTTCACTGGAGCTTGTGAGAAAGGCACATTTGTGAGCAGGAAGGTCACCTGTCTGGTTGCGGACAGTCTGTTTTTTGAGTCTAGGACTGTCTTCAATGCAAACCAGACATACAATGTTTTTAAAATAAAATTATTTTTCCCCCCAGTTATTTCTGTGCCTTATGCTGTATAGGAATTAATCATTGAGGTTATTAAAGCTTTGAATGAATCTTCACCAATAACAAAGGAAATGATAAAAAGCAAGCCTTGATTCCACCACTGATTCTACCCCTGGCTCAGCATATATCCTGTCCCTCTTCACTTCTGAACTTGGCAAGAGGTGGCAGCCCTGTTTGAGAGATGTAGAGACTGTGGCCGGGGAGAAAGGGACCTGTGAGGCCATGAAGACAGGCTATGACAGTCAGCCATTGTCTGAGGCTGAACCAGACCATTTGCAACCTTGGCATCCTATTTGACCCTGAGCTGAGCCTCCGACCACATATCCTCTCCATCGCCAAGACCGCCTACTTCCACCTTCGTAACATCGCCCATCTCCACCCCTGCCTCAGCTCATCTGCTGCTGAAACCCTCATCCATGCCGTTGTTACCTCCAGACTTGACTATTCCAATGCTTTCCTGGCCGGCCACCTACCTTGCACCCTCCGTAAACTTGAGCTCATCCAAAACTCCGCTCCCCATATCCTTACTCGCACCAAGTCCCGTTCTCCCATCACCCCTGTGCTCCCTGACCTACATTGGCTTCCGGTCCGGCAACGCCTCGATTTTAAAATTCTCATCCTCGTTTTCAAATCCCTCCATGGCCTCACCCCTCCCTATCTCTGTAACCTCCTCTAGCCCTACAAACCTCCGAGATCTCTGCACTCCTCCAATTCTGGCCTCTTGCACATCCCCGATTTTCATCGCTCCACCATTGGCGGCCATGCCTTCAGCTGCCTAGGCCCCAAGCTCTGGAATTCCCTCCCTAAACCTCTCCGCCTCTCTACCTCTCTCTCCTCCTTTAAGATGCGCCTTAAAACTTACACCTTTGCCCAAGCTTTTGGTCACCTGTCCTAATAGCTCCTTATGTGGCTCGGTGTCAAAGTTTGCTTGATAACGCTCCTGTGAAGCACCTTGGGATGATTTTTTTACATTAAAGGCGCTATATAAATGCAAGTTGTTGTGATGATTTTCTGTGTGTGTGTGTGTGTGTGTGTGTGTTGGGAGGGAGTTATAGGTTTGAATTTGTAGATGGGGGTAATGTAAATTAGATTCCCACTGTTGCTTTCTGTACTCGGGATGTTTCAGTACTCCCATGGAAATGTGTATCGAACCAGTGACATACCACAACTCCAAAGCAAAACCATTGTACGAAAAGGCTAAAAACATTATATTGGAATTTTGGAACTCTTCCCAATTTTATCTCTTCTCCCTACCAGTTTGGTCCTCTTCGTCAATGCTATGCTCCTCGATGGGATGGCTGGACATTCTAGTCTGTGTATTTATGAGCTGACACTGTCCAACAGCATTCTTTAATCACCTCATCGGGAGGCAGTATAGCCAGTCAGCCTTCGCTCCCTTCCCCCACCCCTCATTTGACTCAGCTGACTGGCAAACTTGCCTCTAGGGGCTTCTACAGTCTGAATATCAGTCAAGAGACTGGGATTCAAAATCAGCTCTTCTGGTGGCTTATTAAAGCATTGTAGCTCATTGACAGCTGATAATACGCTAAGATTTTAAAATCACAATCTTAACTTAAAAACGACAGACATTTTATAATTTCATCTGTTCAAGAAATCCCCCCACAATGAAGGTTCTTCCTGAAAGCTGCTGCTAATGGCATGCTTTTAGGTATGACACCTGAATAACATAGTAGGTAAAAGTCACAAAGTCTGGTTTCAGAGGTTTTAAATGTTTTTTTCAGGAGGGACTTTTCCCGCTCAAGTCTTCTGTGATAGATCAGTAAGAGATTTTTTTTTCTCCATTGAAGAACTAAGATAAGAGAATAGTTTTTTTTCCAGAATGCAGGTCAATTATGTAATTCTTCTATTAAAAAAAATGCTTCAAGCTATAAATAGAGAGAGTGTTGACAAAACAACATTCAGGGTCCTTAATTCAACCATTTCACTGTTATTTCTGTACTCTACATATCGACAAATGTCAATGAATATCCCATTATAGCACACCCTTTTTCTTCTGAAATGTACTAAAATGTTTTATTTTATTTTCACTAATATTGTATACCAGAATCTGCAGGATTTTGCAGCACGTGTACTTATTTAAAATTCTGGGATTGAGATTTGTTTGGTATGAACTTTGAAGCCTGTGTGTTTTTTCTACTTCCCTTCCTGTTCATGGACTTTCTCTCTTCTTTTCCGCTTTGTTGCTTCCCTTCTTGGCTTGTGTAATTTACTGAGACATTTCTTTTTCTGGAACTGTCTACATGAAGAATGGCTGTTGTTATAATCTCTTCTATATCGTTCCTTTCCTCCCTGTGACTGAACCCATTCTTTCTGCCTTTTATTGGATGGTCAGGTCCTTTTTGCTAATACTTGCTTCTTTTTGTCTCTCCCACTCTGTGAACTTTTACAAATGTCTTGTCCTGTTGTCATTTTCTTTCTGCTTTCCATGTTTCTACACGGTTACCAGTTCTTATCCTCTCTCTATCCTTTTGGCCCTTTCTGAACTTTCTCTGCCTTCCTGTGCTTTTTGTGTTGCTCTCTCCCACTTTGCTCTGTCTCCTCTTCCACCCCTCTCTTTGTCACCCCATCCCACCCAAAATGACATCATCTCTCTCCCCCCACCCCTCCCCCCCCTCCAAGCGTTTCCTCCTATAGACTCCCCCTCGAGCTATATTGCAGCATGTGATCAGTACTTGGGAAAGGAGTCAGTCACCGCTGGGGCACAGTGTCAACAGACTCCCCATAGGCAGGGAGGAGGGGAGCAGGAGGAGATGGAGTCACATGTAGCAGAATTAATCACCTGGGATGGTGCAAATGCAATTAGATAAAGAGCAACGGTCTTTTAAATCAACACACTATATCCCTTGAACTTATCATTTCTTTCAACAAATGCAAGCCACTAAATGCCACTTGTATGGAACCGTTCCCACCAATTTTTTTAATGTAAATGGGCAGTCATTTGGAACTGCAAGTCACGAGGCAATGAGAAATAAATACAAAAAAAAATGAAATAAAGCAGTCTGCAATTAAAGCACAACTTAGAAGCCTCATTCAACTGTCAGAATTGAAAATATTTTGAATTCAGCTTTAAGAGGTTTGTTGTTGGATGCCTTATATTAAATTCAAATCGCGTCCTACCAATTGTGCTTCATTAGACAGGCAGACAGACCCAGTCAGCCAGATTGATCTAGATATAGATACAGATAGATATATATGCTCCCCCTCACCTAGCTGATAGATTTGCTAAAATATGTTTGAATTCTAGTATTGGAGATTCATTTTTTTTACAGTATGCCAATAAATTTACTAAGGTTATTGATCTAGAGTTAATGAGAATACTTTGTGACACTTCAAAGCAACAAGAAATAAACATGACATGGGGCAACTAATGTCAAGTCAGATACCATCATAAAACTGAATTATTTTAAAAGTTATTTGCCAGTTTAACTTCTGCACAGTTTTATTTTTTTTAAAAAAGGTTTTAAGTTATTAAATAAATGCACTTAATAAAAACAGATCAAAATAATGAACCCTCATTACAGCTATTCACGTTTATGTTCATCAACACGGGATACATAAATCTCATCTGATAATACAGGAAAATAATTAAATAAAGAAAAGAGCCTTGCTACAGATAGCGGGATTGTGTCTCTTAATCAGCCTCCCTCTAATACCAGTGAAGTGCCTGTGTTGCTTGGGGCGAAATTGTTTTGCGGTAACAGTGTGTGTTTCACCAGCCGTTATTCCAGACTAAATTCAGCTTTCAGTTGGCTAACTTTTTTTTCCTCTCGATTCTAAAACATTAGTAATCGTCAGTTTCTTTTTAAAAAAACAACTTAACCAGACATGTTTTGTTGCATTAAAAAAAATGAATTTAAAATGCAGGTTGGCATCTTTTTTTAAAAAAAATTAAAAGTGCGCAGGACTTGAAATGCTAAACCATTGCATGTGCTTGCTTGCAATCCAAGGCTGCTCTGTATACAGTGAAACCCTTGTTTCACTTCAAGCATCCATCCATTTAAAGTTATTGGACTATTTATCAAATTAGAAGGTGCTTTATTTGTTATTTTTTTTGCTCACCTGGTACTCAGATTATCTCCCCCCACCTCTTTAGCCGAGGAGTGGTGGCGGTGGCGGAATAGACCAAACAATCCTCATTTTCCAATGGGCTGGAAGCATATTATGGGCAGGGGTTGCTCTCGGGTAAGAGAGTCCGCTGTAAATCCCGCATCAAAACTTGGAAACTGGCTGTACCTGTTCATCCCAATGAATCAATCCGCTCCATTAAAGATTCCCCCAGGGGTTTGCCAAAGAGAAAAGGAGGACGAATCCTTCATGGGAAAGCTGCCTCTTCACAATGAGAGATGACACAATTCCAATATGTGACTTGCATGGTTCAGGAGCCGATTACAAGGTCTGCTGGCTGGACTTGTCAATATCGCTTGGAGTTTCTCCTGCCGCTGGGTTGAAGCGCAGCCCCTCTCTCCCTCTCCCTCTCTCTCTATCCCCCTCTCCCTCCCTCTTACTGTCAGTGCGATGCCTGTGAGTGTTACACAGCGCCCGAGTCCTGGGTGAGCGACACACTGAGCTTTTTTATTTCGTGTCCAGCGCTACCTGATCCGGGAGGAACCCATCGCATCCAGCACACTGGCACTGCGCATGTACTTCCACATCAGTCAGTGGCCAGAGTGGGGAACCTCGGAACGGCAAATAAATTCCCGACACGGCTGCTGACATCTCCATCCCTCGCATCCACAGCAAGTCGCCGCCACACGGCCCCTATTCATCTCAAATACATCAGGTAAACTCACAGGCAGCTAACTGGATCTCACCTACACACCAAACAAACTCATACACACTCATACACACTCCACACACTCATACACACTCCTCACACTCATACACACACTCATACACTCCACACACTCCTCACAAACTCATACACAAACTCATACACACTCCACACACTCATACACACTCCTCACAAACTCATACACACTCCTCACACTCATACACAAACTCATACACACTCCACACACACTCATACACTCCACACAAACTCGTACACACTCCACACAAACTCATACACACTCCACACACTCATACACTCCACACAAACTCGTACACACTCCACACAAACTCATACACACTCCACACAAACTCGTACACACTCCACACAAACTCGTACAGACCCTGCGCACTCCACACAAACTCATACACACTCCACACACTCATACACTCCACACAAACTCGTACACACTCCACACAAACTCATACACACTCCACACAAACTCGTACACACTCCACACAAACTCGTACAGACCCTGCGCACTCCACACAAACTCATACACACTCCACACACTCATACACTCCACACAAACTCGTACACACTCCACACACTCATACACTCCACACAAACTCGTACACACTCCACACAAACTCGTACAGACCCTGCGCACTCCACACAAACTCATACACACTCCACACACTCATACACTCCACACAAACTCGTACACACTCCACACAAACTCATACACAAACTCATACACACCACACAAACTCGTACACACTCCACACAAACTCGTACAGACCCCACACAAACTCATACACAAACTCATACACACTCCACACAAACTCGTACAGACTCCATACAAACTCGTACAGTCTCCACACAAACTCATACACACTCCACACAAACTCATACACACTCGTACACACCACACAAACTCATACACACTCCACACAAACTCATACACACTCCACACAAACTCATACACAAACTCATACACACCACACAAACTCATACACACTCGTACACACCACACAAACTCATACACAAACTCATACACACTCCACACAAACTCATACACAAACTCATACACACTCCACACAAACTCATACACACTCGTACACACCACACAAACTCATACACAAACTCATACACACTCCACACAAACTCATACACAAACTCATACACAAACTCATACACACTCCACACAAACTCATACACACTCGTACACACCATACAAACTCATACACAAACTCATACACAAACTCATACACACTCCACACAAACTCATACAGACCCCACACAAACTCATAAGCACCCCATAAACTCATACACCCACAAACTAATACACAAACCACAAACCACACAAATTCATACACAAACCCACAAACTCATACAAACCCAAAAGGTGCATTCACTCTCCACACAAACTTACACACACCCCACAAACTCATATACAACCCACACAAACTCATACACAAATCACAAACAACCCACACACTCATACACAACCCACAAACAACCCACAAACTCATACACAACCCACAAACACATACACAAACTCATACACAACCCACAAACTCATACACAACCCACAAACACATACACAAACTCATACACAACCCACAAACTCATACACAACCCACAAACACATACACAAACTCATACACACCCCACAAACTCATACACATCACACAAACTCATACACAAACTCATACACACCCATACACACCCCATAAACTCATACACACCCCACACACTCATACACACCCCACACACTCATACACACCCCACAAACTCATACACATCACACAAACTCATACACAAACTCATACACACCCCACACACTCATACACAAACCATAAACTCATACACACATCACAAACTCATACACAAACTCATATACAAACTCATACACACCCCACACACCCATACACACCCCACACACTCATACACACCCCACACACCCATACACACCCCACACACTCATACACACCCCACACACCCATACACACCCCACACACTCATACACACCCCACACACTCATACACAAACCATAAACTCATACACACATCACAAACTCATACACAAACTCATATACAAACTCATACACAACCCACAAACTCATACGCACCCCACAAACTCCATACACAGACTCATACACACCTGCACACCCCTCATATACATTACAACTGGTACACACCTCTATCTTCTTTATATACATCACCACTGATATAAACCTCTGCATTCTTCATATACATTATATCTTATGATATATATCACAACTAGTACGTGTCACCCTCATATATATCACAACTGGTGCACATCTGCACCACACACTAATACACATCTATTTCTGCACCACTCATGTACATCATATGAACATTTACAGTGTGACTAGTACACGCCTACACTCCTCATACACTACGTAAACATGATCAACATATTAGCATAAGATGAAAGCTCACATTTGGAAATAAGCTCAACTGCCTTGGCTCAATAATTACATTCCTTCATACCCACTAACTAATCTTTCGAGAAAAAGGAGATTTTAGCTGTTTTCTGCTGGAACATGGGAAACCTGTAGAGCCCTTACTTCATTCGCACTCCACAAGTTTAGTGCTTCAAACTGACACTAAACTTGGAGCGTATGTCAGGTGTGAATTTCCTCCATGGGCATCACCTGGAAATTAGATCTGAAAATGTGCCCGTTCTGCCGATGTCAAGTTACACTCAAATTTCCTGCAAATCTCATTCAAATACGCCCAAGCGTAAAATGGGCGTAAATCAGTGTAAACAACTGGGGCCCAAGGAACGTGTGGACCTCACACCATTGATTCCTTCTTTAAGTATGAAAATTAAAGTTTCAACATACTTAACCATCATTCATGCACATCAGGCACAGCATGTTTAAGGAATCTTTTCAATTTTTGACGTGGTTTATACTGATGTCATAAAAGTCCATTCGAAGAAACAGAAAACACAGAGCAGGATCTCAGTGAGGCTCAACTTTTTAAAAATCACAAAAAATTTGCAATAAAGCAGCAGAAAAATGACTTTCCTGCTGAAAATCTGGTTGTAATTTGGAGAGAGAGTCTCTGAGCAAAGTGCAGGAAGCCCGCGTAGCAGGTTCTGTAACCTGGGGGCGGGGCCATTATTAAGGGCGGAGAGATGGATAGACGATCGTAAAAGAACGAGGAGACTTGGGCGTATCGAACTTACGGGTATAACTCACGCAGGCCCCTAAATTGCGTGACTTTTTAGGCTGCGTGTTTGATTTTGCGCCCCGGTTGTATATCTTGGGTGCAGGCACGCGGGGAATTCCAGGCCAGGGTGGGAATGACTCCGCCAGGGATTCGCTCAGCCTACTTCGGGCCGCGATGCGGGACTTAGGCTACGTTCAGACTGGAACCGCATCGTAGGCGCGAAGCCAAACTGCTTCGCACGTGCGACTGCACCCTTCGCCCTCCCCCTTTCAAAGCGGCTGCTTAATTCTTGAAAATAACAGAGACACTTGAGGTTTTGAGTGGGCTATGGAAGCCCTCATTTAATGCAGACATCACATCAGCTACACAAAGATCCTTACAAACAAACCCACACCATACATGATTCATATGTCATGTTCCTATTCCACATCAATAAGGGAACTCCAACCTCCAGCATCATTTGCAGATTGCCTGCACACAATTCATACAGATTTGGTGACTGATCTAGCTCATGTCTGCAATATCCAACAGCAGTTAGGCTCAACACACAAAAAAATGATTGGACCACTTATGCAGATGTTAAGGACTATATGTATGCTATATCGTTTGCAACATAGAATCATACAGCATGAAAGGAGGCCATTCGGCCCATCGTGCCTGTGCCGGCTCTTTAAAAGAGCTATCCAATTTGTCCCACTCCCCCACTCTTTCCCCATAGCTCTGCAAATTTTTCCTTTTCAAGTATTTATCCAATTCCCTTTTGAAAGTTACTATTGAATCTGTTTCCACCGCCCTTTCAGGCAGTGCATTCCAGATCGTAACAACTCGCTGTGTAAAAAAAATTCTCCCCATTTCCCCCCTGGTTCTTTTGGTAATGATCTTAAATCTGTGTCCTTTGATTACAATCCATGCGCCACTGGAAACAGTTTCCCCCTATCTACCCTATTAAAACCCCTCATAATTTTGAACACCTCTATTAAATCTCCCCTTAACCTTCTCTGCTCTAAGGAGAACAATTCCAGCTTCTCCAGACTCTTTCATCTATTTTCTTCCACCATCACTTCCTTTTCTAAACAAATCGAATTTTCTGCCCGCCCTTCCTGTAACAGTGAACCACGCTGGGCAATAGTTCCACATTCACCAGCAACCCTACACTGCTTCATCCAAGTGGCCCATACTGTGTGTGTTGCCAGGCTATTTGACTGTTGGTGCATCTAAGTCTTATTTGGTCAACAACAACAACAACTTGCATTTATATAGCGCCTTCAATGTAATAAAACGTCCCAACGTGCTTCACAGGAGCGATTATCAAACAAAATTTGACACTGAGCCACATATGGAGATATTAGGACAGGTGACCAAAAGCTTAGTCAAAGAGGTAGGTTTCAAGGAGGAAAGATGTAGAGAGGTGGAGATGTTTAGGGGGGGAATTTCAGAGGTTAGGGCCCAGGCAGCTGAAGGCATGGCCGCCAATGGTGGAGCGATGGAAGTCAGGGATGCGCAAGAGGTCAGAATTGGAGAAGTGCAGAGATCTCAGTGGGTTGTAGGGCTGGAGGAGGTTACAGAGACAGGGAGGGCTCAATGCCAATTAAGAGTACAGTATTAGTAAGGACCTTTAAAGTCATTTTTTTTAGCGACCATTTAAAAAATCGGGTGTTTTTTCCATTTTTATTTTTTGCATTGAGAACTGGGAAAAAATTAGGGGGGAATTAGAGCCAATAAACAGGATAAATTCAGAGAAAATCATTTCTAATTTTGAACATCACCAAACCTCAAAAAACAAGCAAGGAACTAACAAGGCACAGTTAAGGTAAATGACAACTGAATTACTTATATACAGTTCACAGACACCACTTTTACGGCCTGAATGGCAGTTCCAAATGTAATGTAATATGTTTTCATGATCACAAAAGTCTTGCCAGGCTATTTTAGCAGTAAAATACATTCATTATATTCATGAATGGACTGCACGCCCCAAAATGATAAATGCTAAAATTAAGATATAAAGTAGCACGTCACCACCATAATATCATGAAACACAAATATTTTTCAAAGTCTGACTGAAATATGAAATAGTTGCTGCTAAAATGTAATTTTGCAATATGTGTTATGAACAATACATTGCAATCATTCTATGCAGTGTATCCATTCTGCTGATAATATTAGTACACTCATTATCAAGGCTCCTCAATGTGTGTCCTGACATTACGGATTTGTTGCGTCTACACGTCTAGACCTGATTTTAGGTAAGATGGGACATTTCAGCGTTTTTCCCTCAAATCCAGGAGGAGGTCAGTTTTCCACCTCAAAATTTCCAGAGATTTATAATTAGAAATCAATAATTTTTTTTATTGATTTAAATGTCCCTAAATATGAGTGCTAATGACAGGCCATTGTATCCCTTGGACCATTTGTCCACTCTTTTCTTCCCTCCTGCCTCACCTGTCAACAACATTGTCTATTTCAAATAACTGAGATTATATAATACAAGATCAAATTCTTCCATTAAACACTTAAGAATTTGCACATTAGTAAGAATAATTTACACTGGTGACTTTGGACCCATGGTTCCTAAAGCTCTGGGGTTTTCCTCGTGTCTGTTGTAGACTAATTGATTGAGATTGATTACCATGATGAGTCAACAATTCCGTTATCATTGTATCAAGTGACTACCAGAATAGTAGAAGGCGAACTAGATGGACCTTGGTCTTTCTTCGTCTAGCGATTCCTATTTTCCTACACTTGATGTACGGCTTCTGAAGATTCCCAAAAAATTTGGGAGATCCATTGAATCATAGAATCATACAGCACTGAAGGAGGCCATTTGGCCCAATTTGTCTGTGCTGGCTCTTTGAAAGTGCTATCAAATTAGTCCCACTCCCCTGCTCTTTCCCCATAGCCCCGCAAATGTTTCCTTTTCAAGTATTTATCCAATTCCCTTTTGAAAGTTACTATTGAATCTGCTTCCACCGCCCTTTCAGGCAGTGCATTCCAGATCATAACAACTCACTGTGTAAAAAAATTTCTCCTCATCTCTCCTCTGGTTCTTTTGTCAATTATCTTAAATCTGTGTCCTCTGGTTACCGACCCTCTTGCCAGTGGAAACAGTTTCTCCTTATTTACTCTATCAAAACCCCATATCATTTTAAACATCACTATTAAATCTCCCCTTAACTTTCTCTGCTCTAAGGAGAACAATCCCATCTTCTCTAATCTCTCCACATAACTGAAGTCCCTCATCCCTGGTACCAATCTCCTCTGCACCTTCTCCAAGGCCTTGACATCCTTCCTAAAGCATGGTGCCCAGAATTGGATACAATACTCCAGATGAGGCCTAACCAGTGATTTATAAATGTTTAGCATAACTTTCTTGCTTTTGTACTCAATGCCTCTAATTATAAAGCCAAGGATCCCGTATGCTTTTTTTAACAGCCTTATCAACTTGTCCTGCCACCTTCAAAGATTTGTGTACATACACCCCCAGGTCTCTCTGTTCCTGCACCCTCTTTAAAATTGAACCATTTAATTCATGACCACTAACATCTCCCTGTCTTCCTGGAAGGAAATTGGAATTTCTCCAATTTTCTTATTTTCATTTTGACATCAATCATTGAGGAAGGAAGAAGCCCCTTTTAGAGCAGCCATGTTGGGCATGGTATAGTACAGGCACTAGGCTGCAGTTATATTGTCACTTTCACATGGATGTGCACTGACATGAAACTAGCAGTGCTACTGCAGAGTCAGGTCCTGAGATCATTCTCAAACGCATTAAAACCCAAGCAATGTGAAACCCTCCAATTCACCTCTAATGGAGGCAATCTCACACCACCTGGGCTTGGCACCATGCGACATACATCTCCAATGCAGCGTGAAGCCAGGCTTAAAAAGTGCTCAGGCAGATTGTTGGACATCCCAGGCACTTTAGAAACTCACTCCGATGTCTTGGTCCACTGTTTCCACTGGCGGGAGGGTCAGTAACCAGAGCACACAGCTTTAAGATAATTGGCAAAAGAACCAGAGGATTCTTTTTAAAAAAATAAATGGAACAAAACTAGGGATTAAAGGCGATTCAGTTCAAGCTTAAAACTCAAAAGGCCATTCACAAGGATGGTGATAATTAATGATGGATGCACATTGTGGCTTTCGCCTTGTGCCAAGTGTAGTAAGTACCCCGAACAAAAGTACTTTACTCTTCATTATTGACCAATTATGGCAAAGGTAACAGATGCGTTATAACAACATAATAATGTAGTATAACATAGCTGAGATGTCACTGGACCACAGTCAGTTTTCGGAAAGTGTTTCTTTGCTCACCTTCAGATGCCGCGGGAGAGTACATCCCAATTTGTGGCCTGTCACTCTAACGCACTTGTGCCATCCAGTTCTCCAAGGCACACTTTTAGTACATTGGTTTCAGCAGTGCATACAATGCAATTGAAACGCCCATAAAAGCTGCAACCACTCCCACCCCATGCAGGGAACCAAATTACAGCACAAACTAAACTCACATTGCACACAGATGCACACAAACGCGCACACACACACACACACACACGCAAACACAAACAACCCAGAGGGGTGAAAACCTTCTTATTGGTTCGAAACAAACAAAAAAATGTTTCTTAAATATAAAAGAGACGCAACTTTTTCTTTTTTATATATAATTTAAATAAAAGACAGTTTGGATAGACCACAGAGACTGCAAATCACAACCAATGTACTTTATTCATGCCTATTGTCAGATCACTCACTGACTTTTGTAATAAGTAACATTTGCAGAAACGTTACATGTTCAGTCCTTAAAAGGAATGCTTTTCTACTTGACCTGAACCACTATGTTGCTTTTCTAAGCAGAAAAAAAACTTGTTACATAGAAGGGGGGGAAAAAAGTCAAGCAGAAGCAAAAATTTAATATAGGTGCAATCCTTGTATTCCTCAATAATAATAATTAGATTATAGAAAAAAGTCTGGTAGACACATTCCAAACTCGCCCAGTTTGCTGAGTACCAGTCTGAGTGCTGACTGTCTGCCAGCCCTTGCCTTTGCGAAACTTAAAAATAAATCCCCAAAATGTTGTTTAAAAAGAAGGCTACAAACCTGGGGTTTTGCTGCGGGTAGTTTGGTGCTGGTGTCAACTCGATGTGAAACACTTTAGTGGGGTGAGGGGGGAGTGGTGGTTAAGAGTCTCCTCAATCAGGGACTGGGAACAGCAGATGTGACTGTCAGGAGGCTGTGTGTGGAGGACAGAGAATATCATTAACTCTTTAGAAAGCAGTCAGAAACCTCACGAAGAAGGGAAACTGTTATGCACAATTAACTACGTGCGGACAGCACCAGGTCTCCCCCCCAACTAATGAATGAATGTTAGATCTTATTAACGTTGCGTTATGTATTCTGCCCCTGGCACCAATTAGTCTAGTAGCAGGAACATTGTTTCTTGTTTCTGCTTTTTATCAGTTTTCTGCTGGTTTAACAGGACTCCTGTTATGTTTCTCTAATTGATCATTTCTCAGACCTTCTCTCTATCCCTGGACCCAAATGTCCTTTCTTTTTCACCTTATAACTGCACTCTCCAACTCTGGGGTGCACATACTATGTTTCTCATGATGCCTCAAGTACTCGCCTCCCCAGATGCAATGTAAACTTTCATGCCTCTGCCTGTTGCTATTTGCAATCTTGTTTTTGCGATTGACTGGATTTTAGCAGAAAGTCAACTATGTTGTCAATGCAGGGGAGACATTTTTTAAAAAATGGTCATGGACTTTCTGAGAAAGTGTTTGTAAACAAATTGGAGGTGGGAGGGAGGGAGAATACATTTTCCCAACACCACATGGTGACATAGGTTATGTCAAAAGTGGATCCTTTGGTGTCTTTTTTGGCGGGATGGGTTAGTTGTAGCTTTGCCAGTCCGCGCTGGTGGTGAGAAGCCTCGCCCACCCACAGCGCAAGTTTGAAAATTCGGGTGCGCGTGCGAGCCGCCTCTCTCCAGCCCACAAGGCGAACGATGGTCGGCGCTGCCGAATTTCTGATCGGTGACGTCAGCGGGTGAGACTCCTCGCCCGGAGCACAGACTCATGAAGTGACCCTCGATGCCCATGTGCCGAAGACGTCTTGATAACGAAAAGCTCGGCAAACACTTTTCTTTCACCCCCCCCTCAAGATTCTGTATTAGCCGCTTAAAGCAGACTATTTATTCTATGTAGACCCAGTTTGGTTTACCCGATGCCCATTATAACCAAATATGTTGGCTCTCCAGCTTCCTCCGCTTTACATTTTCCCCAGGCCCCCTTGACTTGGTGCTCTCAATCAGTTCTCTCAAGAAAGAGAGTGCTCATCAAACTGTATTTTATTATATTTCCACTGTGGTATGTGGCACTTTTTTTTATAATTTAGCTTTAAATACAAGCATTAAATCAAGTCAAACCCAACCAAGCTTCAGCTCCCCTATTCGGCACTCTACCAAAAAGAGACAAAGCAAGATAGTCCAGAAAAACAAAGGTACCATATTGTAAAACCACCTTAAACAATCAGATTAATCTTACTTTTAAGCAGCTACAATGTTAAGAAACTGTGATATTTAAAGTACAGTTAAAAAAAATTTAGCCACATAAAGCCCAAAGTGGTTGGAGAGTCAGGCATGAGATACAAGAATAGAAATTAGTGTTGGCAGTGTTACAATTGAAATGCTTAACACACTTATATCAAATTCCTGTTTTAACAGAAGTGTTAACCTGTTTAAAATAATGAGACATCAGCCCATTTAAAAGCCTGTTCAGGCAAACCAAAGAAAAATATCATATTTGCTGTAATTAAAGATCTAATTTACCTGACAGTCCAGAGAAACAATGTCCACTATATGTGGAAAACAGTATCACGAACAGATGGGTGTTTCAACCAAGGCACAGGTCCCTATTTTGTTACTGAACGTCTTACCTGAGTTGCTAGTCTATGTATGAGGTGTTGCATGTGGATCTTGTCAAGGCAAGGAATCCTGCAGCGAATTGTTCTGTTTCCCTGAACCACATTCAGATGGGTTGGCTTTATAATTTAGAAGTTGATGACATCAACAGGAAACAAAGAGGCAATCCTTCTCCCCCCTCCCCCGACGAACCTAAAGTAGCCAGGAACTTCAGTGCACTGTGAGCCGAAGACCCAGAATGGGCATAGACTTGACAGGTGGTGGTACAAGGGTGGATCAGGGCGACTGCAACGTGAGATTTCAACCGATCAGCCTGAAAATTCTTCATGGCTTTTGTTACAGATGTGTGGTGGTGAATGGGAACAAGTGAGTTGTCAAAACATTGGAGATGTGGAAAATGGGGAGGTACCTTGGCACACCTGCTGTAGGAATGGTCCTAGGTTGAGACTTTTTTGGAAGGATATGATAGAAGGAGTTATATATTCTTTATAAATCTGAGGGCGTACATAAGTGTATGCGAAGAGAGTGTGAAATTCTATAAGGTGTGATTGAATGACAGTAATGGGTTTTGTATGTACACTGTGTACTGTTTTTTGTGAAAGTAAGGCTAGGCAGAAAGATTATCAGTTGTGACTTCTTAGTTTCCTCGATACATGATCCAGCCTGTCCTTAATATAACAAGACAGTGCACACATTCATCCATTATCACTTGTTAATGGTCTACAGTGTAGACTAAAAAGAACAGGGAGCAAGGGCTGAAAGTCATTCCACCTCAATAAAGGGCTTGTAACCCCCACCCAAATTGGAATGAGACTGGTGCCATACAGATCCCAATTTTATGCCCTTCTATGATAAGGGGTATGGGAGTGAGGAGGCAAGGTGAGAAATATAAGTTCTACCCATTACCTGGTGGAACGCTGTGCTATCACAAGGCATCCCATCTCATGGTCCAGCTGATAGCTGATGATGTTCATCACAATGGCGACCTTGACGGAATCAAAGCTAAGCAGCCTCCGTGGGGCTTCAACCTGTGATGTCTGGGTTAGGGATGAACATATGGCCATTGTCTGAGATCAGATACTAGCAAACACACCAGGTGTCTAATAAGAAATATACACAACTAATATTGTTGAACTCCGGTTGAATTTTTTTTTTATCAGCGACCACACAACAGCTCAGTCTTAACGCTGCCAAATTTGGAAATTTGGTTTGTTGCAGCTTAAAATGAAGATTAAAAAGAAACAAACAGTGCTGACTCAAGCTAAAGCACACTTATACATGGGTAAATATCAGTTATATTTAATTATATGAACCCTTTACCCAGAGTTTCCTACATTACAACAGTGACTACACTTCAAAAGTACTTCACTGGCAGCAAAACACTTTGGGACGTCCCGAGGTTGTGAAAGGTGCTGTATAAATGCAAGTCTTTCTTTCTTTTCTTTAGAATTATGGATGGTTGGGAATAAATGCTCCCTTATCTAGAGAGGGTCTTCCAACACCTTTCATACTCCTGCACAGGGTACAAGAAAAAAGACTGCGTCTGGTGGGTAGTCCCTCTCTCACTCCCAGCCCTCAAACACGTTTTGTCCATTGTGACCATTCTTATCGTTCTCTATTTTATCAATATTATGCTAGGGTCACTGCACCATGCTCCACTTGCATGGCACTGTCCTTGCACCATTCCATTTCTACCTGTCCTAGTCCAGCCATCACCCCTGCTGCAACAGCTTCTCATTTCACCTCCGCACAGTCACCTTGTAAGCTCCCCAAGCTCATTTCTTGTCCCCATCTATTTCGCATCTATATGCTCCCATTTCAGCGAGGTCATCTGTGGACATGGGGTCAGATTCCACATGTATACTGATGACAACCAACTCCACCTACCTGCCACCACCCTTGACACCATGACTGCAACTGTGCTGTTTCACCGCTTGTCTGCTATCAAGTCTCGGGTGACCCGGAACTTCTGCCAACTTAACATCACAAAGACCAAAGTCATCTTATTCAGCTCCTGCCAAAAATAAACTCCACGTTCCAGCCCACATAATCCATTCACTTCCCTGGCTGCTTGTTGAGGCTGAACCCAATAGTATCTGAGCTCAGCTAAACTTCAAACCCCATTTCCATCACCAAGCCCATATATTTCCATCTCTGCCTACCTCTCCCCTATTGCACCATCACTGACGCTAAAACTCTCATTCACACTGTCATCACCGCCACTCTCAACCTCACCAATGCTCTCCTCGTTGGCCTCTCTAACTCAAATTCACAAAAATACCAATTCATGCAAAATGCTGCCACCTGTATCCTATCGCTTACCTATCACCCCCTACCCTCATCAATCTCCTTTAGCACCCTGTCCTTCAGTGCTCTGAATTCAAAATCCTCATCCTTGTTTACAATCTTTTCCATGGCCTCATCCCATTATATCTTTGCAATCTCCTCCCCTCCAGGTACTGGCAAATGCCCTCCGCTCCTCCAACTCTGGTCTCCTTCGCATTCCACTCCACGTAGAGCCTTCAGTCATCATGGCCTTACGTGCTGCAACTCTCTCCCTAAACCCTTCTGCCTTGCTAACTCTCTGACCACCTTCAAAAGCCTCTTCAGCTGGCAGCCTGCCCTGGGGCATTGGTTTTCCACCCACACCCTATGCCAACGAGATCCGGTCCACAAAAGGGATATCCTGCAGTTGGGGCTATCAGGCAGCAGGCTGGCCACCCGAGCACTGATCGGCGGGGGCGCGGTGTGTTGGGGGGTGAATCTACCCCACTATCTAGCTTTGCATGAAGAATGGCCACTTGGGCAAGGTATTGGAGTGTGATTGGTTGTTGTACATCCATACTCCAGCATGTGTCAGCTTCTTCAGGAGAGGAGAGGAATAGGTTGGTCATAGAGTCATAGAGTCATAGAGTTATACAGCACGGATAGAGGCCCTTCGGCCCATCGTGTCCGCGCCGGCCATCAAGCCCAGTCTAATCTAATCCCATATTCCAGCATTTGGTCCGTAGCCTTGTATGCTATGGCATTTCAAGTGCTCATCCAAATGCTTCTTGAATGTTGTGAGGGTTCCTGCCTCCACAACCCTTTCAGACAGTGAGTTCCAGACTCCAACCACCCTCTGGGTGAAAAAGTTCTTTCTCAAATCCCCTCTAAACCTCCCGCCTTTTACCTTGAATCTATGCCCCCTTGTTATAGAACCCTCAATGAAGGGAAAAAGCTCCTTAGTATCCATCCTATCTATGCCCCTCATAATTTTGTACACCTCAATCATGTCCCCCCTCAGCCTCCTCTGCTCCAAGGAAAACAAACCCAATCTTCCCAGTCTCTCTTCATAGCTGAAGCGCTCCAGCCCTGGTAACATCCTGGTGAATCTCCTCTGCACCCTCTCCAAAGCGATCACATCCTTCCTGTAGTGCGGCGACCAGAACTGCACACAGTACTCCAGCTGTGGGAGCTGACAGTCCTAACAGCTTCTTAAACGGTCACAGTTGTTTCATTATTAGCATTGGTTATGGCTTATGTAGTACGCCCTCCCTCATTATAAGGTTCTCAGTTTAAGCACTCTCTGTGCAATACACTTCTATTTCATTATAAAACTCTCAGTTATAGCCTGTGTCCCTCTTGGTAACCACAAATTTCACCAGCAACATTTCCCCAATCGGGACAGGCTGCTAGCTGTGTAACACACCTCTTCCTCATTATAAACCTCTCAGCTTTAGCTCTACACTCACCATCATTATACAGATATCAGGTGTATCTCTCCCTGCAATATTTCAAACCTTTATAAGAAAGCTCGCATTAAACACTCTTTTTCTTTGCAATCTATTCTAATATTCTATGGAACACTGCACAGGATTGTGGATCTCATTGTCACAAATAACATTATTAACTTTTTAAAATTAATTCTGGGAATATGGGCATCACTAGCAAGGATGGTATTTATTGCCCATCCCTAGATTCCCTTGAGATTGTGCTGGTGGGCCTTCTTCTGGGACCGCTGCAGTCTGCCTGGTGAAGGTGCTCCCACAGTGCTGTTAGGTAGGGAGTTCCAGGATTCTTAATGCCTCTGCCATCCCCTCACCCTCTACTACAAGCTTGTCTCCTTCACCATTTAGCAGCTGGGTTTTTGGGTCCTTTGATGTATCAGCCTTGGCTCAGTCAGACGGTCATGGGTTCAAGCCCCACTCCTGAGACTTGAGAATGTAATCCAGGCCGACACTCCAGTGCAGTACTGAGGCAATGCTGCACTGTCGGAGGTGCCGTCTTTCGGATTAGAGGTTAAACCTGCCTTCTCAGGTGGACGTAAAAGATCCCATGGCACTATTTTGAAGAGGAGCAGGGGAGATTTCCCTGGTGGCCTGGCCAATATTTATCCCTCAACCAACACCTAAAACAGATGATCTGGTCATTTATCTCATTGCTGTTTGTGGGAGCTTGCTGTGTGCAAATTGGCTGCTGCGTTTCCTGCGTTACAACAGTGACTACACTTCAAAAAGTACTTCATTGATATTTAGATTGCTCTCCTGGGTGAGCCTTAACTCCTTAAATCTTTGTGTGTCTAACTTTACCTTAAGATCTAGTTAAAGTTTAGGTAGCACACCTCGATTAACTAACAGAAAACCCTGATTGGTAATTAGATACTCAATTATCTTATGCCTCCATAATATTTCACTTCAGTCTTCAATAAAGAACATGGCAGATCTTATTTAAATATTAAAATATCAAGTACATTTATTAAACAAGCAATGGACATGTAAATAAACTAATAGAGATATAATAATTATATAGTTACAGTAGAAAGTTTTTATCTAACTCCTTAAGTAGTTAAAACGATTGCAACTAACCAGTTGAATCTTTCAGAAGCAGCGTTTAAATAATACAGTATTTCTCTTATCTTTCCTAGATCATCCTGTCTGCCCTTCTCAAATTCTTAGTTGCTTTGAGATTTTCAAATGGTATCCTATCTTCTTTGAAATCTTACAGCTGCCTTCTTTAAAAGAAACTTCCAATTGCCCCGATTCAAACAAAATTTATATCTGGTAAAGAGTTACTGACACATCCTGGATTTTGAGCAACTAGCTTTTCAAATTCAAAAAGGCATTGTCAGTTGAATATAAACTGAACCAATCCTGAAGTTTGAATATGAAATTTGTGTGTTAGATCCCTATAACATCATACTGGAATTGACTTATTTTAAGACTTCTGGCCATAGTTAGCTGCTAAATTCAAAATGCCCCACTATGACTGAGTTTTAATGAGAAAGCAATTAAATTAAAGCATATACAAATCCACATCACTTTCATCATAGTGACTATCCTTAGCTTGACAATCCTCTTACTACTAATGTGCCTCTAGAAAGCTTTTTTTATTGTCCTTTATGTTTTTTGCCAACTTGCCCTGATTTGCCCTCTTAGCCCTATACCAACCTTTGTTTTTTGTAACTTTCCCCAATTCTTTGCCCTGGCATTCTTTTTTTAAATTATTATTTGCTTTTTAAAGTCTAAATTCTTCTTTTTAAATTAAATTTCAAATTTGATCGAATCTCTCTATTCATCCATGAAGCCCAGATTTGGATACACTCGCTATTTCCTAAATTGCTCCCTCAATTCTGTTTCAATCACTGTTTTCTACCCCTGTTGTTCCCACAGGTACAGCCCTCATCCTCACTCTTTCAAGTCAGAGGGGTTCAAACTCAAGCTTACCTTGGCTCACAACCAGTCTAGTTATCAATGGCCAAACCTGGCTCAGCCATGTTAAGAACTGTAATGGAACACCAAAAGCTTGTATAGCTCTGCGGCCTGATGCCTTTTGCCTGCTGTTTTGAAGCCAGTGGCCATCACCACTGATGGAGGCCTCCGAGGCCTGCAGCACTAATAGACTTCCCTCCCCACTTCATGGTTGCAAGCCTCTTCCAAGACGTGTCCTGAGCCAGGAGAATAGCAGAGTCATGACAATGACCTGAACCCACAAATACAGCTGGGTTCAGTTCCGTCAGGTGGAGCGTACTTCAGGTGCTCTCTGCCAGGCTTGGGCCCAAGTGGAGAGGGGAAGGGAGTAAAATTGGCCCCATGCCTCTAGCCACACTCCGCTAATCTGGCTGTTCCTGTACTGGCAGCAATCCGGAGGTTGCTACTTTTGAGTTCCTGCTTATTAATTAACTTCCTAAATCCTGGAACTCATTTTGCAGAGTTTGAATCCTAAAACTCCCTTCCTTAAGTGATTGATACTTTTGTCTTTCACCAAATATAGAAAGTAAGCACCTTTTGTTGACTGGTGGGTAGAGGGGTGGAATAATCCAGTAATGGATTGTTGGAGCTCTAACAAGAAAAAATTAGTTAACTATTTTCAATTTCCACTCAATGACTCCATATGCAAATTGTCCCAATTGCCTGCTCAGTACTCGAGCAAAATCAAAGCACTCATCCATTCTTAATTCCTTTGCAACTCTTGTCTAACCATGGAAATAAAACGACTGGTCAATTGAAACCAAATTAAACTCAATCCACATGAGATCCAAATTTATTCGAACCAAATCCGAATTCAACCCAAACTCAGTCTAGACCAAATCCAAAATCAATCCAGATCAAATTCAAACTCAATCAAAAGAAAATCCAGACTCAATCCATAAAATAAAATCTCAGACCACACCATATAAAAACACAAATTGAACCAAAACCAATCTAAACTAAATTCACACCCAATCTAAATTCAAATCTAAATCAAATCAAAGTTCAATCCAATCCAAAATCCAAACTCAATCAATCAAAATTTAGTCCACCCTAAATCTGAACTAAAAGTAAATCAGCTTTAAATTTAATCCCAGCCAAATTAAAACTCAATCAAAACTGAATCTAAACTCAATGCACACCCAAATCCAAATTCAATCCAAACCAAATCCAGACTCAAACTATACCAAATGCAAACTCCATGTCAAATCCAAATTCAAGCCACATCAAATCAAAATTCAATCCAAATGTGAATTGAACCCACACCAAATTGAAGTTAAATCCAAACCGAAACCAAACTCAATCTACACCAACCTTCAAAATAATCCACAGAAATTCAAACTAAATGTGCATCAAATCCAAATTCAATCCACAGCATATTAAAAATGAATCCAACCTAAATCCAAACTCGGTCAAAACCAAAGATGCACCAAATGAAAACTCAATCTGAACCTAAACTAAACCAATCTAGACCAAAACCAAAATAAATCTAAACAAATCTGCATTCAATCCAAAATCAGTCTAAACAAAACCCAAACCCAATCAAAATCAGATTCAAATTCAATTTAAACCAAATCCATAACTAATCTAAACCAAATCCAAACTCATTCAAAAATAAATCAACTCAGTCTGAAAAATACAAACTAAAACTGTACCAGATCCAAATTCAATCTAAATAATATCCAACCTCACTCAAAATTAAATAATAACTATTCCAAATTCAATCCAGCCTATTCTTCACTCATTCAAAACTTTGTTTGCACCAAATCCAATCTCAATTCAGATCAAATACAATCTGTGTCTAAACAAAATCCAAACTCAGAAATAAATCCAAACTCAATTTCAAAAAACTCAATTGAAGAGGTAAGAAATTAAAACTCAATCTAAACTGTATGTAAACCCAATCTAAACTGAACCTAATATAAATCAAATGAAAGTGCATTCAATACAAATCAGAACTCAGTGCTCACATTAAATTCCATTTCAATCCAAATCAACTCCAAAATCAATCCACTTCAAATCAGGACTCAATCTAAACCAATCCAAAATCAATCCACTTCAAATCAGGACTCAATCTAAACCAAATCCAAAATCAATCTACTCCAAATCAGGAATCAATCTAAACCAAATCCAAACTCAGTTGAAACTAAATCCAAATTCCATGCACCCCAAATCCAAGTTCATGGCACAATGAATCTGAACTCATCAAATCAAATCTTAATATAAACTAAAACCAAACTCAATCCACACAAAGCCCAAACTGAGTCCAAAAAATATCTAAATTCAATCCTGACAAAATCCAAACTCAATCAAAATCAAAACCAAACCAAATCCCAACACAATTGTACAATTGGTCAGGATTCAGTTTGAATTTGTTTTAGATTGAGTTTTGTTTTGATTTGATATGTATTTGCTTTATATTTACGATGGATTCACTTTAGATTGGATTGAATTTGAATTTAATTTAGATTGAACTCTGATTTGAATTGAGGTCAGATTTGGAGTGTCTTGAATTTGGATTTGGTCCGGATTGAGTTTAAATTTAATTTGGAATTAGCGTGGATTTAATTTAATAATTGGATTGGATTCAGTTTGAACTTGGTTTAGAATATGTTTGGATTCAGTTTGGCTTTAGTTTGAATTGAGTATGAATTTGATTTGGATTTGGTTTGGATTGGCCTCAAATTTGGCATAGTTTGAATTCAGATTTGGTATGGATGGAGTTTGGAATTGGGGTGAATTGAGTTAGTATTGTTTGTTTGCACCTAATCCAATCTCAATTCAGATCAAATACAATCTCTGTCTAAACAAAATCTAAACTCAGAAATAAATCCAAACTCAATTTCAAAAAACTCAATTGAAGAGGTAAGAAATTAAAACTCAATCAAAACTGTATGTAAACCCAAATGCAAATCAAATCAAAACTCAATCTAAAACAAATTCAAACTCAATCCAGACCAAATTCAAACTGAATTCAACCACATCTGAACTCAACCCAAAACTCAGTCTAAACCAAATCCAAACTCAGTCTAAACCAAATCCAAACTCAGTCTAAACCAAATCCAAACTCAGTCTAAACCAAATCTACAATCAATTGAAAACAAATACAAACTTATTCCCAAAAAACAGAAACTCAATCCATAGTAAATTCAAATTCAATCTGAACTAAATCCAGGGTTCCATGCAAATTTCATCTCAAACAAGAAGTCAAAACCTAATCCCTCAGTGGGTTCACCGTTCATTGAGATTGGGCTGAAAATGCCACCATATTTCTGGCATAGCCAGTGTTCTTATGCCTCACAACCAGGTTTGGTCTTCCCAGTTGGCACTTGACCCACTCTTCTGGGCCAGCAATTGGCCACACTGTGTTACAATTGGAGCACCTGAGATCTCTGGTGCCACCTCTTGGGGTTCTACCCTGTGGTGCAGCCCCTGGACTTCAAAGCTTTGGACACATGCCCATCTGACCAACTGGTGAGAGGAATCTGACTGATTGCCCATTTGTGTGAGGTCAGAACGTGGTCAGCTCATATGCCTAACAGCTTCAGTCTCTTACACTTTTGGTCAAGCAAACACATCCATAGATTATCTGGAACTGCTTCTAGAAATCAATCCCTTCACATCAGTTGCTACAGATCCTTACAAACTGCTGCATTTTCCTTGTCTAACTGACATTTTCAAATTCTCTCTTCACTCCATGGCTCGTTCTCTGTACGTTCTGTACAGAGATTTCTGTAGTGTCTTCAAGTTTTGCCTTTATGTTTCAGACATTTAGGGTCAAATTCGTTTCCATTGCTGCTGATTCGTAATCGGCCATCTTGCACTGCCCCCCAGGTCGAATTTCAACCCCATTAAGTCTTCAGCACATTTTACAATTTCCTATTCCACACTATCCATTGGATCCTTGCGAGAAAATGCATTGGGTATTTTACTGTTAAGCGATTGTACATGTTGTTCAGATCAACCTTCTTTGTTCCACTTATGCTATTAATTCAAAAGCCCTTATGAACCCATCTATGTTGTTCCCTTCTTTAAAATTTGGTATCAGATTAGATTTAGTGAAATTATTGCCTGCACATTCATGGGCTAAATGAACTGTGCCTTCAATTACCGAACTCACTGCTGATATGCTTTCTCCGCTTGTTCGAGAGTGCTCTCCTTTTCCTCTGTATCGTGTTTCCGTAGAGCCTTTACACGCTGTCGCTGTTTCCCATGCTCCTCTGCCTCAAATCTGTGGTGTTCCTTCTGCTGCTCACACAGTTCTTTCACAGCCTCCAGTTTCAGCCCTTCCAGTTGGTACATACGCTACATACATACCTTGCTGTTTCCAATACCTGGCTAATTTGCAACAAGTTCAGGGGTCAAATGGGAGACTCCCGTTACTATACTTCAGCTGATTGGTTGATCATCACGCAATCTTCCCGACTTCAGTACCCTCGGCGTCATTGGACGACTGCCCAAAGAGACAGGAAACTTCCTAAATCTGAATGAACCAGGGTTGTCGAGGCATGTGGGGAGTCTGTGATCCCACCCATTGGTAACTGAATACAATTGCTCCAAATCTTTCTGTTCCCGCAGCAGCCAAATGGGCTAATTCTAGCTCTCCGTCTCCATCTTTCAGAGCCCTTGCAGACATGTCTAACCATTGGTGTCTGCCATTGCTCCACTTGCTTAGAATTTAAACAGTTTGGATAGCCTGTTGGTCTCTGTGTGATATCCCACCCTGCCTTATTTTGCCACCACTGCCAGGTTTTTATGTTTTTACTCTAGATATTTTGCTTGGGTAAAGTATCTCACACCACTCTCTAGGTGAGCTCTCGCTCTGTTAAACCGTTGCCTGACCAATACCTGGCTAATTTGCAACAAGTTCAGGGGTCAAATGGGAGACTCCCGTTACTATACTTCAGCTGATTGGTTGATCATCACGCAATCTTCCCGACTTCAGTACCCTCGGCATCATTGGACGACTGCCCAAAGAGACAGGAAACTTCCTAAATCTGAATGAACCAGGGTTGTCGAGGCATGTGGGGAGTCTGTGATCCCACCCATTGGTAACTGAATACAATTGCTCCAAATCTTTCTGTCAGCATAAGAGAGCGCAGAACCTAATGAGTCTGCTCTTTCCACAGACCATGTACCTTAAAATTGCACTGTGTGAATATTAGTGTATGAATGCTTAATACAGATGTATGAAATTCCTTTGCCTGCTATTTTTGTAGCGTCAGCCGTGGCTCAGTTGTAATACTCTCGCCTCTGAGTCAGAAGGTTGTGGGTTTAAGTCCCACTCCAGAGACTTGAGCACAAAATCTAGGCTGACACTCCCAGTGCAGTACTGAGGGAGTGCTGCACTGTCAGAGGTGCTGTCTTTTGGATGAGCCGTTAAACTGAGGCCCCGTCTGCCCTCCTGTGGCACTTTTTCGAAGACGAGTAGGGGAAATTCCGGTGTCCTGGCTGATATTTATCCCTCAACCAACATTATTAAAACAGATTATCTGATCATTTATCTCATTGCACTTTTGTGGGATCTTGCTGTGCGTAAATTGGCTGCCACGTTTCCAACATCGCAACAGTGACTACACTTCAAAAGTGCTTCATCGGCTGAAAAGTGCTTGGGATGTCCTGATGTCGTGAAAAGCACGAAATAAATGGAAATCTTTCTTTCTTTTGAACTTTGTGTTAATACTTTGTACGCTAGTATTCAGCCAGTGTCATTTCAATGCCTAAAGCTTGCTGGAGAAGCCAGCCATTTGCTGGAAGGGAGCGGAAACATTCCATTAATAGGTTGTGGCCCTGGAATCTCATTAACAGGGTGTAGACATCCCTCATTAACAGGGTGTAGACATCCCTCATTAACAGGGTGCAGACATCCCTCATTAACAGGGTGCAGACATCCCTCATTAACAGGGTGCAGACATCCCTCATTAACAGGGTGCAGACATCCCTCATTAACAGGGACATCCCTCATTAACAGGGTGCAGACATCCCTCATTAACAGGGTGTAGACATCCCTCATTAACAGGGTGCAGACATCCCTCATTAACAGGGTGCAGACATCCCTCATTAACAGGGTGCAGACATCCCTCATTAACAGGGTGCAGACATCCCTCATTAACAGGGTGCAGACATCCCTCATTAACAGGGTGTAGACATCCCTCATTAACAGGGACATCCCTCATTAACAGGGTGCAGACATCCCTCATTAACAGGGTGTAGACATCCCTCATTAACAGGGTGCAGACATCCCTCATTAACAGGGTGCAGACATCCCTCATTAACAGGGTGCAGACATCCCTCATTAACAGGGTGCAGACATCCCTCATTAACAGGGTGTAGACATCCCTCATTAACAGGGTGTAGACATCCCTCATTAACAGGGACATCCCTCTTTTCTTGATGAGAACGAATGCCCTTGCAAAAAGGATGCACAGTGCGTTTTGCAGTGTGTACATTTGCCTATTGATGCTGCCCTCAGTAACTCACACACATACAGTGACAAGACGCAGTTCAAACACTTCAACTACAAAGACAGCAGATTTAACAGAGTCATGGGGCTCAATTTTAAAATGAAAGTCCGGGTGCGTTGGGGGAGGGGCAAAGTAAATCATAGGGTAGAAATCCGGGCTCCGACACGCTGAGAAACGCACACGGCCCACAGTCATCTGGGTGCACGCACCGTTCCCGAACCCGGAAGTCCCACCGCCAATTTAAGCTGGCGGGACGATATTTAAACCAACAATTCAAGTACTTGAAGTACTTGAAATGTGCATGAATGTAATTAATTACGCTGGCAAGCGATTTCAACGCTGCCTCAGTGTGTTTCCCGTGCTGTATGAAACATGCCATGGGAAACGAGTCGTGTTGCAGCCGGCAGCCATTTGGACATTTAAATCCCTGTTTGACGGATGGGGATAAAAGGTGAGTTATTGCAGCAGGGCACTCAGTTCTCTCAGACAAACTTTTGGCTGGGAGATCTTTGTGTTAAGACTGAGAATTCTTGGTTTCCACTCAGAATTGTTCTGTTTACACATATTTACCAACTTTTCGGACCCCCTCAAACTGACACCATCAGGATGGGGGGCGATGGCTGCATTCACCAGTACACCCAAGGACGAGGAACATCACCATCCTCGCTAGGCATGGTGTGCACTTCCTCCATTTGTAGCTCTACAACAAGGTGCTGCGCCACAGGCACCTGCACAAGAGCACAGAAGGGAACAACAGAGGGAGCGACGTCACAGGAGCACGACCCTCGTCAGAGGGTCTACAGACCGAGGCTCAGCTTCCTGGACCTCTCTGAGGAGCAGTGATACAGAGGCTGAGAGTGAGTTGCCAGGTGGTCGCAGACGTGTGTAGCCTCCTTCATGCCGAGCTGCTCCCAGCTGGGCCTGGCAGCATCTCATTACCCGTCACTGTTAAAGTCACCACTGCCCTCAACTTCTTCGCCTCTGGATCATTCCAGGGTGCCACCACTGACACTGCCAGGGTCTCTCAGTCATCTGCCCACAAGTGCATAAGGCAGGTCACCGATGGCTTGTTTCACAGGGCCTCGCAATACATCAATTTCCTCATGGACCACCTCAGCCAGACAGAGGGCAGTGGGATTCCACGCTGTGGCTGGCTTCCCACGTGTACAGGGTGCAATCGATTACACGCATATAGCAACCCGAGCACCTCCACACGAGCCAGGACTGTTTATCAACAGACAGGGTTATCATTCCATCAATGCTCAGCTCGTTAGTGACCGCCATAAAAGATTTCTTCACGTGTGCAAGATTCCATGGCAGCTGCCACAGTTCATTCATTCTGAGATCCAACATCCTGGACCTCTTCCACGCACCGAACAGCGTTAAGGGCTGGCTCCTCGGGGACACGGGATACTCCCCGTACACGAGGCTCATGACACCTCTGAGGAACCCCATCAGTGAGCAACAGCATCGATACAACGACAGCCACATCATCACCAGGTCTGTAATTGAACATGTGATAGGACTGCTGAAGATGCGATTTTGGTGCCTCGATCGTTCTGGGGGGAGCTCTTCAATACGTACCAGCGAGACTGGGTCGCATTATGGTATGTTGTGTCCTGCACAACATGGCGCAACAAAGAGGGGTACTGGTTGAGGAGGCCTCATCCAGCATCCACATCTGCAATCAACATTGAGGAGGAGCAGGAGGCAGAGGAGGATGAACCCATGGGCAGAGCAGCGGCTCACCTGGCTGTTTGTGAGGTCAGGGAGTCACTCGTATGTGAACGGTTCTCGTAAGATCTGAAAGTGAGAAGAGTCCAGTCCTTACACCATCTGGAAAGAGCAGTGCCAACACCAGTCCCGCCCCTGCACAAAACAGTCCTGCAACTACACATACACCCACTGTAAAGTCACCCACTGGGTGGCATCAAGTGTCGCCGTTCACAATGAACCACATATAAGGGCGCTATCTCAAAAGCCAGTCAAGAATGGGCAAGACGTGGCAGTAGTGATGAGAATGATAACATTTAATGTGACTTAAACAGAAACCAAATATAAATGAACAACATGACAGTCTGTCAGACACCCTTGTGCATGCCCTTCGTGATCACAAATCCTCAGCCTTTCTCTTCCTACTACTTCTATGTGGTGCATCCCCCATGGCTGCAGCAGAGCTAGAGACAGGTTGTTCATGCGCTGACTGCTTAAATGCTTTCGGCCGATGCCCTCTGGGTTTTGGAGCCCGTGAGAGCCCTTCCAAAGACTGCTACACCTGCACCTGTGCAGGGGCAGACTCGGTCACCTGGAGAGGAGGCAGCATTGCGGGCACTGGTTGAGAGGGGGGCAACGGGTGAGATGTGGGAACGCTTTTAGTGGCGTCCCCACTTCCATGTCCCCTTTTGCCATCATCCCTCTCCTGGGCCAGCCCCACATCACTCCTACCACCCTGCTGGACAACAGTTTGCGGGACATGTGTGATGCCTTGTAAGGCCACTTTGAAAGTATCTGTCAGCCTGTTTAAGGCGGCAGAATGTTGTTCACTGTGAGTCCGCACGGCCATTGTCAGGGCCTGATTGGACTCATCTGTGAGCTGTGCTTGAAGCTCAACGGAGGCTAGCCTTCCCTCCAGTACAGACATTCCCACACTTACCTGCACTATCTCAGACCTTTCAGCAGTTACGTGCGACACTATCTCAGACATTTCCGCAGTTATGTGCAGCATTATCTCAGGCAGTTCCTCATGTCCCTGTGACACTATCGCAGAGATTCCCTCACGTACTTGTGCCACCATTCCACTAATGCAGGAGTTGGACTCCTCCATTCTCTGTGCTATTGTGGAGAGTGTGCGTGGCACCTGTTCCAGTACCTCGCAAATGTGCTGCTGTCCCTCGATCATTCTCCTTTTAAAGGATGGCCCCCGGTGTTCAGCATCTGCGTCCAGCTGAGCAGAGCCTGGAGAGGAGTGCGCCCACCGATGCGGACTCTCCACAGCTGCCTCTGCCACCAGTGTCTGCTCGAGCTCACTTGTGTGTGGTGACTCACCAGGTGCCAACCCAACTAACTGACAACAAGGACCCACCGGGGTGTGAGTACCTGCGCTGGTGGATGGCTCGCTAAGATGTGATGGTGCGCCCTCAGAGGCCGGGAGCTCCTCTGAAGAATCACCCTCTCCCGTCACTGCGCTCGTTGAAGGGCCTGTAAGAGAACAGAAGGCAATATTAAGCATCATCACCAATGTGTCATGTTGCAATGAGCTTACTGAGGTGTTCAACATGCCAATCATTGTTAATATGAATTCATGTTGTGTGTGATGAATGTTAAAGTTGTGTCACCAGATGTTTGTGGGGTGCCAGTCAAGGCATCCCCGACGGACAGGCACTAGAGGGTGTGGCTGATCTGCAGGGCCGCCTCCTCCGCCTCTGTGAGGATCACTATTTGTTGTGGCCTCCCTCCATTCTTCGCCCTCTCACGTGCATTTTGCGCTCTCTCCTACAAGGGGAGAAAGTACAGACGTGTGAGTGAGTGAGGGTGAAGTGGTCAGCCGATGAATGCATTGCTTTGGGTGAGGCTGACCGTGAAAAAGGTGCTTCAGAGGGTGAGTATCAGACAGAGACATCACATTGGATCAGGATTGGGGTGAGTGGTAGTGGCGAGGTCACAAATGGGGAGGTGAGGAAGTGCTCAGGAAGTGAAGGTAAGTTGACGATGAGCCTTAAGTGGGTGTGAGGAGTGATGTGATGGAGTCGTCTTGGCAGTGCAGAATGATGTGGGGGGGAGGGGGATGATGGGTGATGTGCAACACGGAATGCTGGAGAATCAATAAATGTACTCACTTTTGCTGACCTGGTTAGGTCATTGAAACACTTCCTGCACTGGACCCAGGTGCTGATGGTGACCCTCTCTGCCGCCTCGAGCCGAGCCTTCTTGGTGGCAGAGGTAGGGCACTTCCTCCTGTCGGCCGAGTAAAATAGTTCCCTCCTCCTCCTCCTCACCCCAGCCAGTAGTACCTGAAGTGAGGCATTGCTGAATCTTGGAGCAGCCTTGTCCCTCTGTTGCTCCATTGGGTCTTCTGGCCCTTTGCTCCAGCAAAATCCATTGGAGCAATGGCCCTTTAAATCCAGACGCTCCAGCTGACAGCCTGTCATGCCGGTGCGCAGTCCGTCCTCTGCGCAGCCTCCGGACGGCAAATCCGGAAACAAGATTAATGGCCAACAAAATTAAGTTGCGATCGAGTGGGGAAAGGTAAGTGGTTATTATCCGGGTTTGCCACAAGTCCATTGACCCCCCCCCCATCCCTCCCACTGCCATCGTGCCGCCCTTTTAAAATTGAGCCTGTGATCTTCCTTGCACATTATATAAAAATGTTTTTCTGAGGTAGGTTTAAATCAAAAATAAGTTTAATTTGACGTGACTCACACATACTTAGCAAGAGTTTCATTCCTTTTTTCTCTAATGTGCGCTTTTGGTGCCTTTTTGCATCACTGTTAAATTATACCACTATTATCTTGTTTATCACTGTGCTACTTGTACGGTGCCCATCTTCAACATTCCACCATGTAGCACTTGATGCAATTTTTTTTGATAATTGGGCCTAATCTGTTAACCTTTTTCTAATCTCCATTGAACTTTCACCTTTGCCCTCCATCCCAGACAACAGGTGATGCAATCTCTAGCTGTCATTCAGTGCTGAATGTTACATCCTCTCGCCTTGATCTTCTCACAGGAAAGTGCGGTGTGTCACCTCTCCCGCCTCCAACTTATTCTGATGCATGAGCACGGTTGCCATTTGATCTGCTGTTCTTATTTGTTATTGTACATTCCCCATGTCACAAACCTGAAGCCTAAATTCACAACTTGAAGTAAAAGAAGGCATCACATGCCTTTTTAAAGGGACTTACAAGATAAATCATCTCACTTGCTAAAACAGGTTATCTGAGCATTATCACGTTGGTGTTTGTGGGATCTTGCTGTGCACAAATTGGCTGCTCCGTTTCCTACATTACAACAGTGACTACACTTCTAAAGTACTTAATTGGTTGTAAAGTGCTTTGGGATATCCTGAGGTCATGAAAGACGCTGTATACACATAAATCCTTTTTTCTTTTACTGTTAAAAAAAGTTACTTTAAGTGTAATATGGTTAGAGCACAGTAGGTGGCGCTTATTTAATTTTTTGCCAGACTATATTTAACCCTTGGATGCTCAGTGAATTTTCCAGAAACTGTTTTCAATAACACTGAAGCACCAGCCTTTGCTGTGACCCAAACTCCCTTTTCCTCACCATTTAAAGGGCAGAGATCTGTGCAAGGGACGTTGATATCACAGTGCCCACTGTGGTTTTAACAGGCTTGGAATGAGCACTTGCGATTTTAATGCACACGCGGCCAATGCTCGTATTCCACTGCCCACCATTTTGAGTGGATATTAACCATTTAAAATAGATGGGTCAATGTCTCCATTAAAATAATGGATGGAGGAATGTTGCACACAGACGCATTAAATGTTTTGTGCTGTCTACCATGCTCTACTCAGCTAAACCATGCTGCTTGTGAGCAGTTGCTTACTGTACCCTGGCAATACAACAACAACAATCCTTTATATCGCACCTTTAAAGGAGTAAAACGTCCCAAGGTGCTTCACAGGAGCGATTATCAAACAAAATTTGACACTGAGCCACACAAGGAGATATTAGGACAGGGGTCAAAGAGGTAGGTTTTAAGAAACGTTTTAAAGGAACGAGACAGAGGCGGAGAGGTTTAGGGAGGGAATTCCAGAGCTTAGGGCCTAGGCAGCTGAAGACACGGTCACCAATGATAGAGCGAAGAAAATTGGAAATGCGCAAGAGGCCAGGAGCGCAGAGATCTCGGAGGGTTGTAGGGCTGGAGGAGGTGACAGAGATAGGGAGGGGCAAGGCCATGGAGGGATTTGAAAACAAGGATGAAACTTTTAAAATCGAGGCGTTGCCAGACCGGGAGCCAAATGTAGGTCAGCGAGCACTGCCCCTTCTACACGGTAAAGAACGAAAGGACTCAGCGACCATCAATTATGCAGAGGCACCGATGATGATGGTTTGTCCATCATTGCCGATGACGGCAGCCTATGATTCATCTCCAATTTAACACAGGTTGTGTTATGACTGATCTTCACGAGGAATGTTTTCCCACACACAAGACATCAGATGTCAGATTGACCCGAGGGTTGATCTTTCCTTGATTTCCTTTGGGCTCTCGTTTCTTCTGCTAGATGGATACGCCTCACCACAAAACTTGTCATGCCAGCATGAATCATCTTATGCCGCTTTTTCCTATCCTCATGCTCCCACGTGTCAGTTGAGATGCCACATTTTGTTTTTAGATTGGACTTCAGGCAATCTTTTGAACTGACCACCAGAGGCGCTGTGTCGTAGCAAACTCGCTACCAGCACGTGCAATTATTGTTACGAAATTTCGCCGGGGTCAGTCGGGCGGGCACAAAGTGCTTATCGCCACATATTAGGCCGGAGAAGCAAAGTCCCGAATTCTGCACCAACACTCTCTCATGGAAAATGGGTCCGTATACAAGGTGCTAGAAGGTGACTGATGCCCGGTGAACTGGACCTAGGGGTTGCCAACTCTGGCTGGACGTATTCCTGGAGATTTCGTCACATGACTTCTGGCCTCCAACCACCCTGTCCAGTCAAACAGCCTTTTTTCCCATCTCCAAAGCTCCCAGAAGCAAGCAAGTTCCCATAGACGGAACAGACAGGCTATTCCTGGCAGACAGTCAGGACCATCTGGGTCTGTCACACTGTGGCAGACACATCACAAGCAGGTCCGCAGCACAACTCTCAGGAAGCCCAGTAATATATTACAAAGGAGTAGTCGAGCAGAAATAACACGCCACATTAGTTCCTGTACCAGAAGGAACAGGCCCAGCAGCACATCATGTTAAACACGCACTACACCTTCACTACTGTTTTCAGTAAAGGCACATCATCTTAAATGTGGTGGTCATTATTTACTTTCAAAATATCAATGGTTTTCACATAAACAGCACTACTGAGAAATAGCTGTTCGTTAAACAAGAATGTCCAATGAAACATGAAGGCAGCCCTCTGGGAAAGAACTCCTTTAACAGGTTCTGATGAATCCATGCTCGTTCTTGCAGTGGCTGCTTCACTCCTGACAGCTGCTCATCTCGCTCCTCCTGTGCCATGGCACGTTGATCTTCGTCCAAAGTCAAGGGTAGACCTCATCCAACGGCTACGCATCCGCAGTATCACATTATCCTTCCGCCAAATTTCTCCAGGGCAGCTTGTACAGATGAGGTCCGTGTATCAGAACCATTATTTGGCCATGCTCAATGACGTTCCTGCCTGTCAAATGTGTGTTGTTATCTGTTCTTTGCTGGAGGGAGGGGCTAATAAGGGGGTTGCGTTGTTTCATGAGCTATGTTTCGAGCAGGTAGCACATATCTCAGCAGAGCCAAACATCCAACGTTTCTTTAGCTATGAATAAGCGAAGAAACCATGATTCCCTATAGATGTCGACATCCTGGGCACGCCCATGAATAATGCCTTTGTGTTGGTCACAGACCATTTAGACTTTCAGTGTGTGGTATCCCACTGACTTTCATTAGGTGTTAGCTGTGGCTCAGTTGGTAGCACTCTTGCTTCTGAGTCAAAAGGTTGTGGGTTCACGTTCCACTTCAGACTTGAGCACATAATCTAGGTTGACACTTTAGTGCAGTACTGAGGGAGTGCTGCACGGTCAGAGGTGTTGTCTTTTGGATGAGATGTTAAACTGAGGCTCTGTCTGCCCTCTCAGGTGGATGTAAAAGATCCCACAATTTGAAGAGGCGTTCTCCCCGTGTCCTGGCCAATATTTATCCCTCAACCAACATCACTGAAACAGATTATCTGGTCATTATCCCATCGTTGTTAGTGGGACCCTGCTTTGTGCAAATTGGTTGCTGCTTTTCCTACATTACAACAGTGACTACACTTCAAAAGTACTTCATTGGCTGTAAAGCACTTCGGGATGTCATGAGGTCACGAGAAGCGCTATATAAATGCAAGTCCTCCTATCCTTTCCCAGATGTTTGAATGGCCACATGGGTACGGTCCATGGCAACCTGTGCTCTGGGAATGCCACATATTTTCGATACATCCTGTCGGACTCGCTTGAGCTTAATTTATTTAGCAGCGTGTCAGACAGGGAATCTGTCACCCCGGTAATACATATACTGACTGATCCTTGCCCAGTCTCCTGCCATTGCCTGTGGCAAGAAAGAATAACGTTGAACGCTGTCATTACTTTATTGCTACTGACAGCGTGGTGCAGAAGTTACTCCTTGGTTGCAGGTCTGGTTCCAGGAGACGGCTAAATTCACCCATTGCTTCCTCAGTGAGGTGGAGCCTCTTCACAGTCACTTATCAATGAGATTGAGGTTCTCTGTCACCAGCAGTTGTTACGCTGTCTAGGTTACTAGCGGCTCCTGGCCCTCTCTCTTGCTCTTCCTGCACCAACGTGTATCAGCAAACTTGCTGATGCATCCACATTGCTGCGTGAGCTGACGCAGTTGACGTCTCTCGTTAGGAAAGTCTCCTGTTCTGCCCACGTGCTGGACCTCTGCCACGTCTCTTCACAGCCTTAATGCCACCTTTATAGTGGGCATCAATGGCATGATGTTACATAGAATGACATGGAATTTACAGCACTGAAACAGGCCATTCGGCCCAACTGGTCCATGTAGGTGTATATGCTCCACACCAGCCTCCTCCCTCCTCTCTTCCCCACATGTTTCTCCAGCTTCCCCTTAAATGCATCTATGCTATTCGCCTCAACCATTCCATCTGGTAGCGAGTTCCACATTCTCACCACTCTGAGTTCAGAAGTTTCCTCTAAATTCCTTATTGGATTTATTAGTGACTATCTTATATTTACGGGCCCTAGTTTTGAACTCTCCCACAAGTGGAAACATTTTCTCCACATCCACCCTATTGAACACCTTCATAATTTTGAAGACCTTTATTAGGTTACAGAGTCTCAGCCTGTTCAGTCTTTCCTGATAGCTGTACCCTCTCAGTTGTGAATCATTTTTGCACTTTCTCCAGTGCTTCTATAACCTATTTCTAATATGGAGACCTGAACTGTGAGCTGAAAGGAAATCATGAGTGACATGTGTACGGTTCAGCGGTGCCACTGAGGATCTGGACGTGATGGGAATGTGGGTCAGAGAATCGGGGGCTACAGTATTCATGGAATCATAGAATCATACAGCACAGGAGGCTGTTCAGCCCATCGTGCCTGTGCCGGCTCTTTGAAAGAGCTATCCAATTAGACCCTGCTCTTTCCCCATATCCCTGTAATTTTCTCTCCTTCAAGTATTTATCCAATTTCCTTTTGAGAATTACTATTGATTCTGCCTCCAGCACCCTTGTGTCGTGAGATCTCCATTCTGCACTTCCTTTGAGCTCAGCTCCCTGTCGGCAGTGTGGGATCATGAAATCACCCCTTTAAAGGGTTATTAACAAGCCAAAATGTCATTAATGCTGGCTCTGTACTTTAACACGCATTAACCACAGACAAAAAATATACTAATTGTCTGTTAACGCTAATGCATCAAATCACTGCACGTTGATGTACACTTAGTGTGTGTGTTAATTGTAACAGTGGGTAATTTTCACCCCCACACAGTTTATTTTAAACCAAATAATACCAGGTCTCAGAGTCACAAGATAGTAGTTCTGTCAGCGGTTTCAGATAACATTAGTTATCTGGTTGAGCTTCATCGCATGGCTTGATTGTATCAGCAGAATCACCTTGACTGAATTATAGCCCTGAAACTCCCTGCCTGCTCCCTGCTGTTTAACACCAGGTGAATCGCATAAAAAGACAAAGAATGTATTGCCTGTGAGATGCTGACCAGAATTTTCTAAGATGTTCCCAAGAAAAATTTGTTTTTTTGACCAGACCGCCCATCCCCCCTCCCCCAAGATGTTGCTTAGAAACCTCTGTGCCCCCTGCAGGACCGCTCTGTGCCCCCTTATTGTATGACACCCTGCCCCGTTATTTAGGATAGAATCATCGCCGGGCAGACTGGCCAGTGTAAACACTTTCATTCCCAGGATTTGGGATATTGCCGGGCAGACTGTCCAGTGTAAACACTTTCATTCCCGGGATTTGGGACATTGCCGGGCAGACTGTCCAGTGTAAACACTTTCATTCCCGGGATTTGGGACATTGCCGGGCAGACTGTCCAGTGGAAACACTTTCATTCCCGGGATTTGGGATATTGCCGGGCAGACTGTCCAGTGTAAACACTTTCATTCCCGGGATTTGGGACATTGCCGGGCAGACTGTCCAGTGTAAACACTTTCATTCACGGGATTTGGGACATTGCCGGGCAGACTGGTGGCATAAGATCCTTCCCGTTGTAATTTTGGTGGCACAGTTACGCAACGGAAGCTTTTAACATCATTATTTTACCCCATTTGAACTTCACTGTACCTATTTAGTCTCTTGAGAAAAAGTCCTGTATGAATCCTCCCTGATCTCCAGACACAGTCGAGCAAAACTGAGGCCTGCTGTTCTCTACAAACAGCATGACCCTGCACCCCACCACGAGTGACCTCCAACCTCAAAGACACCACCCAAGTGTTGATGTTGAGTCTGGACTCTTGAGTGTCAATCAACTACTTGACTTCGAGGGTTATCACAGACAATTATACCCATTTTATGCACTTTCCCGCAGGAGACACTATGCAGCAGAGGCCTGGCTGACTTTTCATTCCCCAAGCCCACGAGTGCTGAGGTCAATTGTAACAACCCTACTGCTGTCCTGGATCGGCAAGCTCCGCACATCCAGATGTTTCAACCTGGGATCTCCCTGGTCTGTACGATTCAGTTCCACACAGAGCAAACTGGGGTTATTGAATCCTACGGTTTAATTACACACATTACAACAGTGACTACAATTCAAAACTACTTCACTGGCTGTGAGGTCGTGAAAAATGTGACATAAATGCAAGTTCTTTCCTTCTTTCTTTACAGCCTCACACTCACTCTCTACCCTCTGTAATATAGTTTAATGACGATAGTTAAAGCTACACAGATTACTTTCAATTTGACTTTCTCCCAGTGTAGGGGAAAAATTGTCAAATAGTTCTCCTAACAGTTGGGAAAAATTTAGGTTTGCTTCACCTTCTCCCAGCATGATGGAGGCCCACCGTGTCAGATGTCAAAGCCAGGGGATGATTGTTAGATTATTGCATTCAGAAGATCCAAGAAAGACAAGGTGTCCTTCAACTGGAATGAATTAGCATCCTTCTGGGTCCTAGAAGCCAAACTAGGGACCATCAGCAATTTTTAAAAAAATGGTATTAGCTGGGATTGCATTCTCAGGTTAAATATTGCAAGCACCTGTAAATTCCCTCTGCACTGCTCATACATGTGGCTCATTCCCAGAGTATACTCTGCAATCAAACTCCCAGTTAGTACTGCAGTAGAGACAATTTTAAAGGGGAAGCTAGGTGAGTGAGGGTGAAAGGAATAGAAGGATATGTTGATAGTTTGAGAGGAAATAGGGTAGGAGGTGGCTCATGTGGAGCATAAACACAGGCATAGACCTGTTGGGCCGAATGGCCTGTTTCTGTGCTGTAAAATTCTATATAATTTTATGCTGTGAACTGCCACTAGAAATTGGATTTGAGACTGCTTAAATTCCTTTCTTACAGCTGGCAGAGAGAGCAGCCTTGCTCCCTGCTAGTTTGGACTGGACTCAAAGCAAGGTCCCAGAGACGAAAAGGACAGTGTGCCAACCCACCACATCACTATGTTATAAAAGCCATGGCAGAAAATAAAGCCCCAGACTGGCTTGTGCCTACGCAGGTGCACAGATAACAGAAGATGCAGTTAATTAATTAATGCACAAAGAAGCGTCTGACAACTGATCCTTTGCTGAATTTCCCTATTACTTAGCAAAGCGATGGCCCATTCTTCATTGCTACAAGAATGCTAATCGATAGAACACCCAGCAGTATGACAGGTCTGGGACTACAAAATACAACCAACAACAACAACTTGCATTTCTATAGCACCTTTAACGTAGTAAAACGTCCCAAGGTGCCTCACAGGAGCGACTATCAAACAAAATTTGACACTGAGCCGCATAAGGAGATATTAGGACAGGTGACCAAATGCTTGGTCAAAGAGGTATGTTTTAAGGAGCGTCTTAAAGAAGGAGAGAGAGGTAGAGAGGCGGAGAGGTTTAGGGAGGGAGTTCCAGAGCTTAGGGCCGAGGCAGCTGAAAGCACAGCCGCCAATGGTGGAGCGATGAAAATCGGGGATGCGCAAGAGGCCAGAATTGAAGGAACGCAGAGATCTCGGAGGGTTGTAGGGCTGGAGGAGGTTACAGAGATAGGGAGGGGTGAGGACATGGAGGGATTTGAACTCAAGGATGAGAATTTTAAAATTGAGGCCTTGCTGGGCTGGGAGCTAATGTAGGTCAGCAAGCACAGGGGTGATGGGTGAACGAAGTAGCTTTGTGAATCAGAGTCTGAAAATCAAAGCCTTCTTAATGCTTTTCAGGGTCTTGTTATTGACATTTTTCAATTATAAATCTGTCAGGATACACTGTAAGTGATCAGCTGAATGTCTTACACTCTTTGTGCTACCAACGAACAAGTTACAATCAATTACCTAAGCCTTAATGACTGACCAGGCGAACATGTAGAAAGTCATCAATGAATGGTCTCTAACGCTAAAGACACTGGGACGTATGTCTGTGTATGATGTACTTCCTTACACTACATCTGACGTTTGAGAGGAGGAAAGTGGAGGCTTCACCCATCCCTCGAGAGTCATGTACTTGCTGCGTTTCGCAATTTAAAATCAAATGGCGAGCATTTGTATTGAGGAATCCCCGACAGCTGTTAGAGAGCCTCTTGCAACTGTTGACGGGAAAAGAAAAGAGCACGAAAGAAAGCACAAGAGAGAAGTAAGAGGCATTGCCAGGTGGAAGGCAGAGATAGAAAGAGAGAATGAAATAGGGGACCAGGTTTTCTGACTCCATCAAAATTGGGTGCATTCAAATCTGCTGTGCCTGCTCATGGTTGAGGGGTCCTGGCTGTGTCACCTTTTCTGACTTGGGTCCCACCTCCTCATTTAAGTGGGCTCTCTGCTAATGGAAAACCTGTCCAGAAAGTGAGACCTCAGGGATGGTTAGTCGCCAATAAGGGAATTGGGACCAGCCAGTAGCTCTTAAAGGGCTGCAGTTGATCACTGAAGGGGAGATGGTTTTTTGCCAGGAGTTTGGAACTGCAGTACAGCAGTTGGAATTGTTGACAAAGATGACCATAGGGAAAATGCCAGCATTCACCCCTGCTATTTTGAAGAGGCTGATGAGGGTGGTGTGGCAAAGGAGGATTTCTCTTTTCAGGGAACAAGGATATCTTCCCAACTTTCGAAACCAAAGGCTCAAATGCCTGGGACGAGATCACCCAGCAAGCCAATGCCGTGTCCCAGATCAAGCAGACCTGGGAACAAAAGAGTAAAAGTTGTGTGGCATCAGTAGAAGCAGCAGTGTAAGTGTACTCACTGAGGTTTACATGGATACTCATCCTTCAAACAAGGTGCGATCCCACTGCAACTGTCCATTTCCTTGTCCCCTTTCAGAGAGCAGCCGAAAGTTTCCACACTATGTTGTTCCCTTGGTGCTGCATGCAATCATTCTATTGCACATTGGCAAGAGATGGATATCGAGAGACAAACAGGAACAGAAAAGAGAATGAGATACACTGACTGAGATAAAGTGAAAAAAGATCAGGAAAGAGTCAGAGTGCGAGAGACAGATGTAAGCTGAGAATGGATTGTTAACAGCACAAACATTAAACAGAGTGAGAGACAGAGAAAGAGAGACATAAGCATAAAGAGAGAGACAGAGAGAGACTGCATACCCCATGACTACAATTTTCTATTGTTTTCAGATGTGGAAACACGCTACCATAGTATTTAAGAGTTAATTGTTTGCCTAGTTTTTTATTTGAAACAGAGATAGAAGCATTAGTAATTTTTTATTTTCTCAGATACCCTATAACTACCACTCCCCAAACATGAAACACACTGGTGATTTCCGTGTAGCCAATATCAGTAATTAGGTGCACTTTCTCTGTAAGTTGTGACTTGAGAGATACTCTATCATCCTTTTTCCATTACAAATCCCAGCAGGGTTGAATTAAAGATGTCCCTCCGGTCACTGCCACCTGTCTCTGTGTATTACAGTGCCATTCCTCCTCACTGATACTCATTTGCCCACAGATTCTGTTATCGCGGCTGCATCTCGAGGCCAAGAAATTCTTTAAAGGACGAGCATTCAAGCCGTTCGTCTTTCTGGGCTGCCTAGATGAGTACCAAGAAGCCTCGAGGGCCATGTACAAAGTTTAAAGCCATGTTCGCATTAACAGCAGTGTCAACAGTCCTTTCCAAACCCCCAGGCTCGTGAAATCCAGGCGGAACAAACCTGCGAGTGAGAAACATACAAGGGCAAATAAAACCATGGCTTGGGCTTCATAGGCCTGATTGCCAGGACTTGGGACTGGAAATGGGCCTCAGGCCATCATTGGACACAGCAACAACTTGCATTTACATAGAGCCTTTAATGTAGTAAAACGTCCCAAGGAGCTTCACAGGAGCGATTATCAAACAACATTTGACACCGAGCCACAAAAGGAGATATTAGGACAGGTGACCAAGAGCTTGGTCAAAGAGGTGGGTTTAAGGAGCGTCTTAATAGAGGAGAGAGAGGTAGAGAGGTTTACAGAGGGAATTACAGAGCTTAGGGCTTAAGTAGCTGAAGGCACGGCCACCAATAATGGAGTGAAAAAAATCGGGGATGCGCAAGAGGCCAGAATTGGAGGAGCACAGAGATCTTGGAGGGTTGTAGGGCTGGAGGAGATTACAGCAATAGGGAGCGGTATTACGCCCGATTTGAGGTAATAGGGTGCAATCTGCAGCAAAAAAAAGGACACGGACTAGTGCAAGCATCTGGACTGTAATTTTGTACAATTGATTTCCGCTAGACAAGGTTTTAAACTTCAAGCAATACAGAAATATATTGAGAAGTGAGCAGCCATTTTGTATATTCCAAACAGACGTAATGCCCATCGGGCACTTCTTTCGTGGGTCTCCATTTCTCCTGTTCTGAGTACTTCTCTTAAACAGCGTTTTTCCTAAAGGGCCTCATCACCTTGTGAAGCTACTGGGAAATTTTCAACTGTCCCTTAGTAAACTTGTGGTGCAATGAGGCCATTTGCCATGTGACGATATCATTCATTTCAGAAACAAAACAAGGCTGTATTAAAAATCTCATTGTGTCACTTGTACATTAAGTCAGATGATAACCATATGTATGGAACATAGGAAGGAACATAGGAACAGGAGGAGGCCATTCAGCCCATTGAGCCTGTTCCGCCATTCAATTAGATCATGGCTGATCTGTATCTTACTCCATCTACCCACTCTGGGTTCCGTAACCCTCAATACCCTTTGTCTAACAAAAATCTATGGAGTGGCCCTCGGCAGCCGTTATACCACCCCTCGTACTGTGTGTGTGAGAGAGAGAGAGAGAGAGGGGAAGAAAGAGCGCGAATGAAAGAGAGAGCGAGAAACAGAGCAAGCGATATTGTGAGAGAGAGACACAAAGTTAAGCTTTAATAAAACAGACATAATGAAAGGGAGAAAAAGAGACCGATGAAGATTAAAAAAGATAAAGAGAAAGTGAGACAGACAGAGAGCTGTGTTGAAAATGCCAAAAAAGGCACTGCCCCTTCCCCTCCTTAAAGAATAACCGATTTCCAGTTTAAGATGAAGACTGCTGCCAGATGCGCTCACATAGCAGAAAACACGGCCATCTTTACCTAGAACCAGAGAACCATAGAAAAGATACAGCACAGAAGGGGGCTATTCGGCCCATCGTGTCCGCGCCGGCTCGAAGAACAACCAGGTGCCCATTCTGATCCCACCTTCCAGCACCCGGTCCGTAGCCCTGCAGCTTACAGCATTTTAGGTGCAGGTCCAGGTACTTTTTAAAAGAGTTGAGGGTCCCTGCCTCTAACACTAATTCGGGCAGCAAATTCCATACACCCACCACCCTCTGGGTAAAAAAGTTTTCCCTCATGTCCCCTCTAATCCTTCCGCCAATCAGCTTAAATCTATGTCATCTTGTTCTTGAACTCGCCACTAGGGGAAGCAGGTACTTCCTGTCTACTCTACCTGGGCCCCTCAATCAAGTCTCCCTCAGCCTCCTCTGCTCCAAGGAAAACAACCCCAGCCTATCCAATCTCTCCTCGGAGCTGCAATTTTCAAGCCCTGGCAACATTCTTGTAAATCTTCTCTGCACTCTCTCCAGAGCAATTACGTCCTTCCTGTAATGTGGTGACCAGAACTGCACACAATACTCCAGCTGTGGCCTTACCAGCGTTTTATACAGTTCCATCATTACATCCCTGCTTTTGTATTCTATACCTCGGCTAATAATGGAGAGCATTCCGTATGCCTTCTTCACAACCTTATCTACCTGTACTGCCACCTTCAGGGACCTGTGCACATGCACTCCAAGGTCTCTCACTTCCTCTACCCCTCTCAATATATTCCCATTTACTGCATATTCCCTTTTACTGTTTGCCCTCCCTAAGTGCATTACCTCACACTTCTCCGGGTTGAACTCCATTTGCCACTTTTCCGCCCACTCCCCCAACCCATTGATATCTTCTTGGAGTTTACAGCTATCCTCTTCTCTATCAACTACACGGCTAATTTTTGTGTTGTCTGCAAATTTGCCAATGATGCCCCCTACATTCAAGTCCAAATCATTAATATATACCACAAACAGCAAGGGACCCAACACTGAGCCCTGTGGCACACCACTGGAAACAGATTTCCATTCGCAAAGACATCATCGACTTTTACCCTTTGTTTCCTGTTACTGAGCCAATTTTGGATCCAATTCGCCACATTTCCCTGCATCCCATAGGCTTTTACCTTTCTGACCAGTCTGCCATGTGGGACCTTGTCAAATGCCTTACTAAAATCCATGTAGACAACATCCACTACACTATCCTCATCAATCCTCCTTGTCACTTCCTCAAAGAATTTAATCAGATTTGTAAGGCATGACCTTCCCTGAACAAATCCATGCTGACTATCCCTGATTAAACCATGCCTTACCAAGTGACAGTTTATCCTATCTCTCAGTATTGATTCTAATAGTTTGCCCACCATGAGGTAAGACTGACCGGCCTATAATTGTTCGGCCTGGTGTGTTATTCATTTTATTAAACTGTTCAACCTGCTCTGCTCATGTAGGACCCTGGCGTAGAATTAGCCTGTCGACCTGCTGGCAATCACAAGGCCAAGTACGTCCATCACTACTTAGGTATTTGGTGCATCCAACGCCAATGAACATTAGCAAAATGAGAGGATACAATTCAGTGCATTGAGTGAATGTGGACATTGGTAAGTGTAGTGTAGACATTGGGCAACAATGATGTTCTGTGACAGCAAACTATGAACGTCTATTGGAACTTGTTGGCATATGAACCATGCCAGCTTCTGACTCGCATTCAGGGTGTAGACATGTAGAAGAATGAATTGTGGTAGGTTAAAAATATTTTTTCCAGTATAATGGAAAACTTTCAATGGTGTCGAAAGGGTGAATTCCTGTAGAACTGCCGCAGTCTTCCTGCACTCAATTAAATAAGGTACACAGTAATATAAACTTCTGCATGATATTGAAACATGTCTACCATATTTTGAGAAATATTTTCTGGCTCATCTCCAATCTTACATCAAAGTGATCATTAAGAATGTATTGCAAGTGATCCGTATGGACATTATGTGAGAAATGATGCATGTATTCTGAAAACTGAACAAGTCTTTCAGAACTCAAGGGCCAAAGGTCGTTACCAAGTGACTTGAGAGACAGATTGACTCGGACATGTGTCAAAGGCTTCTTTTCCACTGGACTGTGAAGAGCGTTGTGTACTGAAGAGGCCTGTATGACTCACTTTATGGCCAAGAGGGACCTCAGATGTTGACGACTGTGTGCTTTCTACCTTCTGTGGTTATGGAAATGCAATGAATTACATTTTCGATGCCAGCTCTGAAGAAAGATCTCAACCCAAAAAAAGGTTGCATCTCCCAGCTCCAAGGTATTATTGGCACCATTTGCTGTTTTGTTTTTAGAATCAGAGAATCATACAACAACTTGTATTTATATAGCACCTTTAACATAGTAAAACTTCCCAAAGAGCTTCACAGGAGCGATTATCAAACAAAATTTGATATCGAGCCACATAAGGAGATATTAGGACAGGTGACTAAAGGCTTGGTCAAAGAGGTAGGTTTTAAGGAGCGTCTTAAAGGAGGAGAGAGAGGTGGATAGGCAGAGAGCACAAAAGGAGGCCATTCGGTCCATCGTGCCGGTTCTTTGAAAGAGCTATTCAATTAGTCCCACTGGTTCTTTTGCCAATTACTTTAAATCTGTGACCTCTGGTTACCGACCCTCCTGCCAGTGGAAACAGTTTCTCCCTATTTACTCTATCAAAACCCCTCATAATTATGAACACCTCTATTAAATCTCCGCTTAACCTTCTCTGCTGTAAGGAGAACACTCGCAGCTTCTCCAGTCTCTCCACATAACTGATTTACTTTAATCATGATGTGGAGATGCCGGTGATGGACTGGGGTTGACAATTGTAAACAATTTTACAACACCAAGTTATAGTCCAGCAATTTTATTTTAAATTCACAAGCTTTTGGAGGCTTCCTCCTTCGTCAGGTGAACGATGTTCACATCTTGTGAATTTAAAATAAAATTGCTGGACTATAACTTGGTGTTGTAAGATTGTTTACAATTACTTTAATCACACTTTGGAGCTAAATCGATTATCATCGCACCTCTTTTAGACCCATAAAACAATGTTAAATTTAGACCCCCAATATTTACGAAGTAGGAGATGTCCCAAGTCTCACAGGGCAACTCGATATTTGTACAATTGGCAACTTTGTTGCTTGTGTTAATTCTGGTGCAACAAAAATAATGGTCTGGGCACGAACGATGCTTACAATTGGGAGAGTTTAATAGTCAGTGAGTAGTGACAGACAGCTCTGGGAGTTGAATTAGTAATTAACAGTAGAGGAGAAAGTGGGCATGTCACAATCTCAGGGTTGCCAATACCTACGATTCTGTTGATAATTTATTAATTTTTGCAGCATTATTTTAATGTTTGTGATTCACAGGATGGAAGGGGGAGATGTTTTTTCTCCTACTGTTCCTGTAAATCAAGTGCATGAAAATAATAGTGCAAAATCAATAAATCATTAACGGTATTGCGAGTCGCATTCTCTAATTAGTTCAGTATTTCCCTGGCTTAGTGTAGGCTCAGCTGCGATGATAGACTATGTTTGCAGAGGCGTTAGAAGCGCAGGCATAAGGACAAAGCTAATGGTAATAGCAACAAGTAAAAAGCCAACAGACAATACATATTGAGGAACAGCAGCATGTATCTCCTCTTAATCTGTGGCCATTTTATTTGGCAAGATCATGGTTCCAACACAATGATAGAGATCGAGCTGTAACAAGGTCGTAACTTCCACTTAATAAAAAAAGTGAAATTGGGTAGGATTTTTCTTCCAAAGATAAATCTTTTGAAGAGGGAGTTTTATTTTGCCAGCTGTGGCTCAGTTGGTAGCACACTCGCCTTCGAGTCAGAAGGTCAGGGGTTCAAGCCCCACTCCAGAGATTTGAGCACGTAATCTAGGCTGACACTCCAGTGCAGTACCGAGGGAGTGCTGTGCTGTCGGAAGTGCAGTTTTTCGGATACGATGGGCTCGATATTAGCACCTGCTATCGGGTGCGTTCCTGGCGGGGGGGGCTCCGAAAATCGGGGAATCCTGGAGCGGGTCGGGGGCCCGGCTCCAACCCGCCCACTTCCGGGTTCCCCACAGACGCGCTGACATGCCCGCGCAGCCCCCGCATGTGGGACTCCCGCAGGCAATTAAAGCCAGCGGGGTGTCACTTAACAGTATTTATTCTGGTATTTCAGGTCATTAACAGACCTGATTAAGGGAATATTTCAGGAGGGGTGGGATTTTAGAAACAACTGGGACTGTTTCCCATACTGGGGGAAACACTCCCAGTTGAAATGGACGTGTAGCAGCCATCAGCCTGTGGCAGCTGCAAAGGTCCATTTGACAGGTGTGGGGGGACAGACCCTCACTCATTGCAGGAGGCCACTCTGTCACCTTGGACAAAGTTTGGCCTCCACCACCCTCCTCCTGACGGTCAAATTCACAAACTTGCACACTTACCCCGGGGTCCAGAGACATGTACCTACCTTGTGGACCCCCTCAAATGTACATCTTCTGGATGGGGGCCGCCGCAGCTGCAGTCATGACCTCCTCAGAGGGTGAACAGCATCACCAGCCTCACCAGCCACGCTGTCTACCTCTGACTCGTGGAGCTCCACAACACAGTGCTGTGACACATCCACCTGAACAGCAGGAGGGAGGGCAACCGCAGAGAGAGATGCGTCGCAGAGGGCACTACCCTCGCCACAGGGTCCACAGACTGAGGCTCAGCTTCCTGGACCTCTCTGAGCAGCAGTGCACACGGAGGCTCAGAGTCACTCGACATGTAGTCGTGGACATCTGCAGCCTCCTTCATGCCGAGCTGCTCCCAGCTGGCCCGAGCACCATCTTCTTACCTGTCACTGTCAAAGTCACCACTGCCCTCAACAGCTTCTCCTCCGCATCCTTCCAGGGTGCCACCGGGGACATCGCCGACGTCTCTCAGTCATCTGCACAAAAGAGCCCTGCAAATACACCTACACCCACTCTGCAGTGACACAATGGGTGGCATCAGTTGTGGGTCTTCATTGTGATCCTCAGGAAAGGGCATTATTGCACAAACCAGACAAGATTCGCAAAGACGTGGCAGTAGTGGTGCCAATATAATATGTGATGTGAGTTGCTCAGAAATCAAATATAAGTAAAAACCATGACAAACCCTCAAACACCCTTGTGCATCCCTTTCATGCTCACGACAAGTTTGCCTTACGCTGCCTACTGCACATATGTGATGCACGCCCTGTGGCTGCAGCACAGGTAGTGGCAGGTTGAGTGAGGCTGACTGTGAAAGAGATGCATGAGAGGGTGAGTATGAGATAGAGCCATGAGATTGTATGAGGATTGGGTTGAGTGGTAGTGGTGGGATGAGTACTGGCGAGGTGGGTAAGTGCAGGTAAGATGAGGATGAGGTTTGAGTGGGTGTGAGGGGTGATGTGACAGAGTAGTGTTGACAGTGCAGAAGGAGATGTGGGGTGGGGGCGGTGATGTGGCAGATGGAGTGTAGGGGAATGAGTAAGTGTACTCACTTTGGCTGACCTACTTAGGTCATTGCAGCGCCTCCTGCACTGTATGCAGGTGGGCAATATGTTGGTGGTGCAGGTGACCTCCTCTGCCACCTCGAGCCCGGCCTTCTTGGTGGCAGAGGCAGGCCGCTTCCTCCCGCCCGCCGGGGGGAAGATCTCTGTCCTCCCCCTCCTCCTCACCCCATCCAATGATACCTGGAGTGAGGCATCATTAAACCTGGGAGCAGCCTCGTTACCCACGCGCCCAATAGACCCCCCCCACTGAGAACCTGCCGCCCTGGTAATATCGAGCCCGATGTTAAACTGTGGTCCCGTTTGTCTCTCAAGTCAAGCACGTGGCACTATTGGAAACATAGCTGGGGAGTTGTCCCAGAGTCCTGGCCGACATTTATCCCTCAACCAACATCACTAAAACAAATTATCTACTCATTTATCTCACTGCTGTTTGTGGGACCTTGCAATGCACAAATGGACATTTGTCAGTGTGAATGCGGCTATATGCAAGTTCTTTCTTTTAACTCAATCTGACTAAGCCTACTTAGGGTTAGCGCAATTTCTGGCTCTGATCTCCATTTATTCTTAATGGTGAAGATTAAAACATATAGTAGATTCAGCCAAGTGGTCCTTTACAGTTATTATCACTGTTTCTTCTGAAACTAATTTCGGTCTGTCCCTTTAAGAGAGGGCGACTTCCTCAGAGGGCTATATGTCACAAAATCATAAACCTGTTTAAGGAAAGGGTTTCCATACACAAATCACTCAGATTAAGTCCTTCCCTTATGAGGTCTCTGGTTCTTTTTCACCTTCTTGTCCCCCTTATTCCCAACAGGGTAGAAATTACTGTCATTAATATGATCGTCTGAACTTCTATTGAATTCCCCTGTTCAAATAACAGAGAAAAGATTTTGAAACAAGCCCGTTAAGCATTTGCTTGAGAACCGCTGACAGAAGTTTCCACCTTTTTATCTATTAATTCCTTTCTCTCCTCCTTGCTCTTTTCCCCGCTGTGCCGTTTGCTGGTAGCTGTTTCCAGACCAGGTGCAGTCACAAAGCCTCACTGTCTCGTGGCAATCGGTCAGTTGTGGTGTGTTTTCTCCATTCTGTAAACTGCTGCGTGCGAATCAATACCATTTTGTCATTCGGGATTTATTTTATGCAAGGATGCCTGAGTTGATTGCATTCTCAGCGAATTCCCGTCTCGCTGGACTGTCCAATATTTGCTCTCAAGTACAAACACTCCCTAAAACCATGTAATATTAATGATGGAAAACTAAAAGCATTTCCTCATTTGATTCAATCAGTAAAAGGAAATGCTTTATGAATATGATACCAGCAAATGTTTGGCCTAGCAGTTTAACGCTACCCAATGGTATTGGTTTCCTATCCATGATATGCCATCTGCCAGACAATGAGATCTGTTTAACAGTCTTCATGCAATTACATTTGTAACAGAACACTCAAGCACTGGCTACATTTTCAGATAGTGTACAGTTAGGGATGTCATTATTTACCCTGAAGGAATCATACATTTGGTCTGGAAGTTTCATTCATAAGTATAGGACTTTCTAATCAGTGTCATTTGTCTTCATTCACTCTAATTACTCTCTAACACAATTTATCAATGAACCTTTTTTGGCAGATTCTGCCATATCCACTCAACCACACTGGTGCTCAAAAGAAAGAAAGAATGTATCTTCACGACCTCAGGATGTCCCAAACCGCTTTACAGCCAATGAAGTACTTTTTGAAGTGTAGTCACCGTTGTAATGTAGGAATCATGGCAACCAATTTGTGCACAGCAAGGTCCCACAAACAGCAGTGTGATAATGACCAGATAATCTGTTTTTTCAGTGATGTTGGTTGAGGGATAAATATTGACCAGGACACCGGGCAGAACTGCCCTGCTCTTCTTCGAAATAGTGCCGTGGGATCTTTTATATCCACCAGAGACGGCAGACGGGGCCTCAGTTTAACATCTCATCAGAAAGACGTCACCTCCAACAGTGCAGTGCTCCCTCAGCACTGCACTGGCGATTATGCTCAAGTCTCTAGAGTGGGACTATGAACCCACATTGTTCTGACTCAGAGGCGAGAATGCTACCAACTGAGCCACAGCTGACACCACTGTGTGACATATAGTGTTGGGATGAGGCACCTATTCCTGTTTTACAACCTGCTATTTTCCCCCTTATACGCTTGCCTGCAAATATCTGCTTATGGCATATGTACTATAGGGTTAATTCACTGAGCCTGCATTCCCAGTAGGGAGCTGAGCTTAAAGGTCACATGTGTCTTAGTTAGAGTACAGCCATGACTCCCTGACCTGTCCTCCCTTTGAGTATGGATCCCCACGGAGTGCAGGATCAATGAATTTAGAGTTACTTTTTTTAAGATTTGCCAATAATCTATTTTAAATTGAGCACTAGCAGATCCCCTGTGATGTTGCTCACCGTGAGTCAGCAGATATGTTGTTTTATAACTTCATCCACAAAGTTTGATAGAGAAAGTGTGACAGGGAAAGTGTGACAGGAAGTAAATGTGACAGATGCAGGAAGTATGTACAATACACAAGACTTTTAGTATAGTGTAGATATAGATTACACCTGTTAAACTTGCAATGATTACCCTACGATTGTTAATCATTCAGTGTAGAGATCATCATGCGTCAATTGTACAGAACTGGCTAATGATGACTGCCATGACATTCAGTGCAGTACTGAGGGAGTGCTGTACTGTTGGAGGTGCCGTCTTTCAGATGAGACGTTAAACCGAGGCCCGTCTACTCTCTCAGGTGGACGTAAAAGATCCTACGGCATTTTTTTGAAGAAGAACAGGGGAGTTCTCCCTGGTGTCCTGGGCCAATATTTATCCCTCAACCAACATCACTAAAACAGATTATCTGATCGTTATCACATTGCTGTTTGTGGGATCTTGCTGTGCGCAAATTGGCTGTTGCGTTTCCTACATTACAACAGTGACTACACTTCAAAAATGCTTCATTGGCTGTAAAACGCTTTGGGACATCCTGAGGTCATGTAAACTGCAAGTTCTTTCTTTCTTTCTTTCTTATGACATCACTGGTACCAAAAGAAGGAACAAAAATGGAATAAAATTGTTGTCCTGTTAATTCAATGAGATAAAAATGGATTCTTTCATGATAACAATTTCAGTAGGTTATAAATCACTCAAGCTTTGCTTTTGCAATTTATAGTGTCATCTGAATCCCTTGTTGATCTTACCACCTTGAAATTAGCCCGAGGGATCAATCATTCACTGTACACGTTTCCCCCTGCTCTGCCCCAGCAGTGCGCTCCCTCCCAGAGCAACGCCCCTACGGGGCTGGAATTACTCACAGCACACAAAGACTGCATTATGTGGAGTTCACTTTTAATGACCCCTCATGCTCAAATTCGCTTTCTGTGAAATTCAATGTATTATGAGTAACACGGAACTCAATAGCCAACCTATAACCTATAATAAAGCCTCTGAGCCACGTGTTAAGCTGCTAAACATGCACTTAATTTTCTCAAATCTGCAAAGGGAAGCTCGTGCTGCTGTGTAGTGCACATGCCTCTTGTGCTTTTTGCTCTGGTTGATTCAGTAAAGTGTGGGAGATCTGATATACCCTGAGGGCACTGCCATTAGCTTGTTCCTGCCATTGGCAACCATTCTGTTTTTTGCTTATAGAAATAATTATTTATGGAAGATCGCTCCTCCCCCCTCCTCTCTCCACTGTTTTAATGCAGTTGTTAATCTTTTTATAGCAGCAATTATATTCCCTTACCCCCTGCAAATTTTGACACATCCCCTGCAATCCTCTGCAGATATTGACCCATTTCCAGAAACCCCTTGCAAATACTGGCACACTCCCACTGTCCCTGCAAATATTGGCCCACTTTCGAGGACCCCCTGCCCTAATAGAAGAATCATTACTGAAAACATATTTTGATTAGGAACATTGAAAGGAACATAAGAACAGGCGTAGGCCATTCAGCCCTTTGAGCCTGTTCCATCATTCAATTCGACCATGGCTGATCTGTATCTTAACTCCATCGACCCGCCTTGGTTCTGTAACCCATAATACCCCTGCCTAACAAAAATCTATCAATCTCAGTTTTTACATTTTCAATTGACCCCCAGCCTCAACAGCTTTTTGGGGGAGAGAGTTCCAGATTTCCACTCCCCTTTGTGTGAAGAAGTGCTTCCTGACATCACCCCTGAACGGCCTAGCTCTAATTTTAAGGTTATGCCCCCTTGTTCTGGATTCTCCCACCGGAGGAATTAGTTTCTCTCTATCTACCCTATTCACTCCTAAATGCAAGTTTTTTTTAATATCAACCTGCAGGAACATTTTACTTTCAAAAGGTATCTGAAGTTTATATATAATCTGAGGAGTTGATCTTTTACTTTAAAATCATCTTAGGCAAGAAATATCAAATCTTCTCTACACATATATATATATATATATATATATATATACACTGGTTCTTTTATGAAAAAAGCTTACAGGTTATTTAATTTCACTTGAATTTTCAGCATTCAAGAGCCATTGTGGGAGTTTCCATGGAGACGCTCTTTGCAAATTCAGTTGTCACAATTGAACAGCTGTCTTTTTAAATGAAAATGTCATTCAGTCTAACTTTTCATAACTGTGCAATTAGAAAAGAAGGATTTCAGGATGGACAGGGGAAAGAGGGTTACGATGAGACCCCCTGAATGTTACAGGTGTACTATTAATAATGGCTGAGTCCATTGTCATGAGCTGACATATTACAACCCTATTAACCGCACACAGGAACAGTACAAACTTGCCTGATTCAGGCCAATGTAGCAACTCACTCGAAAACTGTCAGCAATGTGCTCAATTACCCACTGCTTCTTTTTAATTGGCAACCTGTCGCTGTTACATTGCTATATATACTCTTAAAAAACAGGTGAATGTACTTGTTTCTTTAATCAGGTAATCTACTTACTGTTTGTGTAGACAAGATCTGCTTGTCCTTAAGTACCTTGTAAAGTGTAACAAGAACCAAATTGAAGCCTGCTGTCTGAAATGCAATCTAGTGTTCAATAGAAAGATGGACAGAAAGAGCGAGATCCATCAGCTTTGATTATCAATACAAAGTGGTGGAACAAAAAAAATGAGCTCTCTATTGGTTTCTTTCATATCCGAGCAATTTTCGGGTTAGCATTACACGGCAAAGGAAGAAATGGATAGATGGATGGTCGGGAGGAATGGAGGGACGGATGGTGAGACAAACAGAGAGAAAATGATGGGAATTTTTTGGAACAGAAAAAGGTGATTTAGCCCAACAAGCCCTTCCATTTGTGGGAAGAAAGAAAGAATTTCAGCACAGAAGGAGGCCAATTGGCCATTTTTCTTGTGCCAGCTCTTTGCGAGAGCAATGCAAAACTCACTATTCTGCTGTTTCCCTGTAGCCTTGTATATTCCTCTGCTTCAAATGTTTATCTACTTTTTCCTTAAAAGGTGCTATCGTCTCTGCCTCAACTATCTCTGTGACAAAGCATTCGATGCTCCAACAACCCTCTGCATGAGGGAATTTCTCCTATCCTCTCTCCTCCTTCTCTTAGTGATGACTTTAAATTGATGGACCTTTTTGCTGACTCCCTAACCAGAGGAAATAGTCCTTCAATATTCACTCTTCACAGTTTTAAAAACTTCTAATAAATTTCCTCTTAGCCTTCTCTGCTCCAGTGCTAGTAGTCCCACTATCTCAAATTTCTCCTCATCTTTGGTATCATCCTGGTGAATATTTGCTTTGTGCTCTCTACGGCTTCAATGGCCTTTCTATAATGGGGTGCCCAAAACTGCACACAATGGTCTAAATATTGTCTAACCATTGCCTATGCAAACTTAGCAAGTATTAAGATTCAAGTTCCTCCAGGGCTTGACAGGGTAGATGCTGAGAGGTTGTTTCCCCTGGCTGGAGACTCTAGAACTAGGGGGCACAGTGGCAGGATAAGGGGTCAGCCATTCAAGACTGAGATGAGGAGGAATTTCTTCACTCAGAGTGTTGTGAATCTTTGGAATTCTCTACCCCAGAGGGCTGTGGATGCTCAGTCGTTGAGAAAATACAAGGCTGAGATCGATAGATTTTTAGACTCTAGGGGAATCAAGGAATATGGGGATTGGGCGGGAAAGTGGAGTTGAGGTCGAAGATCAGCCATGATCTTATTGAATGGTGGAGCAGGCTCGAGGGGCCGTATGGCCTACTCCTGCTCCTATTTCATGTGTTCTTATGGGTCCATAAAAATCATGTTAAAGAACTTTTTGTGAACTTTTCTGGAGCGGCCTGCAGCAGTCCCTTTAAGGACCGTTGGTTTGGCCACACTCCGCTCAGTAGAAGAAGAAAGAACTTGCATTTATATAGCGCCTTTCATGACCTCAGGATATCCCAAAACCCTTTGCAGCCAATGAAGTACTTTTGAAGTGTAGTCACTGTTGTAATGTAGGAAACGCGGCAGCCAATTTGCGCACAGAAAGGTCCCACAAACAGCAATGTGATAATGACCAGATAATCTGTTTTAGTGATGTTGGTTGAGGAATAAATATTGGCCAGGACACAGGGGAGAACTCCCCTGCTCTTCTTCTAAAATAGCACCATGGGATCTTTTACTTCCGCCTGAAAGAGCAGACAGGGCCTCGGTTTAACGCCTCATCCAAAAGACTCTGACAGTGCAGTGCTCCCTCCCACTGAAGTGTGAACCTGGGTTTTATGCTCAAGCCTCTGGAGTGGAACTTAAACCTACAACCTTCTGACTCATAGGCGAGAGGGCTACCGACTGAACCACGGCTAACACTATTAGTAGAAGACAGGAAATGCACTGGGATCTTAACTGTCTGTGGCTTTGGACCCCAGTTTATATTTATTAATGCGGTGGGTGCACTGGCTACCTATATTGGGGCACACTCCAAAATCACATCAGGTGGGCCTCAGGTGGCAAGTGAGGGTAGATTATTTTTCACATTCCTGTCTTCTTACTGCCCTGTTCACATTGAAAATAGGGTGACAATGAGGGGAAAATTGCCCCCGGTATATTTGCTAATAGACACAAAGGATAGGAACAGAAGTAGGCCATTCGGCCCCTCGAGCCTGTTCCGCCATTCAGTTAGATCATGGCTTGATCTGTATCTTAACTCCATCTACCTGCCTTGGTTCTGTAACCCTTACTACCCTTGTCTAACGAAAATCTATCAATCTCAGTTTTGAAATTTTCAATTGACCCCCAGCCTCAACAGCTTTTTGGGGGAGTGGGTTCCAAATTTCCACTACCCTTTGTGTGAAGAAGTGCTTCCTGACATCACTCCTGAACGGCCTAGCTCTAAATTTAAGGTTATGCCCCTCTTGTTCTGGACTCCCCTACCAGAGGAAATAGTTTCTCTCCATCTACCTGATCAAATCCTTTAATTGTCTTAAACATGGACCAGGGTGCAATCCTGTACAGAATAGTAAATAAACATTTGTTAATTTGAGATGAATTTGTACATTCCATTTGTACAAATCAATGCGATTGTTGTTAAATGTCTTGTTCCCAAGTAAGAAGGACACTGTGTAATCTTTGTGTTGTTCCCCAATCATAAATCATTTGCCTGTCATATTAGGAATAATATGGGCTTTGAAAGCAAAATGTTGTGATTGGTGCTGCCTGGATTGTGTCACATGGTAGGTGAAGAGATCTTCAGGTCAGCAGTCCAATGAAATAATGTTCGTTGATTTAAAAAACTCTCATGATCTCTAATCAATGGAGGCTTGTTATAAATGGTGGTTAGAACCTCCAATTGCTCATGTACTTCTACCAAAGTCCATGAACACAATGGCACCGGTTAAAATAATCCCAAACTCAATCTCAACGTTTAAAGATACCTACTAGTGAATGCCATTGAGAAAGGCTGTAGAGAAGGTGGCATAATGGGGCAGAACATTGGGGCAGAACATTGGGGCAGAAATTGCTTGCAAAATAACGGAGAGGTCATCAGCGGTCTCCGTTGTTAGTGACGGATTGGAGGAACAAGTTCCGGTGTTTGCACATGCGTAGTGAAACGTGGAAATCCGAGACCTACTAGTTCGCCAGCGATATGACAGCTTCGAATTAAAGGTATATCGCACGCTGCAATCAGGAAAATCATTGAAAAAGTGCAAACTTGCTCATCTGCCCAGCTAGAAAGTAACTAACTATGCCTCAAAAACAGATAAGCTTGAAAATACCAAGTCTAAACTAAGTTTTAACAGCACGGTAAGTCTTAATGACTGCCAAACAAGTAAAAATTAACTTTTAAAAATGTGGAGTCTCATTGCACCTCATTTTAATAATTGTTGGTCATTTAAAAAAATAATTTAAAAATTACATTTTTTTTTACTTTTCCCTTCTGTCTCTTTTATTTAATTCAATTATTTCTTACCCCCTTTTTTCACTGTCTATAACTGTTTTCACATTGATTTTAATGTTGTACCTTTCACTTCCTGGTTTTAATGTTCCAAGTCTGCAGAGGCAGTTAATGCAACTTATCAAAAATGCTGCGATCTGATTGCTCGAGGGGAGAGATCGATCCTCTCGCTTCTCCCCAGGGTCCTAGCTTCAACTGAACCGGTGCTGGGCTCTTCTCCGCTTCCTATTCGAGGAAGTGCCTGAAGAAAAGATCACGGTAAGTTAGTGGGTTAGTGTAAATCTATGGAGCGGCGAGCACTGTTGGTTCACTGCTCCGAGCAATTTCTGCCCCATTGTCTTTCACACCAGTCCGAACTGGCCCACACTAATGGAATGGTGTTTTCACCACCCTGGGTCCAAGGGTCCTATGTGAAATGAGTCTGGGACAGTCTCAGCCCTGTTCTTAATTGGTACAGGCTCACAGCACAAAATTAAACTTGCCACTCAATTGGCAATCTTACTGATTTTAGGTTAAAGTCCAATGCTAGAGCAGGGTAGAGGGAGATTTATTTTACAGCTCTCTGTGATGTATCAGACCTGGGAGAGCTTGGTGCTGGTCCTGGGTGTCTAGTCGGCCATTCAGCCCCTTAAACCTGCTCCGCAGACCTGTACCTGAACTCCATTTGCCCACCTTTGATCCATATCCCTTGATACCCTTACCTAACAAAAATCTATCGAACTCAGTCTTTAAAATTGCAATTGTTCCAGCATCCACAGCCTTTTGGGGCAGAAAGTTCCAGGTTTCCATTACCTTTTGTGTGAGAAAGTGCTTCCTGATTTCACTACTAAATGGCCTAGCTCTAATTTTAAGATTGTGCCCTCTTGTTCTGGATTCCCCCCACCAGAGGAAATAGTTTCTCTGTATCTACCCTATCAGATCCCTATCGAATTGTTGCATGCCTGCTAGTCCGTTATCTGACTGTGTGTTGCAGCGAGAGTAGAGGAGGTTAAAATACAAAAGAAAATAATTAAAATAGATTAGAAGCATTGAGGGTGATAGACGGTGACCATGGGCCCGATTTTACCAGGGGTGCGGGTTCTCGGCGGGTGGGCCGCGCCCGGTGAAATTAGTGGGTTTCCCGCGCGATCGTAGCAGGCAACACACTAATTGGAGCCACTTAACTGCACCTCCGGGTTCCCCGCTGCTGATCTGCGCGTCGGGCGGGCTGCGCATGCGCAGTACGATCTGTCAGCTGGAGGCGCTCTATTTAAAGGGGCAGTCCTCCACTGACAGATGCTGCAACAAATTTGAAAACTTACAGCATGGAGCAGCCCAGGGGGAAGGCTGCTCCCAGTTTAATGATGCCTCACCCCAGGTATCAATACATGGGGTGAGGAGGAGGGGGAGGACAGAGATCTTCCCCCCGGCGGGCGGGAGGAAGCGGCCTGCCTCTGCCACCAAGAAGGCCTGGCTCGAGGATGCAGAGGAGGTCACCCGCGCCACCAACGTATCGCCCACCTGCATACAGTGCAGGAGGCGCTCCAATGACCTCAGTAGGTGAGAACACGTAGTCTTTCCCCTACACACCGTCTGCCACAACACTGCCCCCACCCCACATCTCCTTCGGCACTGCCAACACTACTCTGTCACATCACCCCTCATACCCACTCAAACCCCATCCTCATCTTACCTGCACCTACTCACCTCGCCAGTACTCACCCCACCACTACCACGCAACCCAATCCTCATACAATCTCATGGCTCTATCCCATACTCACCCTCTCGTGCATCTCCCTCACGGCCAGCCTCACTCAACCTGCCACCACCTGTGCTGCAGCCACAGGGCATGCATCACATATGTGCAGTAGGCAGCATAAGGCAAACGTGTCGTGAGCATGAAGGGGATGCACAAGGGTGTTTGAGGGTTTGTCATGGGTGTTACTTATAATGAATATCAGAACAACTCACAGCACACATTATATTGGCACCACTGCTGCCATGTCTTCGCGAATCCTGTCTGTTTTGCGCAATAATGCCCGCTCCTGGGTATCACTATGCGGACCCACCACTGATGCCACCCATTGTCACCGCAGAGTGGGTGTGGGTGTTTTTGCAGTGCTCTTCTGCGCAGACGACTGAGAGACATCGGCGATGTCCCCGGTTGCACCCTGGAAGGCTGCGGAGGAGAAGTTCGGGAGGGCAGTGGTGACTTTGACACCGACAGGTAGGAAGATGGTGCTCGGGCCAGCCAGGAGCAGCTCGGCATGAAAGAGGCTGCAGATGTCCACGGCTACATGTCGAGTGACTCTGAGCCTCCGTGTGCACTGCTGCTCAGAGAGGTCCAGGAGGCTGAGCCTTGGTCTGTGGACCCTGTGGCGAGGGTAGTGCCCTCTGCGACTCATCTCTCTCTGCGGTAGCCCTCCCTCCTGCTGTACAGGTGGATGTGTCACAGCACTGTGTTGTGGAGCTCCACGTGTCAGAGGTGGACGGCGTGGATGGCGAGGCTGGTGATGCTGTTCGCCCTCCGAGGAGGTCATGACTGCAGCTACGGCAGCCCCCATCCGCAAGATGTACATGTGAGGAGGTCCGCAAGGTAGGTACATGTCTCCGGACCCCGGGGTCAGTGTGCAGGTTGGTGACTTTGACCATCAGGAGGGGGGTGGTGGAGGCGAAACTTTGTCCCAAGTGACAGAGTGGCCTCCTGCAATGGGTGAGGGTCTCCCCCCCGCCCAGCACCTGTCAAATGGACCTTTGCAGCTGCCACAGGCTGACAGCTCAACACGTCCATTCGACCTGGCAGTGTTTCCCCCAGTGTGTGAAACAGTCCCATGTTGATCCAAAATCACACACAGTCCCTTAATCAGGTCAGTTAATGACCTGAACAAGCAAAGTAAATACTCTCAAGTGGCATCCCACTGGCTTTAATTGCCTGCGGGATTCCCACCAGCGGGGGCTGCGCGCGCACGCCGGCGCGTCAGCGTGGAACCCGGAAGTGGGCGGGATCGAGGCGCAATCCGGTCCCGCTGCTCCATTTCGGGATTTTCGAGGCCCCCCCGCCGAGAACGCACCCGAGAGCGGGTGCTAAAATCGGCCCCCATGTCTCCTGAAAAATAAAATGTCTGTTTTCCAGTTCTTGAGATTCTTACTGTAAATGCCAACCTGTTGTCAGCCAATGTTATTTGTTTTGCTGCTGAGTTTTTTGTTCCCTGAATGAAAAAGAGTGACAAAACAAATCAATATTCAGCCCAAAGAGCAGAAAGCAATTGCAAGCTCTTCTCCCAGTTAAGGACAAGCAAATGATCCAGCCAGCACACCAATGTCTTATGGTCGTGACTAATGCAGTTCCAACACTGAGGTTCATGTCAGGGAAAGGGTAGTAAACGACTGGGCAGAAGGGCAAGAACGCACAGGTTGAGAATTGTGAAGAGCAAGTTTAAGACAGATGTCAGGAAACATCACAAGAGGAGGCCACTCGGCCCATTGTGTCTGTGCCGGCTCTTTGAAAGAGCTACCCAATTAGTCCCACTCCCCCACTCTTTCCCCATAGCCCTGCAAATTTTTTCCTTTTCAAATAGGGACTTACCTTGGGTCCTTTGGTCTTTGCTGCCTGCTGCCCTCCAGTCAGAGAGGGGCTAGGAGCAGGGTCTGAGGCCCCTCCAAATGGGCATCCTGCCACCAATCTAAGAAGAAAGTAAGACGGAAAGACTGGGAACGTCCTCCCCTCCTCCCACTTCATTAATTTGTTTGCACGCCATCTGGGCAGGAATGCTAGGCCTACCCTTAGGAGCAACTCTAGACATCCAAAGAGGTCTGCATGGCATCAAGAGTTTTGGCTCCTTTTTGCTCTCCTTTGAGCATGGAAATTGAGTGTTCTCCAAATCGGCCCTTCTCTGTCTAGACTCACTCATGGAAAGATGGTCATTTGAGCAATTTGCCATCTGTGGCCCCCAAAAATGTACCCCAGCAAATTGTTAGGAAAGGAGGGGAGACTATTGGAGAAAAAAAAACTCTACCTTCTTATTTTCTCACGAGGAACACACACACTCACCCAAAGTCTTGATGAAGTGAGAATCAATCAAAATCTCCAATGAATACAGTAATAAAGTGGAATCACATCAGCGTTATTAATTTTCAGGACTGGATTTGGAGAACTGTTTATCACTTACTTCATGAACTGGAGACGGATAAAAAAAAAGTCTGACATGGCCACAATAGACTGATAATATCAGCACTGTTCCCCATTCATTCATTTCAATGCAATTTGCTTAATCAGAAAACCCAATTTGCATACAAGTCCCTGGTACCAATCTTTATGAAGTACAGTGGGCATCACTGTACAAAGGGATTCACAATTGCTGCGCTCTCAGTTGATTAAAAGAATTTTTGTAATTGCTGCTCGCCTAATGACAAGAGGCCATTTAAGGATGGATTCCCTTTAAAAGGCCACTGTTTCATTAACCGCGAGACATGCTACTCGAAGAAAGCAAACACATCAGAGAGGGAGTGGAACCACTTTATCTTGCTCGGGGTCCTGGTGAGTTTTTAGTTCCTTCATAAAAGTGCCAGATTAATCAAACATGACATGCGAATTCTACCTCACTGACCTCAAGCTGCAACTTACCATTTGTCTTGTTCATTTGATATTCCTTTTCACTAGCTGCGAATGAGAGAGTGATAAATTTTGCTAAAATAGCACAGGTTTCAAACCAGGTTTATGCCACATTAACTGGGGACTGAGAAGCATTTGCTAAAAAAACTGAATAAATAATCACAAGCAGAATCAAATGAATTGAATTAATGCATTTTAATTAAGTTCCAACAAATAATACCAATTAAATGATACCTTTTAAGTAACAAAGCTCATAGAATCATAGAATCATTGAAAGGTTACAGCACAGAAGGAGGCCATTCGGCCCATCGAGTCCATGCCAGCTCTATGCAAGAGCAATCCAGCTAGTCCCACTCCCCCACCCTTTCCCCATAGCCCTGCAAATTTTTTCCTTTCAAGTAATTATTCAGTTCCCTTTTGAAGGCCACAATTGAATCTGCCTCCACCACCCCCTCGGGCAGTGCATTCCAGATCCTAACCACTCGCTGCGTAAAAATGTTTTTCCTCGTGTCACCTTTGGTTCTTTTGCCAATCACCTTAAACCTATGTCCTCTGGTTCTTGACCCTTCTGCCAATGGGAACAGTTTCTCTCGATCTATTCTGTCTAGACCCTTCATGATTTTAAATACCTCTATCAAACCTCCTCTCAACCTTCTCTGTTCCAGCTTCTCCAGTCTATCCACATAACTAAAGTCCCTCATCCCTGGAATCATTCTAGTAAATCTATTCTCCACCCTTTCTAAGGCCTTCACATCTTTCCTAAAGTGCGGTGCCCAGAACTGGACACAATACTCCAGTTGTGGTCGATTTAATATGAGTTAATGTGAATCAATTCTGAAACAACATTGATGATAGTTAAAAATACAAACCTTTGTTTTTAAGCTCCTTTGATGGCTAATTAGGTTAATGCACTGCCCGAGATAGAAATGAGCTATGCGAGCCTGGAAGGTCCAACCTTTGATCCCTGGTGTGGACTGATTTAGCAGATCTCCTCCAGGGTGGAAATAGGGGGCCCATTACAACTGACACAGCAACCCTGAACTAGAGAGAAAAATATTACAGGGTTTCCACTCTTAATCCATGCTGGAGACTGTGTGTGTGTTTTTGTCTGTGATTATGTGTGTGTTACAAGTCTGTGTGTGTGTCAACTTATAAATTATTTCTCTGAGAAGGAATTCCTGATATCATCAAGTTTTGCTATTAGAAAACTGAATATGCATTTACCAGAAACCAGCTAAATATTAATTAGTTATTTAGTCTGATAAAGGTTAATCAGTACCCATCAGTGTAACTCAAGTAGTTTTTAATGTCACCTGACTCGCCCCTCACCCCCCCCCCCCACATTGTGTTTCTGCCTTAACACGACTGCACCTTGAGTACTGTTTCCAGTTTTAGTCGACGAGACACTAGGAAGATATTCAAGCCCAAAGGTGGTGCAGAGAAGATGGAAAAGGCTGAACTCTAGCATCAGAGGACTCGGGCAAAACGGGACCAATTTGGGCCTTTCAATCATGAAAGGGGGTGACCGAACAGGGACCTCAAAAGAAAAAAGAAAAACTTGCATTTATATAGCACCTTTCACAACCTCAGGACATCCCAAAGCACTTTGCAGCTAATGAAGGAATTTTGAAGTGTAGTCACTGTTGTAATGTAGGAAATGCAGCAGCCAATTTGCGCACAGATAGGTCCCACAAACAGCAATGTGATAATGACCAGATAATCTGTTTTAGTGATGTTGGTTGAGGGATAAATATTGGCCAGGACACCAGGAAGAACTCCCCTGCCCTTCTTCGAAATAGTGCTGTGGGATCTTTTACGTCCACCTAAAGGGGCAGACAGGACCTTGGTTTAACATCGCATCCAAAAATCAGCACCTCCAACAATACAGCACTCCCTACCTAGATTTTGTGGTTAAGTTTTTGGAGTGGGACTTGAACACACAACCTTAAGTCAGAAGTGAGAGTGCTACCCACTGAGCCACAGTGATATATAAAACAGTAAAGGATATCTTCCTTTACATGGGTGGTAATCTGGCGGAGCAGATTGCCCACACATTGTAGAACCTGCCTGATTTTTATTCCACTGATCCACTATGCGTAAAATTATGATGGGTTTGGACAAATTGGATCTAAGTAAGCTTTTCTGCTGCGTACAGAACTTAAGCACAGGCCATTTGGCCCCAACTGCTCTACATCAGTGTTTATGCTCCACACGAGCCTCCTCCTTCCCTACTTCATCTCACCCTATCAGCATACCCTTCTAGTCCTATCTCCTTCATGTACTTATCTAGCTTCCCCTTAAATGTGTTTATGCTATTCACCTTAACTACTCCTTGTGGTAGCGATTTCCACATTCTATCTACTCCTGGGTAAAAAGTTTTTCCTGAATTCCTTATTGGATTTATTGATGACTATATTATATTTATGACCCCTAGTTTTGGACTCCCCCACAAGTGGAAACATCTTCTCTACGTCTACCCTATCGAACCCCATCATAAATTTAAAGACCTCCATCGGGTCACTCCTCAGCCTTCTCTTTTCTAGATAAATGATCTCAGCCTGTTCAGTCTTTTCCGATAGTTATAACCTCTTAGTTGCAGTATTTACAAATTAGGAACAACTGAAAAAAATAGGAAACCCAGGAGGAAATTATTTTACTAAAAGTTGGTAAGTACGTGGAACAGATTCCTGGCATGGATGGTGGAACAAGAAACCTTAATGGGTTTCAAGAAGGAACCAGATAGCTTCTTGTCAACAAATGGGATTCAGGGTTTATTAGAAATGCAACAACAACTTGCAGTTATTTTGCGCCTTTAACATGGTAAAACGTCCCAAGGCGCTTCCCAGAAACGATTGTCAAACACAATCTGACACCGAGCCACACAAAGAGATATTAGGACAGGTGAACAAAAGCTTGGTCAAAGCGGTATGTTTTAAGGAGCATCTTATAGGAGGAGAGAGAGGTAGAGAGGCGGAGAGGTTTAGGGAGGGAATTCACGATGGGAATACTGTGGATAGGTGGGCTAGTTGGACGGGAATTGTTCTCCTACCTGAAACTGTTGCTATGTTATTAACCCCAGTGACCCTCACTACCCATAAAAACACCACAAGAATATTAATGAATTCTTTGACTCATCTTTTGTTGAATCAGGGGATTATTCAGGCTGCCAGTTCTCCAGGACTATTCAGCTGCAAATTCAATATGTTCAGAAAGCTCTTGAGTTACCAAGTCTATGTCTGTCACAGATTACTGGGCGTGATAAAGATTACATTTATTTATACGGTCTCAGCTATCATCTAGGTCATCTGCGGGAGGCTTGGCATTCTCCGAGGAAGAGAAAAAGGCAGCACCTTAAAAGGTTCACAAGCCTTGGACTACAAGGGTCAATTGTTTCGCTGTACCTTCCTGGCACGGAGCATCGTCTGTCAGGAGAATGCATGGGGAGACTTCAAATGAAAATGGAAAATTGCTGCAAACAGGCGGCAGGTCAACCCGTATCTCGTGAGGAGAAAAGACCATTTTCTGAACGTTTCAGGTGTGTAAACCCTTCATCAGAACCGAGGGCTAAACGACATGCTGGCATTTTAGCACAGTAGGGAAAAAAAAGAGAAGAGAAAGAACTTGCATTTATATAGCACCTTTCATGACCTGAGGGCGTCCCAAAGCGCTTTGCAGCCAATGAAGTACTTTTGAAGTGTAGTCACTGTTGTAATGTAGGAAACGCGGCAGCCAATTTTGCGCACAGCAAGATCCCACAAACAGCAACGTGATAATAACCAGACAATCAGTATTTTTGTGATGTTGGTTGAGGGATAAGTTTTGGCCAGGATGCAGGGGAGAACTCCCCAGCTCTTCTTTGAAATAGTGCCGTGGGATCTTTTACGTCCGCCTGAGAGGGCAGACGGGGCCTTGGTTTAACGTTTCTTTTCTTTTATATGATAGATGCAGCTCGGCAGATTGACAAATTTAATCTCGTGGTACAGGTTGACACTGGAGGGCAACGAAAGAGATAAGCACACAGAGATCTGCAGGACGTATCTGCAATTCTGACATAGATAACTGCTTAGCCTGGCCCTTGGTACTGTGTTTCTGCTGTCATGCCCTCTTCCTCATAATGTTTTTAGATTAGAAAGTGACAGAAAAAATCAATCCTGCACCTGGACGAGTCCTTCGATTTTTTTTTTTGTAAGTTACTAGCTGAGTCTTTGTGGTGTTCCACGTAGTAAGTCTGAGAATTCACGGTTTTATAAGAGCTGAGTATAAAGTGCAGAGTATATTACTCTGCTGCTAAGCAAGAGTTGTGTTTAACTGGCCTTACCTTTAAGGCCACAAAGTCAAATTACATATGGGCGTACGAAATTGATGGGCAGGAAAAGACCCATCTGGTCCATCAAGCCTGCCCCACGCCATAATGGCCAGAGCATTGTGACTAAACACTTCATCTCTCCTTCCCCCCACCCCCGCAGCCATGGAATCTCCTGGGAATAGGCACATCCAAAGGTCAATCACAAGGTAATTGAATTTGGGTATATTCTGAGGTCGATTAGAGACTGAGATAATGTGGTATCTTAATTGTGATGGTTACAAATCTTTTATATAGTGACAGATCGCCTGCAGCATTGCTTATGGGTCTGGAGCATGGTTGTAACGTTCAGATGCATTAAAGGCGCTAAGCAAATACAATTTGTTGTCACTGGGCCTGATTTTCTGAGTTTGCACTGCCAGTGGGTGAAGCTCTCCACCCACACCACAAATTCCCAGAATTAACACCCCCCCGCCACCCAGTAAACATCGTTGCTGGGTCAAAATCCTGCAACTCCCTTCCTAAGAGCACTGTGGGAGAACTGTCACCACACAGACTGCAGCGGTTCAAGAAGGCGGCTCACCACCACCTTCTCAAGGGCAATTAGGGATGGGCAATAAATGCCGGCCTCGCCAGCGACGCCCACATCCCATGAACGAATAAACAAAAAAGAAAGCCCAGGGTGAGTAAAGGCCACTCAGCCCGTCAGGCTCCTTCCATCCGGATTCCACGTACGATTGTTCAATCCCACACCAATCGTTGCTCCTCCATTTTAATGAGCACTGAAGGGCCGATTCCACAATCTGGTCCTCCCAGCAGGGACCGGTGCTTGTAGGAAGCGCATCTCAAATCCAGATGTGCAGCCAGTGTCTGTTCAACCCGTCTTTTCCCAAGATGCGCTCCCAGGGAGATCTCGGAATCACCCTTTAAGGTCCCTCCCTGAAAAATAAAACCGAGCAATGCTGTAAATATCTCTGACCCTCAATCCCCCTAATCACCCGCAATGAATCCAGCCCCGCAACTGCCAATTTCCCCTCAATTTACCACCTTGTCTGGGAGTCTTTTCCACTATAGTGTGGGAAATTTCTTTTTAAACCTAATATATAAACTTGCTTGAATTTTGTTCTTTCACTAACATTAATAATTTCTTCGGTTATAGCACCCCCCCACCCTGCCCACCCCCTCCCCTCGAGTGTGGGAAATAAAAGAACAGCACAAAACTGTTACCTTAGAAAACAAAAGTTGGCTTACAGAACAAGTGAGCTTGTTTTCCTGCAGACAAGTAATGCCAGACCATAATAGCTCCAAAACCGAGCAACTGCATCCATCAAATGTTCCCAACTGGGCCAGTGAACAGAATGTATCTTAATTTTAACTATAATCCCTAGAAAATTGTCATATGTTTGCAATTCTGCAATAATGTACAATCAGCAAGGTACTAAAATTATATAAAGCCTGAAGATAAAGGAACTCTTGGCTCTCTGCGGATAAATGTTGACAGTTTGGAATAATTTTACCATACTTTCATCTTGATTTTTAAATAGTTACATTGCAGCAGAGTCTTGCTGAGAGCTCCCAGGGTTCGGCTTGATCACATGATAGATTCAGATGAAAAAAGCAACAGCAGCCCAGCACAGCTTCCAAGTGACAGAAATGGCTTCAGGGTTTTTGAATCCAAAACTGCTGTCCGTCTCATAACTCGCACAAGTCTTGTTCACCCATCAGCCCCTGTGCCCACTGACAGACACACAATGGGCTGAATGGCTTTCTTCTGTGCTGTAACCTTTTATTTATTTACCCAGGATGTGGGAAATGCCAGCAAGGTCACATATTTTGCTCATCTTTAGTCACCAAGAAGCCATAAAGAGTCAACTGCATAGTGTGGGACTGGAGTCATGTATAGGCCCAGACCAGGTAGGAATGGCTGGTTCTTTTTCCTGAAGGACATTAGTGAGTGAACCAGTTGGGTTTTTATGCTAATCTGGCAGCTCCTATGGTCATTTATTTTCAGTGCTAGGCCACAAGTAATGAGACTTATTGAATTCAATTTCACAACTTACCATGGTGGGATTTGAACCCATGATACTTTTAAGTTGCTAGTCCTGTACCATAACCATTGGGCTACCATACTTGCAATATAGCTATGTGTTTTTAAGTCTTAGTAATAAAGTATATATAAAATGTAACGATTCCAATGGCATCAAACAGGACAGATTTTGGATTGTCACAGTAATAATCTAGAATTTACTATCCTAATACCTCAGATTCCCTCCCAATCATCTCCTTTCAGGGCTGAAGAACTCAAATTTCTTCAATTCTCCCTCATAACTCAATCCCCAGCTGCTAAGAATCAGCCTCAGAGCTAATCTCTGCTCTGCTTCCATATATCAAAATGGCCACTTAAAGCATGAAAACTAGAGACGGCCAATCCGCACTCCTTGCGACATGTACACTTTCCCCAGGAATTTCCTCGGGGGGGGGGGGGGGGTCCTCCCAATGGGACGGCAGAAGCCCCGTTTAACGCCACGTTTAACGGGGTTTCTGCCCAAAGTTACAGCAGCCAGTCAGGAGAACAACCTGAGGAAATTCCTTGCTTTTACTCCAGAGACTTGAGCATTTAATCTAGGCTGACATCAGGTGGACGTAAAAGATCTCATGGCACTATTCGAAGATGAGCAGGGGCGTTCTCCCTGGTGTCCTGGCCAATATATATCCCTCAACCAAAATCACTAAAACAGATTATCCAGTTGTTTATCTCATTGCTGTTTGTGGGACCTTGCTGTGCGCAAATTGGCTGCTGCGTTTCCTTACATTACGACAGTGACTACACTTCAAAAGTACGTCATTGGCTGTAAAGCGCTTTGGGACATCCTGAGATCATAAAAGATGCTATATAAATGCAAATTCCCACTTCCTTCTTACACTTTCAGGAGCTCTCCTCCACGTATTGACTGAAGATAAAACTCCCAAGAGCATAAAAGTTCTGTCAGACTCTGAAGGCAACCAAGCAAAATTCCAGGATCTAAATCTAGCATTTCACTGAGCAACACTCGAACCAGACCAGTTCCGTTCAGTAGATGATATTTCCACATATTATCAGAACTATAATGTTTCAGTACTTTGCCAGTGCTGTGAAAGTTGTTTTCAGTATCTGATACCTCCAAGACTCTCTGGGGGATGAATTTTCGGATGAGTGATAATGTTACTATCCAAAGTGGCTTATTGGCCACCGAACCAAAAATAGGACCTCTGTTTGTTTAAGTAAGCAGCACGCACTGCATTTAAGAATTTAACTCAGCCAGTGGAACCTGCCGGAAAATGCGTTTGTGTGGCTGTCGAGCGACAGGTAGGGTTGCCAACTCTGGTTGGACATGTTCCTGGGGGTTTCATCATATGACCTCCCGTCTCCCCCTCCCCCATCCCCATCACCACCATTCTTGGCCCAACATGTCCATCTTCGCGATGCTCCACCTTCTCACAGCCAATTGGAAAACGAGCAGACTCTTCATTGCCCGATTGGATGATTCTCGGCTGTCAGTCAAACACACTTTTTTTCCCCATCTCCGATATTTTTATAACTAATAAACAAAAGTGTTCAAAGAAAATTTTAAAAAGCACAATTTTTTTTAATGACCCTATGATTTTTCTCCTGGGTTTGTTTGTAGCAGTGGGCTGGAGATTAACCTTTAGTTCCTGAAGACTCCAGGACAATCCTGGAGGGGTTGGCAACTCCCTACTGACAAGTTTTTGTTTGATCGTGTTGTACGCACCAGGGTCAAATAACTTGCTGATACTCACACTTGAAGAATGACCAGTGTGGTGAGGTAATGGAGAGTGTCTGGTGCCCATGGATCTGTATTCTTGCCTGAGTCATTGCCTCTGGGAGAGGAAGGCAGAACATCGGGGTGTAGAAAGGGAAGGTCGATAACATTGGACAAAGTTGGGGAACGATACCTACTGAGTACAGTGTAGGCCCACATCAATTATTAAAAGAACTATAGGGGGAAGTTACCTGGATATGAAAATCCACCAGAAATGGAGATAAACCTCTTGGTAAAGTTGAATGTGGGAGGTGGGGTCCACAATACGGGGGACTCCACGTGGTCTGGGGAAGGAATGGACTTGATGCGCTGAATGGTCTTCTCTTGTTCCATACTTCCTTCTATTCTTATTAGGAAATTAAAATGGGACTTAGTTATTGGCTTAATAATTTAAATCTAAAGTCCTAAAAGGTCACCTAATGGCCTTTTCTGTTTGAGGCAGGACCGTGGGCAATATAGAGAGCCAGCGGGATTTTGTCTCACCTATTTCTGCAAACATGTGTATCATTGTCTTCAAGCCAGTTCCCAAGTGGACTGAAGTCTAAATCAAGGCCCCGATCTCCACTTCTGCACTAATTGGAGCTCATCTGGCAATAATGCTCAGAGAGTTAATAGAGAGGCGGTCAGGTACACATCAAGGGAGAGAGTACATTGCCAGGCCAAAGGTAAGGATTTGAATACACATCGTATCTGATCCATGCCGTACCTGAGATGGCTTGATGCTGTTAGCTGGTGTAAAGTAGAAAATAATCAATTGCGTTGTACTGTCATCCGTCACCTTGATGAGGACACCAGCTCAAAGAGTGATCCTCTCCCACATAGAATGAGGCTGATCTTTTGCAAGAAGGAGACCCTCACTACAACGAAAAGGATCCGAGCTCAGTGTTTCCTGTTACTGGTGGTGTTGTGGGACAGCAAATTTGTTACGCAGGATAGGGTTTTCAACCCTTCAGGATTATCCTGGAATCTCCGGGAATGAAAGATTAATCTCCCGATCACTGCTTCCAGCAACCTGGGAGAAAAATCAGAGGGGCCTTAAAAAAAATCATTTACTTTGAACACTTTCGTCTATTAGTTATAAAAATATCGGAGCTGGGGGAAAAAAATCTGTTTGACTGACAGTCAAGAATCATCCAATCGGGTAACGAAGAGTCTGTTCGCTTCCCAATTGGCCGTGGGAAGGCGGGACATCGTGAGGATGGATGTATCGGGCGACCAATGGTGGGGGCGGGGTGGTTGGAGGGTCATGTGACAATACCACCAGCAACCTTCAGCTGCCTCGGCCCTAAGCTCTGGAATTCTCTCCCTAAACCTCTCCGCCTCTCTACATCTCTCTCTGCTCCTTAAAACCTACCTCTTTGACCAAGCTTTCGGTCACCTGTCCTAATATCTCCATATGTGGCTCAGTGTCAAATTTTGTTTGATAATTGCTCCTATGAAGTGCCTTGGGACATTTTACTACGTTAAGGTACTATGTAAATGCCAGTTGTTGTTGTTGTTGTTGTGTGGGACGATTATTTAATTATGTGATGGTGCCATCACTACAGAGCCTGATCCTGCCCCACTATTTATTTAAAACCCAGTGCATGCTGTTTTAAAGTTGTCCTTTGGGACACAAAGTACAAGTATTTGATGTGATACAAAATAAAAGAGGCAATTTAGTTATTGCTGAAGTGAAAATCAATTACAGATATTAACTTTCATTGAGGAAGGGGGAGAGGCAACATGAAGCAAAAAACCCAAAAGGTTCAAGGTGGAATCTCCTGTTGACTGACAGAGACGGGCTCAGGTTCATTATTTTTAAGTGGGCACCATCTTAGTGAGGTAAAACCAGAAAATGCTGGAAATACATAGCGGGCACCTGAAGGGGAAGAGAGGTTAATGGCACTTCTCTCGAGCTTGGTTTGGGGTTGTTAGTAATCCAATGAATGAAAAAGAAATGACTTTATTAAGGTTTAAAACAGCAGCAGTTCGTTCCCTAAACAAGCTCCATCCTCAGTCTCCTGGCTAGGCAGTCAGCCTTAAACCAGTTGCTTAATTGGTACTGATTGCTGAGGGAATGTCTTTAATGGTGTAGTCACAGTACAAGGTTAGTGTCGGTGTGAAACAGCCACTGGGGAATCATGGTCAGCCCTGAGGGCTCCTATCATGGGGCCTCCCCTTGAGTATAGAAGATTAAGGGGTGATCTAATTGAGGTGTTTAAGATGATTAAAGGATTTGATAGGATACATAAGAAATAGGAGCAGGACTAGCCCATACGGCCCCTCGAGCCTGCTCCGCCATTCAATAAGATCATGGCTGATCTTCAACCTCAACTCTACTTTCCCGCCCGATCCCCATATCCCTTGATTCTCTTAGAAGTCCATCTATCTCAGTCTTGAATATAGTCAATGTCTCAGCATCCAGAGATCCAGAGCCCTATGGAGTAGGGAATTCCAAAGATTCACAACCCTCTGAGTGAAGAAATTCCTCCTCGTCTCAGTCCTAAATGTCCGACCCCTTATCCTGATACCGTGACCCCTAGTTCTAGACTCTCCAGCCTGGGGAAACATCCCCTCAGCATCTACCCTGTCAAGGCCCCTCAGAATCTTATTTGTTTCATGAGATCACCTCTCATTCTTCTAAACTCCAGATAGATGGGTAGATAGAGAGAAATTATTTCCTCTGGTGGGGGAGTCCAGAACAAGGGGGCATAATCTTAAAATTAGAGCTAGGCTGTTCAGGGGTGATGTCAGGAAACACTTCTTCACACAAAGTGTAGTGGAAATCTGGAACTCTCTCCCCCAAAAAACTGTTGAGGCTGGGGGCCAATTGAAAATTTCAAAACTCAAATTGATAGATTTTTGTTAGGCAAGGGTATTAAGGGTTACGGAACCAAGGTGGGTAGATGGAGTTAAGATACAGATCAGCCATGATCTAATTGAATGGCTGAACAGGCTCCAGGGGCTGAATGAACTGCTCCTGTTCCTATGTTCCTCTGCTGCAGATTTTCCAGGAGCCACCACACACAACTGGGTGGATCACTGTGCTAAGAAGGCATATATTAGGGTAATGTAAACACAGGCAGTGGACTAATCCAATTGACCATCTATCGGCTGCACAATCTCACCACCTCCACCACCTGTACATACGTTTGATGCTCTGCAAGCATCCTTCTTTTGACAGGACCTGTGAGATCTGGGTCTCCAGACTGTTCTGCTGAGGGGGAAGGTCTCCTGACATCTTCAGCCAGCAACATCTTCCTCCTCAGTGGGTAGCACTCATGCCTCTGAGTCAGAAGGTGGTGGGTTCAAGTCCCACTCCAGAGACTTGAGCACATAATCCAGGCTGACAGTCCGAGTGCAGTACTGAGGGAATGCTGCACTGTCGGAAGTGCCATCTTTCGGATGAGACGTTAAACCGAGGCCCTGTCTGCCCTCTCAGGTGGACGCAAAAGATCCCACGGCACAATTTTGAAGAAGAGCAGAGGAGTTCTCCTGGTGTCCTGGTCAATATTTATCCCTCATCCGACATCACTGAAACAGATGTGGGATCTTGCTGTGCGCAAATTGGCTGCTGCCTTTCCTACATTACAACAGTGACTACACTTCAAAAGTACTTCATTGGCTGTAAAGCACTTTGGGACATCCTGAGGTCATGAAAGGCGCTATATAAATAGTTCAGTATGTTCAAGGCTGAGATCGATAGATTTTTGGACTTTAAGGGAATCAAGGGATATGGGGATCAGGCGGGAAAGTGGAGTTGAGGTCGAAGATCAGCCATGGACGTATTAACTGGCGGAGCAGGCTCAAGGGGCCAAATGGCCTACTCCTTCTCCAATTTCTTACGTTCTTATAAATGCAAGTCTTTCTTTATTTCTTTCTTTCACGTTCCACCCCAAGCTGCTTCTGATCACTCAAACCTTGTGTCCCTTCATCTTCACTCTCTAATTCCAGTTATAGGGATGCCTCTGTGCTGGTGCTTAAGAGGAAAAGTTCTGAAGTGCAGAGGGGCTTCCTTCTTATTCTTCCTCCGCTTCTTCTTCCTTTGGCACATCTAGCGGAGGAAAATAGGAAGAGAGTTAAGAACGGGTTGCTTAATCATAGAATCTTACAGCACAGAAGGAGGCCATTCGGCCCATCATGTCTGTGCCAGCGCTTTGAAAGAGCTATCCAATTAGTCTCACTTCTCCCATTCTCTCCCCATAGCCCTGCAAGTTTTTCCTATTTAAGTATTTATCCAATTCCCTTTTGAAAGTTACTATTGAATCTGCTTCCACCACCCTCTCAGGCAGCGCAATCCAGATCATAGCAACTCCAGATGAGTTCACATCCTACTTTAAGTGGAAGGGCTGACAGGAAGGTTTCACTAGCTAACATCTATTGTGGGCTACAAGAGGATGAGGAGGAGGCGGAGCAGAATGGCGTATCTGCAGCTGCCACCTGCCGACCAACCTCCCCGCTTATGCCTCCCGCGTGGCCTCTCTCCCCAGAATCTCCGATGCTCCCTCTTCAGGGGGGATGAGAGGTTGGGGAGGACACCACTGCTGGCCAATCTCCCTCTGCTGCTTTGGGCTGTCCTCCTTTCAAAAGAAGGCAACAAAGTGAGAATGACCTCTGGTTGCCATGGGATGCAGTCAAATCCCAGGTGTCAGCATGCAGCACATAATGGGAATGATGACAGATGCCTGCAGCCAGCAATTATATACCTTGAGGCTTTTAGTGGGGTGAAAGCATGTAAGATGTGAGTGAAGGAACACTTGTAGGTGAAGATTGGGAGCATAATAACTCCGTGCTACCTTAGGGGCACTGATAGTTTGCTATTGAAGCACTTTAATACAATGAGGGGGAGGTGATTGTAAGCTGTAGATATGCTCAGTACAGTAGCTGGTTCCTTTTACTTTGTCAGGCTTGGTTAGGTGATTAAACGCTTTGTGGAACTGAGTTGCTGTGTGATGTTTATTAATTCATTCTCGGGATGAGGGCATTGCTGGCAAGGTGGGCATTTATTGCCCTTGAGAAGGTGGTGATGAGCCATCTTCTTGAACCGCTGCAGTCCGTGTGGTGAAGGTTCTCCCACAGTGCTGTTAGGCAGGGTGCAACAGGATTTAACCCAGTGATGATGAAGGAACGGCGATATATGTCCAAACTGGGATGGTGTGTGGCTTGGAGGGGAACTTGGAGATGATGGTGTTCCCATGAGCCTGCTGCCTGTGTCTTTCGAGGTAATGGAGGTGCTGCAGTAGAAGTCTTGGTGACTTGCTGCAGTGAATCCTGTAGATAGCACACACTGCAGTCATGGTACGCTGGTGGTGGAAAGGGTGAATATTCAGGTTAGTGGATGAAGTGCTGATCAAGCAAGCTGCTTTGTCCTGGATAGTATCGAGCTTCTTGAGTGTTGTTGGAGTTGCACTTATCCAGGCAAGTGGAGAGTATTCCATCACACTCCTGAATTGTGCCTTGTAGCTGGTGGAGAGGCTTTGGGGAGTCAGGAGGCGAACCACTCGTTGCAAAATACCCAGCCTCTGACCCGCTCAAGGCGCTTCACAGGAGCGTTATCGAACAAAATTTGACACCGAATCGCATAAGGAGATGTTAGGGCAGGCTTGGTCAAAGAAGTAGGTTTTAAGGAGTATCTTAAAGGAGAGAGGGACAGACAGACAGACAGACAGAGAGGTTTAGGGAAAGAATTCCAGCGCTTAGGGCCTAGGCAGATGAAGGCATGGCCGCCAATAGTGTGGTGAAGGAAATCGGGTTGTGCAAGAGGTAAGAATTGGAGGAGCGCAGAGATCTCGGAGGATTGTAGGGCTGGAGGAGATTACAGAGATAGGGAGGGGCGAGGCCATGGAGGACTCCCTTCTCTGTCTATCTTCCCTGGGAAGCACTGCCGCAGACTCACCGTTGAACCTGGTGACGGGTTCTCAGACTTATTATTCTGTGCTCCTTTCAGAGCTTTGGATGTGCAGCCCCTTTAAGCTGCTGCAAGCCTTTCAACCTTACTATAGTGCACAAGTTTCCACCCAACAAATGATAAGCTCCCAATATCTGGTGTTCATGACTCTTGGAGCTCATTAAGTAAACTTGACTAACCCTGGAAAGTATGCCATTTTTCTGCTCGGGTTTTAGTCTGAGCAGAAAATCGAGACTTTACAGTCAGAAATCAGCTGTCAAACTGCAGAATTAGCACCATTCAAAAACCATCGATTGGAGGAAGGGAATGAGGGTCACAACAACAAATGGCTGGCACTGTCCTTGGTCACTCCCTCCTGGCAATCCATGGCTGCAACAGCGATGGCACAAATATCATCAATATTGAAAATATTCATCTGGCAGCACTAACTTCTACCTCACCTCACCGAGTAAATGGAAATTTTAAGTCAGGATTGATCAATTCTATCGTAGTTTGTCTCATAGTTACCCACTATCTGCTTTAGAAGAACTTGCAAGGGTGAGTTTACGAGCTGAAGCCATAAAACCATGTCGGTGAATAAAATCAACCTACAACACAATGGAATACGTATTCAGGAGCTCCTAAGACTTTTTGAAAAATTTTTTTGAAGGTCAGACGACTGCGTAAATACTGTAGCAAATAACAGAAATCGTCATACAGATCTACACTGCCCACTAAACCTCTTTGAAACTGTTGAAAATATATTGCAGTCGACTTGCAAAGGAGTCCAACAAGGCCAGTGGATTTGTGGAATCTGGGTAAATCTCTGGTAATCCCCCCACAAAATCCTGCCAATAAACTTATCAATAGCGTCAGAAAAAAGATGTAGCTGAGTGCAGCCAATAACTGCAGCAATTATTTGCTGAATATCATTTAGGGCAAATCCCAACCATCCTCCAGTAACAAAGAGGATCATTCATTTTCCTCTCACATGACAAGTTCCATTCTTCTGACATTCTCCTTAGGAACTAAAGCCATGGGAACAATGGACATGATGTAACTCTTTTGCTATAATCCTAAATTCCAGCTTAAGTTTAACCCAATTAACAACACTGTAACCCAATTGACAGCTGAGCCAATTCCAGGTCAATGGCCAGTCTTTAGAGGAGCAGACATTGAGATGGTGAAACCAGGTCATCGGAGCAAGTGGATTGGAAATATGTCAACTGGAAAATAGGATATTAGATTTTAAAAATACATGTACTTTGTAAGCACATTGCAGAAGAGATTCAACAGATTTGTATGTGTTGAGCACATTGAGCTAGATTTCAATGTGAGCACTTGGAAGCGAGAAACATCTAGACAATAAAGTGAGGTAATGGCCTATGTGGAAACTTTAAAGGGCAAGAATTCCCTACCTCAAATTGTCGGTTAGCTGTTTACTGTTGTAGTAATTTTTCATTCCTTGATGAATATTTTGTTCATGAAGTGGAGAGATGTCATTGTTGCGACTAGAACATTTCTCCATTTCTTGCACCTAATGTAAGCACCAAGCACGCCCAGGTTAAATATATATAGAAAAAAAACAGAAAAGATGCAGACTGAATCTCTCAAGAATGTGTTTATAGAGCAGCCCACTTTATTAATGCTATGTTTCCACTTCTGATACTAGCCAGCATTTTGGTCAATTAGAGTCAGGTTACCAATTTAGTTCTAAAGCTTGCACCCACTGGATGAGCTCACTAGATCCCAAACTTATTTTATTTAGGACTCCTACAGCATGAAAGAGAGGAGACCATCATGCCATCAATCAGTTCTGGATTCAAACCAAGGTCCAAGAACTTAACTTCATGTTTAACTTCATATTTTCTTCCCTCCTCTCTTGAACGCAGTGACTTGTGCTGCAGTACAATTCCATGAGTTTCAGAAACCCTCTCAACAAAGTTGACGTGTGTGAACCTCAGTCAGCTTTTCTACCATGGGGAGCATCATTAGCGACCTTGAATGTGTCTTCATGCATTGTCCACACATGCTCACATTCCAATAGGAATGACTGGATAGTGGTCATCAGTGGCAACACCAGACTTTTGTCCCCCTCACCTTGGTTTCGAGCCAAAAACAGATGCTAAAGATGAGAGTCTATGTCCAGTGATGGGTACAGTAGCCTAGTGATTATGTTACTGGACTATAGCAACCCAGAGGCTATGAGTTCAACTTCCATCATGGTATGTTGTGAAATTCAATTCAATAAATCTGGTAAATTGTGAATGACCATGAAAGTTGCTGCATTGTTGTAAAAAACCCAACTGGTTCACTAATCTGACACCTAGCCTGGTCTACATGTGACTCCAGTCCCACACTATGTGGTTGACTCAATTCCTTTGGGGCAACTAAGGATGGGCAATAATTACTGCTTGCCAGTGTCAAAAATATCACGGGCAACTGACCAAAATGACACCGTTCCCCAAAAAGATTACTTTGATTACATAGAAATTACAACACGGAGACAGGCCGTCAGCTCAACCAGTCCTCCACACAAGCAGTAGCCCTAATCCCATGTGCCTCTTAAAGGTGAAGCAGATGGTTGCCCATGTTCTGACTGTCAGTTCTGCTTGGATATGGCCAGTGACCCTGCAGAACTCAGGCCATCTTATACCTGTGCAAATCGCCAAGTTATTGGAAGTTTGCAAAGGTGAGATATAAAAATACCAGAATGCTTCTTCAGTTGGAAGTATCCAAAAGTGGAATGAGTATTACTCCCTTGGGCTTGTCTCTTTCTCTAGGTGACCCACCCCACCTATATTTGGTGCCTTAGATAGCCTGGATTTCTTTGTATTAGATAGAACTTACAGCACAGAAACAGGCCATTCGGCCCAACAGGTCCATGCTCCATACTAGCCTCCTCCTACCCTACTTCATCTCCCCATATCAGCATATCCACCTATTCCTTTCTCCCTCATGTGTTTATCGAGCTTCCCCTTAAGTGCATCAATGCTATTTGCCTCAGTTACTTTTATGGTAGTGAGTTCCACATTCTAACCACTTTCTGGGTAAAGTTGTTTCTCCTGAATTCCCTTTTGGATTTATTAGTGACTATCTTATATTTATGGCCCTTAGTTTTGGTTTTTAGCTTAGACCAGGATTAGATCAGGGGGAAGAATCACAGCCAGAAGAGCTCACAAGTTAAGCACTGCAAAAACAGTCTACTGCCATGTTGGATATTAAAATCATCACTGAGTTTAGATCAGATCATTTTAGGCTGATACAATGTTTCACGGCCACAGGAGAGGACAGTGCCCCTTTAAATTGTAATTTCTCTTAAATGCACTCCATTTAATACTTGGAAAAAAATAAAGAAAATAGAAAATGGCTTTAAATCCACACGGATAATGAATATTACTGACAGCAGAGAGTAAGGGAGAGACTGAAGTGTGTCCCACTGTCATTATGTGCTGTGTACTGTACTTAGAACATGCCAAGAGCTGTAAAACAATTAAATCCATCCATATGTTTTCAAAATTTTGTTTTCTCTTTGGTGCAATGGAGGCAATTTGAGATGTTGATTAATGCTTTAACTTAAAGAGGTGTAAAAGGGCACATCAGTGTTGTCTTCTGTCTGACGCCATGCGACTGGCTTGAACACACTCCAGGTGTTTAGAGGTAGATTTTCCTCTTCAAGGCCGGGGCAGATGAGCTAGGTGGGGCAGAGGCCCTGATCTAGGGTTCAAGCCCCACTCCAACAATGACAACAATAACTTGCATTTATATAGCACCTTTAATGTAGTAAAATGTCCCAAGGTGCTTCACAGGAGCGATTATCAAACAAAATTTGACACTGAGCCACATAATGAGATATTAGGACAGGAGACCAAAAGATTAGTCAAAGAGGTAGGTTTTAAGGCGAGTCTTAAAGGAGGAGAGAGAGGTAGAGAGGTGGAGAGGTGTAGGGAGGGAATTCCAGAGCTTAGGGCCTAGGCAGCTGAAGGCACGGCCGCCAATGGTGGAGCGATTAAAATCTGGGATGTGCAAGAGGTAAGAATTGGAGGAGCGCAGAGATCTCGGAGGGTTGTAAGGCTGGAGGAGGTTACAGAGTTAGGGAGGGGCGAGGCCATGGAGGGATTTGAAAACAAGGATGAGAATTTTAAAATCGAGGCGTTTCCGGACTGGGAGCCGATATAGGTCAGCGAGCACAGGGGTGATGGTGAACGGGACTTGGTGCGAATTAGGATACGGGCAGCAAGGTTTTGGATGAGCTCAAGTTTATGGAGGGTGGAAGATGGGAGGCCAGTCAAGAGGTAACAAATGCATGGATGAGGGTTTCAGCAGCAGATGAACTGAGGCGGGGCGGAGATGGGCGATGTCACAGAGGAGGAAGTAGGCGGTCTTGGTGATGGAGCAGATATGCAGTCAGAAGCTCATCTCCGGGTCAAATAGGACACCAAGGTTGCAAACGGTCTGGTTCAACCTCAGACAGTGGCCAGGTAGAGGGATGGAGTCGGTGGCTTGAGAACGGAGTTTGCAGCGGGGACCAAAGACAATGGCTTTGGTCTTCCCAATATTTAGTTGGAGGAAATTTTTGCTAATCCAAAACTGGATGTTGGACAAGCAGTGTTACAAATGGAAGGGTCGAGGGATGTGGTTGTGAGGTAGAGCTGGGTGTCGTCAGCATACATGTAGAATCTGACATTGTGTTTTCAGATGATGTTGCCGAGGGGCAGAATGTAGATAAGAAATAGGAGAGGGCCAAGGATAGATCCTTGGGGGACTCCAGAGGTAACAGTGCGGGAGCAGGAAGAGAAGCCATTGCAGGTGATTTGCTGGCTACGATTGGATAGATAAGAATGGAACCAGGCGAGCACTGTCCCACCCAGCTGGACAATGGAGGAGAGGCTTTGGAGGAGGATGGTGTGGTCAACCATGTCAAAGGCTGCATACAGCTTGAGAAGGATGAGGAGGGATCATTTACCACGGTCACAGTCACGTAGGATGTAATTTGTGACTTTGATAAGGGCTGTTTCAATACTGTGGCAGAGGTGGAAACCTGATTGGAGGGATTCAAACATGGAGTTACGGGAAAGTTGGACACGGATTTGGGAAGGGACAACACATTCAAAGACTTTGGAGAGGAAATGGAGGTTGGAGATGTAGTTTGCAATGACAGAGGGGTCAAGGGTGAGTTTTTTGAGGAGGGGGGGTGATGACGGCAGGTTTGAAGGGGAGGGGGACAGTACCTGAGGAGAGGGAACCGTTAACAATATCAGCTAACATAGAGGCCAGGAAGGAAAGTTGGGTGGTCAGCAGTTTAGGGTCGAGGGACCAGGAGGTGCGTCTCATGGTCAAGATGCGCTCGGAGAGGGCATGAGGGGAGATAGGAGAGAAACTAGAGTAGAATGTGAGTTTAGGGCTAGGTCCAGTGCAGTACTGAGGCAATGCTGCGCTGTCGAAGGTGCGGTCTTTTGGATGAGATGTTAAACCGCGGCCTTGTCTGCCCTCCCAGGTGGACGTAAAAGATCCCATGGCACTATTTGAAGAACAGAGGAGTTCTCCCCAGAGTCCTGGCCAATATTTATCCCTCAATCAGCATTACTGAAAACAGATTCTCTGGTCATTATCACATTGCTGTTAGTGGGATCTTGCTGTGCGCAAATTGGCTGCCGCGTTTCCTACATTACAACAGTGACTACACTTCAAAAGTACTTCATTGACTGTAAGGCACTTTGGGATGTCCTGATATCGTGAAAGACGCAATATAAAGGAAAGTTCTTTCTTTCATCTTTAAAATACAAGTTACATCTTCAACAGCAATGCAAAAAACAACCCCAAACATGTTCTGCACCTCATATATCGGCCAATGTATTATAAATAATGGCCTGTATCACTCAGTGAACTTGAGAGTAATATAATTTTTGTTTTCGGATGATGATCATCTTCTTGAGCCCCTTGATCACTGTCCCTGATGAGGTCTGATCCCCTTCAATTGGATTAAGGTCTTGTAAGAATCGGAGTTATCCAGTATCCGGGATATGTTCTCCCTGTTATATGCCAAATGCCAAGTTTACATCCACTGCGGTCAGAGTTCATTGTAACGTCCCCTCTATTGCGTGGAATGAAGACAATAAAGTAAGGTCAAATATTAGCTTTTAGCTTTATTTTTGGTGGTAAGTTTCCCTCAAATTGTTCTTTTACCCCCTTCATTCTACGTCTACCTGGCGTGATCCCTGCAAACGGATGTATGGCCTTCAAGCAGGCTGTGGCCGGTGACCTCCTGACCCCCGAGGCCACCCACTAGTAAGTGGTGGAGCGGGGTGAAGTTGAACAAACCTTGGCAATGTGGAACTGAATGAAGCAGGGCTCAGACTGCCTGCGTCCCTGATCAGTGGAAAATGGGGCATCAGCTTTACAAATGTGGAGTATTCCATTCCTGGCTTTAAAATCACTTTCAAACAACGGAAGGTTCCAGAACTGCAGTCGAAAAGAAAAAGAACTAGAAGTAGGTCCACTGCTATAAATACAGATTTCAGCCTGCAGGGTATGGAGGAAAAGCTAATTAAAGGAGGGTGATTACAGATCCATTTGTTACTTCAGTCGTAGGACAGAATGTGGGCAATGCAGGTGTATTGTTTTATTAATCAATGCTCCTGGAGGTTTCTGAGTGGGAAGCATAATTCGTAGAATATGACTTTTGTTTAAAATAACAGCAAAATAATACAGACCTTTCCTTACTGCAACACGGGATTTTACACTGTTTCTATGGCGTTGTAGGCTCGTGCTGTAGCATGATAATACATTAATGAGATCATTCCACTGCACTGCTATTGCCAGTCTGTTAGCAAGTCCCTGCTGTCAGGAGAAGATGTCCCCTCCACTCTCTGTGGCCGCTCAACATCCAGAATACATTAACAACTTCTGCACCAAATCATTCGATTTTTCTCTCAGCGCCGCAATATATTTCTCGGAAAGCAAAAAAAAACTGCAGATGCTGGAAATCTGAAATTTAAAAGAAACAGGAATTGTTGGAAACATTTAGCAGGTCAGGCAATGTCTATGGAGAGAAGGAGAAACATGGGGACGAGGTATCAGCTCGATGACCTTCCAGTCAAAACTTTTTCAGGCTTCGTACGTCACTATAGAGTGAGATTAAATGGTTATGCCTTTTTTTTTGCTTTTTAATTCAATTTATTGCACCAAATCCAGTCAGGCACTGCATGACATATCCTGTCAGGATCCTAATGTAATTTTACCAGGACTGCGAGAGACAAGTAACACAGATAGAATAAGCACCCCAAATAATAAGTGAAGAAACAATTCATCTATAAGTTATTAAAACATAAGAAATGTCATATAATGTCAGGAGGTGTAAGAATCTTAGTAAGCAAAGCTTAAAGACTGTTAAGGTGACAGCAATGGCTCAGTGGGTAACACTCTTGTCTCTGATGTTAGAAGATCATGGGTTCAAGGGCCACTCCTTGAGCACAAAATCTAGGCTGATACTTCAGACCCTCTCAGGTGGACGTAAACGATCCCATGGTATTATTTTGGAGAAGAGCAGGGGAGTTTTTCCTGGTGTCCACTCAACTAGCAACAAAAAAAATTATCTGGTCATTATCTCGTGGCTGTTTATGGGACCTTGCTGTGCACAAAATGGCTGCCGTGTTTCCCCACGTTACAACACTTCAAAAGTACTTAATTGACTGTAAAGTGCTTTGGGATGTCATGAAATGTGTTATATAAACGTCTTTCTTTCTTTCAAGCTTTGGTAGCACTAGATGGTGTGATGATTTAGACCATCTTCATGACTTAGGTTTGAATCACTCACCATGCTGATGGAATGAAAGGTTTGTCTGTAGCTGCCTTGCCCAATTCTTAGAACTCCCACCCTAAATCCTTCTACCTCTCCATCTTCTGCTCATTCAAAAACGTTCCCAAGTCCCACCTCTTCAAGCAAGCCTTTGGTCGCCCCTCCTAACATCTCCCTCCCTGGTGGTGTCCAATTTCCTTACACCTGACTGTGAATTACCTTGAGATGTTCTTTTCATGAAAGGCACTATATAAATGCAAGCTGCTGTTGTCATAATCAATATGTGTCTAGTAGCTGTGAGGGTCCCAAGTGAAATGTGTTTGGAACAGTCTCAATCCAGTTCTTCGTGGACATAAAACTATTCATAGTCAGCACTGTTGCTATATTGTCAGTCCTACAGGGGCATTGCCTCTGGAATGGAAATATCACATTAGAAGAGTATTGTTGTAAAATTGGTTACGGCACATTGCTTGCGGAGAGTAGAGTGACCTTCATCAAGTTTCTTCCAATCCATTGCTGTAGTTGACTTCCTGACCTGATTGATATTGGCTCCTTGATACACTGACATCCTTCACTATAATGAGCACAAACTAATGTCCTTGTAGTTCTTTCCTTTTCATCTTGGTAAGTTCTAAATATCAGTAAAAGAAAACTGCAGTAAATTTAGATTGAGAGTGGCGGCAAGGTGTATACCAACCCATCCCATCCCCTAAGAGGGAGAAGCCAAGATATTCAATATCAATAGTACATGGAACCATGATTCCAGGATCAAAGAGATGCAAATGGACTTCTTGGGAATTGGGCCTTGACCAAAGTCCAAGTTATATTTTGCCAAAGGAACAAACTGTCCCTAGCATAGAAATTCAAAAGCACAAAATAATGCCCTCCAATCACTTCCTCTCCACCAAGAGAAAGGTAGTGGAAGTATTTTATGTACAAACCAGTCTCCATGCTCTATCTTTAAAAAGAAGCCCAATAAGAGATGAAATACATTGTGCGCTACACTACAGTAAATGGGTCACTAAAACAGCACGCACAGGAACTCGATGTAAAAATATTATCCAGTGGGCTATATATAGTGTATATAGACACTTCTTGTAAAGTATGTTCAGGTTTATAGAGAGCTACCATTTTAGGGCTCTGGACCCCCTCCTGCGTTGCTCTGGCAATGTAGATTATGGGACCAATCCATACACGTCCTGAAATGCCTGTTGATTTCAGTGGGTTGTTTGTTTCCCTGATTTGGGTGGCACCAGATCAGCATCCTGCTCAATGTGTCAATTCTGAACCATAACAGTCGGTGTGTCCAAATTCACCAACATAGGGACAGGAGTAGGCCATTCAGTCCCTCGAGCCTGTTACACAAAATGCTTCTACAAGTTTTGCAGGTCAAATTAACCATTAGAATTACAAAAGCAGTTAATGTATCAAATTAACCATCAGAACTACAGGAAATCTACTTGGAGTACTGTGCACAGTTCTGGTCTCCATATTATGAAAAGGATATAGAGGCAATAGAGAGGTGCAAAAAAGATTCACAAGGATGATACCAGAACTGAGAAGATATCCTTATCAGGAAAGGCTGAACAGGCTGGGATTCTTTTCAGGCTGCCCTGATAGAGGTCTTTAAGATAATGATAGGGTTTGATAGTGCAGATGTAGAGAAAATGTTTCCACTTGTGGGAGAGTCCAAAACTAGAGGTCACAAATATAAAACAGTCACTAATAAATCCAATAGGGAATTCAGGAGAAACTTCTTTACCCAAAGATTGATAAGAACCAGTGCACAGTGTCTGAAAGGGAAATGGTCAGTTAACATGTCTTGTGGGATAATTCATTAGAATCAGTTCTGCTGAGGGGATTTTGCCTGAAACATGAACCGATCTTTCTTTTTCAGATGCTGTCTGACTTGCAGTTGATTTGTAGAACTTTCTGTTCTGCAGGCAGGACCTGGGTTTAACATCTCATCTGAAAGACGGCACCTCTGACAGTGCAGCACCTCCCTCAGTACTGCACCGGGAGCGTCAGCTTAGTTTTTGTGCTAAAGTCCCTGGAATGAGACTCAAACCTTCTGACTCAGAGGCAAGAACGCTACCAGAGTCATGGCTGACACTTAGTTCTGTACAAGAGTTTACTTTCACTTCTACGGCGGTCTAGAGCAAGACATGAAGGGGCTGTGCAGGAGTCTGGATATTGTGAATTAAATTGTTACATTTCACTTTGAGTGAGCAGTCAAAAGAGTATGCTCTGGGATTGCAACTCAGATTTCTTGATAATGCTGATAGAAATGTCAGCTGTCACATTGACTTGACAGCAGTTGAGTTAAAAATGCAGCGTTAAGTCCAGAATTTGCAGTCCACTGGTGATGCTGTAGCTACAGATGTACACTGAGCTATCACATGATGGGAATATGAGAAAATCTAGCTCGCTAACTGATACCCTAGCTAACCTTATCACCGACAGGAACTCTTGCACGCAAGAATGTTCCCGCACTCTGAGTGAATCATTCAGTATCTATAGTGGGTACTCTGCAACGTGCAGCAGGAAAGGCAAATTTTGCACCATCTATCCCAGTGAAGGAAATATGATCAGTAAAGTTCAGTGTACAGAGATTTGTGTGTGACTCGCTGTACTCATTAATACACTGGAGAACCTTCAACTTGACATGGAGTGATGACACTCTGCAGTTCTTGGTCTGTGTAGCACAGGTCAACTACAGGCCCAAGATTCTGATTGGGCCTAGGGTGTAACTCAAGCAGGTCGCTTGAGAGTGGGAGGGGCGGCGGGGGGAGGGAGGGGTTAAGAAAGAGAGGCGGAAGCTTGTTCCGCCAGATTCCACCTCCTTCACTCTGCAAGGAGAATTTCCAGTGGGGAGGGGCGGGGGGTTTTGGGGGGAAAGGGAGATTCCTTTGCCCATGCCCCCTACACCGAGGAAGGGTGTCTGGGGAAGCTCCTGGGCTATCCTGAGAATTCTTCCCATTAAGTACTCGGATGGTTTCAGGGGTAGTCTGAATACTTGATGTCCCAAGAAAGGCCCCAAAACCTTCACCCCAAAGGTAATCCATCCCAGGGTGGATTGAACACTGTTACTTTCAAATCCAGTGGCTCCCTTTGACTGGAAAGAGAAGTTTGCTCTCCTTTTCTCTTCAGGCCGAGAAGGCCTCAGGGTCCCACTAATGCGCTCCCAGTTTTGCTGGTGGTTCGGGTGAGATGGGGAGTGGGGGAAGGGTTAATGTGCCCTTAACAAATGCAGGCCGCCAGCCCCAAGTATGCAGTTGATGCTATTTCTGAGATTTGGACCTGGGTCTGCATCTTCCTCCATCAATGAACTTAGGTCCTGCTCCCTACACTTCTGCCAGGGGACAAGGCCATCAGAATTTTGCCCCAGTGATGCACTGCATCACAAACAACATTGCTATCTCTGTATTGCTTGGAGGCAGTTCCATTTCCTCATGAATGAAGAATATGTTTCCAAGTAGAAACCCATCAGATGTTGATGGGACTGCTATGGTTTTTGCAGCAATTTCTGTTTTTGTTTCCCATTCACTCCCATTGGGTAAGATCCCAATGGGCTGGTCACTCTCGGGGATCTGAATTCCAGGATAATGAAACACTTCCCATTCATTATCGTTGTGTAAATTTCAATGGGTTAGCCAATTCCTGTTTATTCGTTGTATAGAATTCTTAATGCAAGCATAAAATATTATCCAATTATCCAGTCATCATCACAATTATCACTGTTACTGTTCCATGCACAACATATAATTAATCACTGCCAAATTTTAGCTTATGGACAGCAACAGTATTTAGAAATCTATAAAACAGATGTTTTCAGTGTTTACTGTTGTTGGTGTTTGAACTGAATCACTGAATGAAGGGCTAAATAGGTTGCAGTACAATTATCAGATTGACTTGTTTTACCAAAGTTTCTCTTTTAAAATTCCCCTCAAGGTAATGGGTGTTAGTGCTGGGGAAGGGAGCACTTTACACTTCAGGTACCCAGTTTCAGCATCAAGCAATGCCAGGTCATAGTCAGACGCTCCCTCTACTCTGGCCCAATATTGTGCCTCAGCCCCTAGCGGCTAATTCGATATCGCCCGTTTTCCATCATCACTCAAAGTTAGAATAAACCCCCCTCTCTCCCCTGTCTCTGCTTGGGGACAAACCCACTTGCATGGCTGAGATTGCGAACTCAGGCATATGCATATGGAGGAGGGGGGGGGGAGGGGAGAGGGATGGTGAGAATGCAAATAGCCATGTTCCTATAGCCCCAGCATGTTAGAGTATCAACATGCTGTGCTACAAGACCATGAAGAAACATGCAATGTTTGACAGAGGCACGATGAAAGGGACTTTAAATGTGTAATAAGTATCCATGGTCCCCAGCAAGCACTTTTAGAATCATAAAAATTTACGGCACAAAAGGAGGCCATTTGGCCCATTGTGTCTGTTCCGGCCGAAAAAGAGCTATCCAGCCTGATCCTACTTTCCAGCTCTTGGTCCGTAGCCATGTAGGTTATGGCACTTCAAGTGCATATCCAAGTACTTTTTAAGTGTGATGAGGGTTTCTGCCTCTACCACCCTTTCAGGCAGTGAGATACAGACTCCCACCACCCTCTGGGTGAAAAAATTCCTCCTCAACTCCCCTCTAATCCTTCTACCAATTACTTTAAATCTATGCCTCCTGGTTATTGACTTCTCTGCTAAGGGAAATAGGTCCTCCCTATCCACTCTATCTAGGCCCCTCATAATTTTATACACCTCAATTAAGTCTCCCCCCAGCCTCCTCTGTTCCAATGAAAACAACCCCAGCCTATCCAATCTTCTCTCATAGCTAAGATTCTCTAGTCCTGGCAACATCCTTGTAAATCTCCTCTGTACCCTCTCTAGTGCAATCACATCTTTCCTGTAATGTGCTGACCAGAACTGTACACAGTACTCAAGCTGTGGCCTAACCAGTGTTTTATACAGTTCCAGTATAACCTCCCTGCTCTTATATTCTATGCCTCTGCTACTTTTAATAAAGGGTACCGTACAATGTATGATTGCACTTTTATAATGGAAAGGAAGCATTGAAGTGCAGCCAACTGAGTCTCACAACAGAAGTTTCTGCTGATTAAATGCAACTCCTAATTAAATGTACAGTATTGTGGTGGTAAGTCTTTCTTTAGCTTTGTCACTCAAATTTCACACCTTACTTTCCAGCACCTTGCCAATGAACAGAAGTGTTGCTCTCTTCTTTCCAAAGTGCTATTAATAATGATTTTTGTAGCATCTCATCAACTGCCAAAAAGGAGCAGTCCATATTAATGTCATATTACCTCAAATTCCTTGCAGGAAAGAAGTGCCACAGCCAGCAAGTCTTGGCATTTGTTGAGGAATAAAAACAGCAAAAAAACAACAATTCAAGAAGAAAAAGAAAAAAAAAGAAGAAAAACAGACAGACTGAACTTGCATTTAATGGCCTGAGGCCATCCCAAAGCGTTTTACAGTCAGGTTCACTTTACAGTGGTCCTGCTACCACCCATTTTTAGGTGTAAACAAGGTCAACCCCATTGAGTTTCTGAATCCAGGCAGTTGATGTAAATTAGAAAGAGTCATGGTGCCAATGTCGATCTATGGGGCAGCTCACTCAGCACACCCCCCCCCCTCCCGACATAACTCGTCTAACTAGTACCTTTCTACCCTTCAGTCAATTTCTTATCCCAAGGTTTACCCTCAATCCCCATCATTTTGAGCTTAACTTGTAGCCTTTCGTGCAACAACAACTTGCATTGATATAGAACCTTTAAAGTAGTAAAATGTCCCAGGGCAGTTCACAGGAACAATTATGAAACAAAATTTGACACCGAGCCACATAAGGAGATATTAGGATATAGCAAAAACCAAAAGCTTGGTCTAAGAGGTAAGTTTTAAGGACCGTCTTAAAGCAGGAGAGCGAGGTAGAGAGGTGGAGAGGTTTAGGGAGGGAATTCCAGAGCTTAGGGCCTAGGCAGCTGAAGGCATGGCCGCCAATGGTAGAGCAAGGACAATCAGGGGTGCACATGAGGCCAAAATTGGAGGAGCGCAGAGATCTTGGAGGGTTGTAGGGCTGGAGGAGGTTACAGAGATAGGGAGGGGCGAGGCCATGGAGGGATTTGAAAACAAGGATGAGAATTTTTAAATTGAGGCAGAACTTTCTTGAATGCTTTTTAGAAGTCAAGGTACATCATATCACAGAGTTTTCCATAGTCCCCTCAGGATGTCTCTTATTAAAAGTCAAGGAAGTGGGTCAGACAGGATTTTCCTCTTGTCATGCGTTTGTGGCAAACTAGACCACTTATGGGTCTGACCACAGCCTCTCCACTCATCAGTCAGGGAGGAGAGGCATCTGTGGAGTGTGTTATATGTTTAGCAGGAAAGTCTAAATGTCACATTAGTGCATAAAATGCATTCGCGGGTTTGAAGATTATAGAGACCGACACATAGGTGCCATCTGTTCAACAGATTTGATGATGTGCGTTGTAACAGTTCATGAAGAAAGTCCTCGGTTATCTCAAGTCACATAAGAAGGGTCAGTGACGTGGCAAACTATTTCTCAGTATGATCCTAAACAACCATCAGTCATAATTTAGTACAGCTGCCATGTGTTTTTTTGAAGAGTTATTGACTCTTTATTGTCATTGGGCAAAAATATTAGGAGACAACCCAAGACTCAGCTCTATTTAACTTCTGGCTAGAGTCACTTTTCAACACAAGGAGCTTTGATTTAAAATGATGTAAAGGTATGCCAGCAAAAATATGTAGAAAAAAACATGTACAGCTTCCAGCTAATTTTCACTCAAGTTTTATAGACAGGCAATGTAACTTCTTTCAAATTCCAATTTAACTCAGTTGGGTGGAGTTCCTGGGCTAGCTCAAAAGAACCCCCCCCCAGGCACTCCTAAAACTGGCAATGGACTGGTGAGGGCTGCATGGATGACTCTCAGATATTAATGGGGAGAACTTTGCAGGATCGATTGGCTAAGATTGCTTTCCTCTTATCCGGATACGATACCTCGGTCGTTAGATCGTAGGTCCATCTGATTCTTCTTACTATTAAACCTGATAATGGCTGAGTGGCCTTGCTAGGTGTGGAACTAGTCACATGTAGGCCAGACCAGGTACAGGAGACAGGCTCCCTTCCCTGAAGGGCATTAGTGAACCAGTTGGGTTTTTACAACAATCTGGTTATTTTTCTGGAGTCTGTCCACAAATCCCCAGATCTATTATTGAATTCAGTTTCACAACTTGCCATGGTGGGATTTGAACTCATGCTAGTCAAGTATCTTCATCTTAGACACTTCTGGGCAGCTAGGTCAAAAACTAGACTGTCAGACCAATGCAGTAGATATGGAGGGGAGGGGAAAGTGAAGGGGTAGTGGAACAGTGATCAAAGTTCTGCTGTTATGCCTCAAAGGCCCAAGCTGAACCAAATATACATTCATCCTTAGTTAAATATTTCTAGTCAATCTTAATAATAAATGAATGACTTAATGAGTGTATGTTTATTTCTGAAGAAATGGTAATTTTCAAGCTAGATTCTACTAATCATCATACCACAGTTCACAAAACTGTCAATAATTACACCTGTGTATTTACAGACATGGAAATTAGAACATATTCCCCTCGGGCTCTGAGCTGAATTCAATCCTTTTTCTTAAAATTAAAAAAAATGTAGACGTATCCATAAGTCAAATCAAACAGATAATATTAGTATTGGTATGACAAATCAAACGATTAAAAAACAAAGGGTCCAATTCCAGATCAGACACTCCCAGTTAGTGACAATACTTACAGAAAGCATGGGCTCAGGAAACCACAGGCCTAATTTTCTGGTCAGTTGGAAACAGATCAGATTTACAAGGATGATACTAGAACTGAGGGGTTATAACTATCAGGATGGACTGAACAGGACGGGACTTTTTTCTCTAGAAAAGAGAAGGCTGAGAAATGACCTGATAGAGGTCTTTAAAATTATGGTGGGGTTCGATAGGGTAGACGTAGAGAAGATGTTCCAATTTGTGGGGGAGACCCAAACTAGAGGTCTAAATATAAGATAGTCATTAATAAATCCAATGAGGAATTCAGGAGAAACGTCTTTACCCAGAGAGTGGTGAGAATGTGGAACTCGCTACCACATGGAGTAGTTGAGGTGAATAGCATAGATGCATTTAAGGGGAAGCTAGAAAAACACGAGGGAGAAGGAATAGAAGGTTATGCTGGGGGTTAGATGAAGTAGGGTGGGAGGAGACTCGTGTGGAGCATAAACGCCAGCATGGATCATTTGGGCCGAATGGCCTGTTTCGGTGCTGTAATTTCTGTGAGATTCCATGTAAGATCAGACTCTACAAGCCCCCCCCCCGATTTCCCGACCAGCAGTCTCTGCGAACGCCTCTCCTTGCCAGCCCTTTTCGCTTTCTATTTTTCTATCAGTTCCCAAACTTATTTAACTTTTCTTTCTTCTTCCTGTCAAGTGATGATTGGCCTTGATCGAGGGTCCATTTCGGAGGGGCTGCTGAGCCGGACAGCGGGAGTGACTTGAGCAGAAGGTGCATGGAGAGGCGACAGCAAATATTCACGAGAATGATTCCGGGAGCAAGATGCTCTTATGATAGAAAGCTGCCAAAAGAAAAGTTGAAGCTTGCTTCCCTGTAGTGGAGAAAGTTATGGTGTGTATAATAGATGGCCTTAAAGTTCTGTAAGGTGTTGCGAAAGTAAGTAGCATAAGATTGGTGAATTGGTAACCAGAAGGTGTTGACTGTGGATCATCACTCAAAGAACAAAGGGGAAAAGTTAGAAATGTTTTCATATGGAGGCTTGTTAATATATGGAATGTTTTTTCCACAAGTGGCTGTTGACACAGAGGGAATGAAAAAGCCTTGGGATGTTTCACTATGTTAAAGGCGCTATATAAATGCAAGTTGATGCACGAAATGGGCTCGTAGCGAATCGGCTACATGTTTTACACCAGGCCTGATTTTCTTTTCCAATGAAAGAAAGAACTTGCATTTATATAGCGCCTTTCACAACATCAGGACATCCCAAAGTGTTTTACAGCTAATGAAGTACTTTAAGTTTAGTCACTGTTGTAATGTAGGAAATGCAGCAGCCAATTTGCACACAGCAAGGTCTCACAAACAGCAATGAGATAACGTCCAGATAATCTGTTTTTTTAGTGATGTTGGTTGAGGGATAAATATTGGCCAGGACACCGGGGAAAACTCTTCAGCTCTTTAAAAAAATGCCATGAGATCTTTTACGTCCACCTAAGAGGACTCATCTGAAAGACGGTACCTCCGACAGTGCAGCACTCCCTCAGTACTGCACTGGAGTGTCAGCCTAGATATTGTGCCGTAGTCTCTGGAGTGGGACTCGAACCCACAACCTTGTTAATGACAATACAGAATCAGCTGCCCTACACCATTGAGCTTATTGACTCCTCCCAGCTGGTTCCTCGATGACATGAAGCGTCACACAGTGTTGGAAAAATTAACTTTGTGCAATGTCTACTCAGGGGATGCTGGCAGTGGAACTCCCTCATGAAGATCTGTAAGTGGATATGGGTGTGCACAAAAGATGTTTTGCTCATGTGGAATTTCCATGAAGCAGCAGAGCTAGTGGCATCAAGTCATCGGGCTAACCGCAGACTCGAATGTAATCGATAGCTTTGTTGTCAAAATATAACATGAGATATGAGTGTTTGAGTTTTTCTCAGGTTTCATCTTCACAGTCCAATCTAGGTATTTGTACATCTGAATCCTGGTCCCTAACAATCTAAGCTAAGATTTGACCCTTTCTCGACTAGCATAGGGCATGAGTACATCGAAAATGCAGCATCAGAACCTTCCTACATTGCAACAGTACTTCTTAGGCTGTAAAGCACTTTGGGACGTCTTGAGGTCATGAAAGGCGCTATATAAATGCAAGTCTTTCTTTTCTCTCTCTCTCATAGGCATTTCAAACCCAAGCTTAGTGCTACCTCAGGCTCGAGGAACAGCACCTCATCTTTCGATTAGGCACTTTACAGCTTTCCGGCCTCAACATTGAGTTCAACAACTTCAGATCATAACCACAGCGATTTTCTCGGACAGCAGGTGCTGATAATGGTTCTGCTGTAACCATTTACACCTCCTCTGGACCCATCTTTTGTTTCTTAATGTGTCCTATTACCACCCCCTTTTGCCTTGCACCATCATCCCTTTTGTCATTTAATCACTCCTGCCCTCCACCCCATCACAGACCTTCTCCACCCCCCCCCCTTTTCCCCAGGCTCTGCATTTGTTTAAAAACAATTAAATCTCTAACTTCTTCCAGTTCTGATGAAAGGTCATTGACCTGAAACGCTCATTCTGTTTCTCTCTTCACAGATGCTGCCTGAGCTGTTGAGTGTGTTTCCAGCATTTTCTGCTTTTATTTCAGTGTTACGCATCTGCAGTATTTTGCTGTTGAATTAGTTGCTTTATTTTGCCTTTACTCTTTCAACTTTGGTTTTGTCCTGGGCTACGGCCCTTGGCCTTTCACCTAGGTTTTCAATTAAAATAAGACTTATCTACCTTCAACCACGATTCTCTGCTCTCTCCTCTAGAGGACAAATAACACCTCTAAAGAGCCTTCATGCATGCATAGCCCCCAGGAATCAGATACCTTCCACCCATCAAATAAAAAAAATCAAACAAATATAAGGCGATCACTTCCCATTCTTGCTGTAACCTTGATCAAAGGCAATCGAGGACCATGAAGGGAAAATATGTTTTGGAAGACACACAGAGACCTGTAAATTCCCCGAGGGTTCTCCAACATGAGATTGGCAGAACACCCAGACAAATTGCATAAATGCCATTTCTCCAGGGGTTCCACTGATCTCCCTAGGGTTGCCAACCCTCCAGGATTGTCCTGGAGTCTCCAGGAATTAAAGATTCATCTCCTGGACACTGCTGACAGCAACATCACGGAGAAAAAAAGGGCATGAAAAAAATGTGCGTTTTTTTTCCATTTTCTTTGCACGTTGGAAAAAAGGCTGTTTGACTGGGTGGGGCTGTTTGGGTGGGGGGGGGCAAGAGGTCACTCCAGGAATTTGCCTAACCAGAGTTAGCAACCCTAGATCTCCCGCCTAAGTTATGGCAGGCAATTGGGAAGCACATTGTAGCAATTATGCTCTAAGGTCTGGCTTTTTGTTATTCTTTGATGGGAATGTTCCAGACGGTCTGGAAATTAAAGCAGCCAGTTATTGCCACACCAATTTGAGTGTTTATTCGGACATAACTGGGAGAACCCTGCAGAAATTCAGGGCCCGATTGTCCAAACAATGTCCAATGTCCATTTTGAGTCACCTTGTGTGCAATGACAAGGCCTATGAAAATGGGAGAGAGAGAATATCCTGTGCCATCTTTTGTCTTACATGCATTTGAGCTGTTGTGTATCAACATTTTATTAAATGTATCCTGATGTATCCTAACTCGCACCAAATCCCGTTAACCCATCACCCATGTGCTCATAACCCATGTGCTCCCTGACCTACATTGGCTCCCGGACCAGCAATGCCTCGATTTTAAATTTCTCATCCTTGTTTTCAAATCCCTCCATGGCCTCACCCCTCCCTATCTCTGTAACCTCTTCCAGCCCTACAACCCGCCAAGATCTCTGCGCTCCTCCAATTCTGGCCTCTTGCTCATCCCTGATTTACATCACCCCACCATTGACGCCGTGCCTTCAGCTGCCAAGGCCCTAAACTCTGGAATTCCCTCCCTAAACCTCTCCACCTGTCTACCTCTCTCTCCTCCTTTAAGACGCTCCTTAAAACTTTCCTCTTTGACCAAGTTTTTGGTCACCTGTCCTAATAATTCCTTATGTAGCTCAGTGTCAAATTTTGTTTGATAATCGCTCCTGTGAAGCACCTTGGGACGTTTTTACTATGTTAAAGGTGCTGTATAAATTCAAGTTTTTGTAGTCCTTAATTGGGTCAAATTCAGAAACTCAGAAGTGACCAGACCTGGATTAGATCAGTCCCCATCAAGGGATCAATCTTTATCAGCATTTGTGATCCATATGTTCATCCAACAGTAGTTATTCTCATTCCCTCATTATGTTCCTCTTGCCTATGGACCTATTTAATTACTATCAGTCATTCATGCATCTAGAGACTGCCATCAGCAGTTATATAAAGAAAGGAAGGGGCAAGAAGTCAGTCAGCCATGGTGTGAAGTAAGAAAGCTGCATATGGACCCATCCTACACTAATAACCGATCTCATCTGGTTCAGCCTGTGGTTTATATCCACCAATTAACGTCGGTGCACTCCCTAAGGCCATTGAAAATTCTTGAGCTAAACGCACGTCATAGGATGGATGAACATTGGCTGCTAGAGGGGAGTTTGAGAGGACATGATGGTGAGGCTCCTGCGACCTTAGGGAAATACACCAGAGTTTTCCCTTTGGAAATTTGACAATGACAAGAAGACATTAAGAAACTTGCAGAATGGGTGTGTAATTGGCAAATTTATTTCAATATAGACAAGTGTGTGGTGATGCATTTTGGTAGGAATAATATGGAGGCCACATACTTCTTGGAAAATAAATCTAATGGGTAAAGGAGCAAAATGACCTAGGGGTACAGATACACAAATCACTAAAAGTAGTGAAACAGGTTAATAAGGCCATTAAAAAAAAATAAAGCACTGGGGTTCATTTCTAGACGGATAGAATTGAAAAGGAGAGAAGTTATGTTAAATTTGCATAGAACCTTGGTTAGACCACACTTGGAGTACTGGAAACAGTTCTGGTCTCCATTTTATAAAAAGGATATCGAGGCACTGGAGAAGGTACAAAAAGATTTACAAGGATGATACCAGGACTGAGAGGCAATGCCTATATCAGGAAAGACTATCAAAGAGAAGACTGAGGGGTGACCTGAAAGAAGTCTTTAAGATTATGAAAGGGTTTGATAGGGTAGATGTAGAGAAGATGTTTCCACTTGTGGGGAGTCCAGAACTAGGGGCCATAAATATGAGGGGGATAATTTTAGGAGGCAAATGCGGGTGCGTTGGGGGTGGCTCCGGAAATCGCGCAAATCCCATTCGGGTTCGGAAGCCGGCCCCAACCCACCGGCTTCCGAGTTTCCCAGGGATCTACCTGTGTGCGCGCGGGTGACCCGAAATTAGAAGTCCCGCTGGTAATTAAAGCCGGCGGGATGAAAGTTAAAGAGCCAAATGTACCTCATTGAGGTACTTAAGACACTTTACCTGTGACAGATGAAGGGATTAGAAAGATCTTTTAAACTTACCTGGGCGGCTTGCTCGCCACTTCTGATTCACGCCTGGAAGGGCCAGATCAGGGAACAAGAAACAAAATTAATTAAATAAGAAAACCATGCAATGAAGTGAAAGCACTAAATGCACCTACCTTTGAAACCTGCTCCGATATCTGATATCTCCCGCTCCGATGTCCCCCCATCTTCCCCTCTCCATCCCCTCACCTGATCTTCCAGTCCAGCGCCGGATCTTCCATTCTCCACCCCCCCCCCCCACCCCCCGGTCTTCCGTTCCAGCACCAGATGACGTCTGACTCTCTCTTTCCTGCCTCCCCCTCGCGTTGCAGCTCCTGATGGCAGCCAGCCTGTCAGTCAGGCTAGCTGCAGGGCGCGAAATCCGGAGAGGACGTTAACCACTATCAATCAACTTGCGATTGCGTCGGAAATGGTAAGTTTGGTTCATGCGGGTTTGCCACGTGCCCAATCACCTCCCCCCACCCCCGCTGCCATCCTGCCTCCCTGCTAATATCAGGGCCAAGATAGTCACTAATAAATCCAATAGGGAATTCAGGAGAAACTTCTTTACCCACAAGGAATAGTTGAGGTGAATAGCATAGATACATTTAAGGGAAAGCTGGATAAACACATGACGGAGAAAGGAATAGAAGGTTATACTGATAAGGTTAGATGAAGAGGGGTGGGAGTAAGCTCGATTGGAGTATAAACACCAGCATAGACCAGTTGGGTGGGATGGCCTGTTTCTGTGCTGTAAATTTATGTAATTCTATGTAATACTGGAAACACGTGTTAGAAATTAATTTTAAAGAAATATAATCTATCATTAGGCCCAGGTATTTCAATAAAAGTTATTTAGAACTTAACCTTATTGTGGAGTGTCTTCTAATTACAGCTCCCATTTTTTATTTTTCCCTTACCCAGGCAAGGTGCTGAGATGTGACATTTGAGCAATCAGTCTTGGCCTCTCCGCATCATTCCCTATTAACTGCTCCAGTCAGAGTAAAGGACTCATTCCTCCCCTCCCTCCCCCCTTTCCCTGGCTCTGTTCTTGCTCAAAAGCTTTAACTCTTAACAACTCCCAGTTCTGATGAAAGGTCTTTGACCTGAAACGTTAACTCTGTTTCTTTCTCCACAGATGCTGCCCGACTCGCTGAGCTTCTCCAACATTTTCTGTTTTTAATTTCAGAGTAAAGGAGTGTCTCATTCAGTGTTTAATGGCTGCTTTTGTGTGCTTAAGACCAGTTGAAGCAGCCTTCTGAGGGAGTCGTCAATCTACATCTCTCAAACATAATATTCATCCCTGCAGCCTGATACCTTTTAGACAAGAGAATTTTATTAGAGGCATTGCAAAGAATGACTTGGAATGTACAGCACAGAAACAGGCCACTCGGCCCAACTGCTTCACACGAGCCTCCTCCCACCCCTCTTCATCTCACCCTTTCAGCATAACCTTCTATTCCTTTCTCCCTCATGTGTTTATCTAGCTTCCCCTGTTGGTAGGGTAGATAGAGAGAAATTATTTCCTCTGGCGGGAGAGTCCAGAACAAGGGGGCATAACCTTAAAATTAGAGCTAGGACCTTCAGGGGTGATGTCAGGAAGCACTTCTTCACACAAAGTGTAGTGGAAATCTGGAACTCTCTCCCTCAAAAGGCTGTTGAGGCTGGGGGTCAATTGAAAATTTCAAAATTGAGATTGATAGATTTTTGTTAGGCAAGGGTATTAAGGGGTACGGAACCAAGGTGGGTAGATGGAGTTAAGATACAGATCAGCCATGATCTAATTGAATGGCTGAACAGGCTCCAGGGGCTGAATGAACTGCTCCTGTTCCTATGTTCCTCTGCTGCAGATTTTCCAGGAGCCACCACACACAACTGGGTGGATCACTGTGCTAAGAAGGCATATATTAGGGTAATGTAAACACAGGCAGTGGACTAATCCAATTGACCATCTATCGGCTGCACAATCTCACCACCTCCACCACCTGTACATACGTTTGATGCTCTGCAAGCATCCTTCTTTTGACAGGACCTGTGAGACCTGGGTCTCCAGACTGTTCTGCTGAGGGGGAAGGTCTCCTGACATCTTCAGCCAGCAACATCTTCCTCCTCAGTGGGTAGCACTCATGCCTCTGAGTCAGAAGGTGGTGGGTTCAAGTCCCACTCCAGAGACTTGAGCACATAATCCAGGCTGACAGTCCGAGTGCAGTACTGAGGGAATGCTGCACTGTCGGAGGTGCCATCTTTCGGATGAGACGTTAAACAGAGGCCCCATCTGCCCTCTCAGGTGGATGTAAAGAATCCGCAGCACTATTTCGAAGAAGAGCAGGGGAGTTGTCCTGGTCCAATATTTATCCCTCAACCAACATCACTAAAAATAGATTCTCTGGTCATCACATTGCTGTTTGTGGGATCTTGCTGTGCACAAATTGGCTGCCGTGTTTCCTACATTACAACAGTGATTACACTTCAAAAAGTACTTTGTTAGTTGTCCTGAGGGCACTATAGAAATGCAACTTCTTCTACTAGATAACTGCAAATAAAAAGCACAATGGGGAAAAAAAAACTTTAAAATGGGGCAGGAGAAATGTTCTATTTTCAACTTTTTTTTTTACATTCTGACAAAATATTTTTGTGCCTGATTTCCCTGCCAGTACATAGTGGTACCACCAGCCTCTACTGGAAGCCAGCTATAATGACCATAGTCTTCACAAGAAGGCAAGCACTGGTTGAGCGGGGTGGGGGGAGGGGGACAATTACGAGACTGATAGAGCGATTGTTTAACACAATAACAATGCTGGATTCTGTAACGATCTTGCAGTGCAATTGTTAAAACATCTAGTTGAGGACACAGATTGATCCTCCCTTATCTCTACTTGTTGTGATGCCTCTAATGAGATATTTGGACATGTATCTCCCCCACCCCCTCCTCACATATAGTCACTTTTACATCGAAGAGCAAATCAGGACCCAGCAACATTAGTTGTCTCCTCCAACAACAACTTGCATTTATATAGCACCTTTAACGTAGTAAAACGTCCCCAGACATTTCACAGGAGCGATTATCAAACAAAATTTGACACCAGGCCGCATGTGGAGATATTATGTCAGGAAGCTTGGTCAAAGAGGTAGGTTTTAAGGAGCGTCTTAAAGGAGGAGAGAGAGGCGGAGAGGTTTTGGAGGGAATTCCAGAGCTTAGGGCCTAGATGGCTGAAGGTACGGCCGCCAAAGTTGGTGCAAGGGAAATCGGTGATGCACAGGAGACCAGAATTGGAGGAACGCAGAGATCTCGGAGAGCTGTAGGGCTGAGGGAGGTTACAGAGATAGGGAGGGGCAAGGCACCGAAAATAACAGAGTAACTTCAGTCCTTTTAATTTAATAGTGTAGATCTACAATTTAGTTTTACCTGTGCTAAAGACTCACTATCTTTTCTCACTGCAATTTAGGATGTTTAAGAAGACAACCCAGAACCATGTATTGGGCTTTTAGCTTGTGTCAATAGTGTCAATATTTGCTATATAATGAAGCAGGACAATATATAATGAGGCAAGGATCAAGCGCTAGTTTCATTCACAGGGTGGTGCACAGTAGTTCAAAATAGCAATTACCCGTTAAGTCCTGAAGCTCTATACTAATATTTGCATAAATTCCCTTTACTGCTTAATGATTATGCAATACAAGGTGTAGCTAATTGGAACACAATCGAAGCCCCCAAGTGGATGGATTGCAAGAAAAACCTGGCATTCCAGCAAATGCTGAAAGACTTATAAATTCATTGGATTTACCGAAGGTCAGTGGTGATATACTCTGGCCTCCGCAACATAAAACCAATTAGCCCCTTAATCCCTGGCTTGACACATCTCGGTGTGCAGAGAAACATTATGCAAAGGGCACCCTTCAGTATCCCCGATCAGATGCCGTCTTAACAAAATACTAGTCTTGTATGGTTCAGAAACAGACTCACTCAGCACATCGCCAAATCCCTTGTTGAAAAAATACAAGACAAGTCCTAATGGGGGATAAAGCTGCCCCGATTCTAATTGATGTCCCCAGTGGTAGCCAGATAATGCAGTGGTAAAATAATTGAAAGGCGACAGCTTGTCAGAGTTTCTCCAATAGGCAGCATCTGTGTTTGATCGCTGGTAAGGGGGCAATTTTCTAATATCGCCCTCCCGAGCATGCAGAGGCGTGCCCAGCAGGAGCACATTTCAGAAATTTGAATGGTGGTAAATTAAAGTGCCCCCCTCCTGATTTTGGGTATGTGTTGCCAGAGGTGAGGGTCCCTATTAGGGGTGCATAGTCAGAAAAGCACCGCCATGTACTTCATAAGAATGTAAGAGAGCACAAGTAAGAACGAAAGGGCTCAGGAGTGAGATGCAGGGCATAGGACCACCAGGAATAACCAGTGAGTTATACTTACACTTATGGGCCGGATCTTGCTAAAATAATGGTGTGTTAACAACGCATGCCGTTATTAATGTGCAAATCGGCCAGCAAGTTCAGGGGATTATGAGAGATGGCCTGAGTTCCAGGACTTGCTGGTTGATTTACATCGCTCTGCCGTTGCTTTGCACAAACAGAATCTCGCCCTTAACCTCCCTGATATTTTTGAAAACTTGCTGGATTTGCACATTAATTGCCCATTAAACACGCCGCAGAAAGTTAGGGCTGGTGATTAAGAGCATAAGTACCCTTTTAACGCTGTCATTATTGTTAATGCAATGCCAATTAGCCTCTTTAGCCCAGAAGGGGAACAATTTAAAGTGTTCAATCTCATTCACTACATGTAGTAAATTGTTGTTAGAGATTTTTAAATTTTAAACATTTATTCTTACTTTTCCTTTCTGTCTTTTTTTTTTCTCTCTCTTAATCCAATCATTCTTTCCTGCTCTTTATTCTTCTTTCTGTACCTGATTTGACTCTAATTCACCCTATTTCCTTCTCTGTTCCTCTATTTCTTTCTTAATCCTTAAATCTCATTGTTTAAGGAGACAGACTGTCAGTCCCATCGTTCACTGAGGTCTCAGATGCCCCGTTGCCCTCGCTGCACAGTTATCAGCTCGCACTTCCAGCAACTTGTGATGCAAAAGATTTGCATGCTGAATAATGCGGGAAATAGTCTAACTAACGGCCCACGGCATGAGATGCCCCATTTCAGCAAGATCCGGCCCAATACTTTAATCACATCCAGATGTCTCAAGCACTTCACGCAATGAATTGTTAAGTGGGCAAATGTGGGAGCCATCCCACACCAGCACGATCCCACAAACAGCAGTGAGATGAATGGTGGTGATGTTGGAGGGAGGAATGTTGGTCAGGATACCGGGAGAAAACCCCACTCATCTTGGAACACTGCCATGGGAACTTTAACATCCATCCTGAACTATCAGAACAGGCAGCCTTGGTTTAAAACTTTATCTCAAGGATGGTACACAGTGCCATGGACTGATGAGAGGTAGGTTCAACGCCATGTTCTGCTTAGTTTTTCAACTCACCTAGAGAGGAGTTGAATGAGTGCTCTGCTCTTTATTGGAGTGAGGGGTAAGGGGGAGAGAGTAGGAGAGAGAAAAAGAGGGAAAGTCATTATCAAGGTTCCCTCACAGACCTTCTGACTGCCAGCTCAAGAGTGGCACACAATCACTAGAATGGGCAGCACAGAAACAGGCCACTCGTCCTATTAACTGTGATACTTTTTTTTCTCCACATGAACCACCTAATCTAGTCCCCACTCCATGTGCCACATGAGGTATGTGACCCAAGCAAATAACGAAGAACAGAGGAAATAATAGAACGTAATACATCTAATTAGATTCAACGGGGATTAAATTGGCTCTGGGCGTTAGTGGGAATCGGCAGCCTGTTTTACACCCACCCTGTTCCATTGACGGAATGGAAATCAGGCGGGTGTAAAACGTGCTGCTGATTTTACACGACCGCAAAAGACCAGTTTTACCCCCAATAGCTCATCTGTAAAAGTTCGGATGAGGAAGCCCCTTCAGCCTATTTGGATCTCATCCTTCCAGAATGCCAACTCCACCGGCTTTGCTTTAACTTCTGAACAGAAAGACCAGACCTACGTTTAACATTTCACCCAAACAGATATCTACCACAGTAAACAAAAAAAGAGAGAGGAAGAAGGGAGTTTGGGAAAACAAAACTACCCCTGAACCCAGAATAATTGGGCTACTCCCCATAAAAAGAAAAATGAACAGGGAAAGAGATACTGACCGAGAAGTGATCATTGGCTGCATTTGCAGAATAACGATTAACATTTTCATGTGACATTTCTCTTTTCTCTAGTCGTCTATTTTAAATGGTTAACACCTCTTAAAATAACAGACAAAGAAATGTAATATGAATCTGTTAAGCATTTTCCAACTATTATCCAGCTTTCTAGTAAGTTGCAAGATTGGAGCAATTTTAGATTCCTGGCACTTGATTAGTTGACAAGTGGCCAGTGGAGCTGGTTTTCTATCCTGGGACAGGCCTAGGAAGTAATCCCCGTACAACATAGTCACTGCACCTCATAACCCTCCAGTCTAAAGGTCCTCCTCACCCCTTCGAGTATCTTTATTACTGTAATAAAGATATCACCATGACAAAAACCAAATCATAGAATCATACAGCACAGAAGGAGGCCATTCAGTCCATCCTGCCTGTGCCGGCTCTTTGAAAAAGCTATCCAATTAATCCCACTCCCCTGCTCTTTCCCTATAGTCCTGCAAATTTCTCCTTTTCAAGTACATATCCAATTCCCTTTTGAAAGTTACTATTGAATCTGCTTCCACCACCCTTTCAGGCAGTGCATTCCAGATCATCATAACTCGCTGTGTAAAAACATTTCTCCACATCTGCCCCCTGGTTCTTTTGCCAATTATCTTAAATCGTTTTCCTCTGGTTATCGAGATCTGCCGGTGGAAACAGTTTCTCCCTATCTACTCTATCAAAACCATTCATAATTTTGAGCACTTCTCTGCTCTAAGGAGAACAACCCCAGCTTCTCTAGTCTCTCCACATAACTGAAGTCGTTCATCCCTAGTGCAGTTCCAGCAAATCTCCTCTGCAAATAAATTAAAAATTCAGTTGGCCCACTGAGACCCGTTATTTCCCAGGACCTACTGGCAGTGTAAGCATTAATGTTCTTTAATGCTTTTTTACAATGCACGCATCTTTCTACCTGGTCAGGTCAACTGATCTTGAACAGTCTCCAGAGCCATCTTGAGGCTGGAGCAGAGAGGCTGAAGTTGAACACAACCTTGAGAATTCAAGATTTAATGGCTTGCAAAGTTCATCTGCAACATTCATGTTGTCACAGCTTATTGTTAATTATTACATTTGAGAAATTTGTATAATCATTTCTGACAGTTAGACATCACATGCATCTCCTTGTGATGGCAATGCACCATCAAACAACACTGATTATCATAAACCAGAGGCCACACAAAACATGTGAATAAAATTATTGTCCCCGATTTCAATGGTATCCAAGTTATTTTGTTACTCAGTTTGTAACCAGTTAATGAGCATATGGAGTTTATAAATCCCCTTACCTTCATTACTACTAATTATATTCAAATGCTAATTGTTATGTTGTTCCTTCAGGCGACAGATTTTTATCATTAATTTGTTCTCTAGTGACATCTCAAAACATGAAACCTGAAAGACTTGCTTTCTACAAGCATTAATAAAGACTAGGGATCCAATTCAAAAGACCTGTCTGCCAACCAAACAAGAGCAAGAGTCAAGATGAATGTGAAGGTGGCAAAACAAAGCCAATTTATTTAATTTTAAGCCCCCAGAATGAATAGTTCTCATATTTGTGAGTTTATGAACACCCAGCAGTCTCAAAAAGTGGGACCAACATAAGAATTGTAATCAGCGTCTGGGCAACAAAGTTAAAACTGCCCTAAGTGAATTGGAACCATTGCATTTATACAGTGCCTTTAACAAAGAACATCCCATAGTCCTTCACAGAAGTGTAAGGATAAACAGACTTGAAGTCAAGCAAGGAGATTAGGAGGGATGACCAAAAGCTTGGTTGAAGAGATTGTTTTTTTTTCCCCCATAGAATGTCACAGTACAGAAATAGGCCATTTGGCCCATCAAGTCTGTGCCAATGTTTACCTGCACATAAACTACCTAGTCTAATCATAGCCTCCTGCTCACTCCCCATACCCTTCCATATTCCTCTTTTTTCAAGCAACTAATTCCCTTTTAAATGAATTTATGGCCCCTGCTTCAACATGGTTTGTGGTAGAGAATTCCACATTCTTACCAACTTCCGTGTAAAGACATCTTCCAACAACAACAACTTGCATTTATATAGTGCCTTTAACGTAGTAAAATGTCCCAAGCCGCTTCACAGGAGCGTAATCTGACAAAAATTTGACACCGAGTCACAAAGAGATATTAGGACAGGTGACCGAAAGCTTGATCAAAGAGGTTGGTTTTAAGGAATGTCTTAAAAGGAAGAGAGGGGGTTAGAGGGACGGAGAGATTTAGGAAGGGAATTCCAGAGCTTACGGCATAGGCAGCTGAAGGCACAGCTGCCAATGGTAGAGCGATGAAAATTGGGGATGCGCAAGAAGCCAGAATTGGAGGAGCTCAAACCTCCCCTTTAATTCTTACGATTATCTTAAACATGTGCCCTTACGTTACTAGTGGAAATGATCCCTCATTACGCACCCTATTGTAACCCCTCAGAATCTTGAAAACCTTGATCGGGTCACTACTTAAGCCCTCAGCCCTGGTGGAATAGTTCCAACTTCTCAAGTCTCTCTTCATAACCACAACTCGTCATTCCTGGTAGCATCCCGGTGAATCCACACCGAGTCTTTTTCACCTTCCTATAATTTGCGCAACACTCCCAACATTCCCCTCCTGCCCTGCTGCCTTCGCACTTAGAGGTGAGACAGAAGAATTATGGTCATTTTGTTTGCTGAGGGACTGTGGTCACTAGGAGGTGGTTGGAGGCTGCTTAGGATCCCTACAGATGCCAAGGGGCAAAAGACATCTGCCCTGTCCGGGTGAGATTCAATTCCAGATACCAGAGGTGAAAAGACAACATTCTGATCCACAACACCACGTAGCCCTTGAATTCAAAAATGACGGTTTCACCAGCTGAGCCTTTTGGTAATATGGAGAAAACAGCCAGATTTTAAGGTATTGTTTCCACTTGGAGAAGGCGACTAATTAAGTCACGTGTGGTTTGCACTCTCCTGATGGCAGTGAGTAGTGGAGACCATATAGGCCAGAAGGCCTGGCTTCAATCCTTAGTCTGTGCTGAGATAGTTAATCTCAAATGAGATGATTTCAGGGGGAACTATGAAAGAAAGATACTTGCTTGCATTTATATAGCGCCTTTCATGACCTTGGGATGTCCCAAAGCGCTTTACAGCCAATTAAGTACTTTTTTGAAGTGTAGCCACAGTTGTAATGTAGGTTACCTGGCAGCCAATTTGTGCACAGCAAGATCGCACAAACAGCAATGAAATAATTAACCAGATAATTTGTTTTAGTGATGTCGGTTGAGGGATAAATGTTGGCCAGGACTCCCCTGCACTTCTTCGAAATAGTGCCGTGGGATCTTTTACGCCTACCTCCGAGGGCAGACGGGGCCTCGGTTTACCATCCAATAAATGGTACCTCCGACAGTGCAGCACTCCCTCAGTAGTGCACTGGGTGTGTTACGATGGCAATGGGCACCAGCTGGGTTAAGGAAGGGGGAAGAAAAAAAATTGGCCAGGGTTCCCACTACCCAGCAACCACTGTAGGAAGTGAACATGTGTGGAGGTTGAGTGAGGATAGAACTGGGCTCAACAGTGATACCATTTCCCCATCTCCACATCAAATAACTTACTTTCACTCAGTGTATCAGCTCACGCATGAAGAGCGATCACTTGGGACCAAGTAAGGGAAGATGCCTGGCTCCCACAAAAAGGTTATCTTTTCACTGAGATACTGTTTGGGCAAGGAGGGAGAGAATTAGCGGTGGGGGAGGTGGCGGGGGAAGCATAATTATCCAATCTGTGCCATGAAGCAGGCTTATTTTGTCGTAATGTTCACCTCTCACCCAATCACTAAGGATTGAACAGGATTTAATACTCTGCAGTACACACTTCATTGCTGATTTGTACAAAGATAGCTATAAGTAAATAAGTGTAGAAAATAGGCTACTTGATTTATAACTGGAGTCCTGGGACGCTGCTTTGAAGATGAAAAATGGCTTGATTTTGGGTAGATTATCGCAAAGGAAGCAGTTAGCACATGGACATTATCAAAGCCAAGGGTTTCCACTGGGATCTAGCTGAGAAACTGCGCCAACGTCTGTCCCACTTATTATTGGAGGCACGATGCAGCCCTCTAGTTGTTTTGCGTGGGCAGAAATAGCAAGGGAACCTTCTAGAAGGACCGGGAAGAATGTCAGTCTGATTGTAGGATCTCGGCCTGGGTCTTGACCTTTGATTCCCACCCCTCCCCCATCATAACAGAACCTTGGTTAGACCACACTCTGAGTACTGCGAACAGTTCTGTTCTCCATATTATAAAAAAAGGATATTGAGGCACTGGAGAAGGTGCAAAAAAGATTTGCCAGAACTGAGAGGTTATACCTATCAGGAAAGATTGAATAGGCTGGGGCTCTTTTCTCTAGAAAAGAGAAGACTGAGGGTTGACCTTATAGAAGTCGTTAAGATTATGAAAGGGTTTGATAGGGTAGACGTGGAGAAGATGTTTCCACTTGTGAGGGAGACCAATACTAGAGGCTATAAATAAAAGATAGTCACTAATGACTCCAATAGGGAATTCAGGAGAAACTTCTTTACCCAGAGAGTGGTTAGAATGTGGAACTCGCTACCACAAGGAGTAGTTGAGGTGACTAGTATAGATGCATTTAAGAGGAAGCTAGAAAAAACACACGAAGGAGAAGGGAATAGAAGGATATGTTGATAAAGTTAGATGAAGAAGGGTGAGAGGAGGCTCACATGGAGCATAAACACCAGCATGGACCAGTTGGGCCGAATGGCCAGTTTCTGCGCTGTACATTTTTTGCAATTCTTTGTAATAGCACTAATACAAAGGGTAATATTCATTTTTCATTGACAGGCAGTCTTTGCTTATCAAATTCAGCAATCCCATTCAAATCTTAGCCTGTATCGTCACAATCAGAAGTAGATGTTAGTGGGGTAGAGCTCCCAAGAAAGTTCCAAGTGTGAGTTGGTCTGAATTGAGGTAGGATTCAGAAAAATCCAAAATTTGGTGCTCCTTCAGACTGCTTCTTTATTCAGGTTGACCTCTACCATTAGGGGAAAAGAAAAGGAAAGATGATATACTTGTCCAAAGGGATAATTTAGGAGTTTTGATCCCTCTAGTGCTTTTGAAATAACTGTAAACAATTTTACAACACCAAGTTATAGTCCAGCAATTTTATTTTAAATTCACAAGCTTTCGGAGATTTTCTCCTTCCTCAGGCAAATGTTTCAAGATCTCCTTGAAGCCTACGCATTTATACATATTGAACAATAAAACATGGTGTTTACAGACTGCCCCTGCAACTGCCCGTTGCCAAGGCAATCACCGTGTTCAGACAGAGAGGTGTTACCTGCAGAACCTCCGAATACACATTCAACAAAAAAACAAACAGGGAAAAAAAACAGAGAAAAAAAAACACAGAGAGAGGCAGAAACATCCGGAAGGCAGAGAGAGCCAGCAAATGACCCATTATATTAAAAACAGATAACATTTGTTCGCTGGTGGGGTAACGTGTAGCGTGACATGAACCCAAGATCCCGGTTGAGGCCGTCCTCATGGGTGCGGAACTTGGCTATCAATTTCTGCTCGACAATTTTGCGTTGTCGTGTGTCTCGAAGGCCGCCTTGGAGTACGCTTACCCGAAGGTCGGTGGATGAATGTCCATGACTGCTGAAGTGTTCCCCGACTGGGAGGGAACCCTCCTGTTTGGCGATTGTTGCGCGGTGTCCGTTCATCCGTTGTCGCAGCGTCTGCATGGTCTCGCCAATGTACCATGCTCTGGGGCATCCTTTCCTGCAACGTATGAGGTAGACAACGTTGGCTGAGTCACAGGAGTATGAACCATGCACCTGGTGGGTGGTGTCATCTCGTGTGATGGTGGTATCTGTGTCGATGATCTGGCATGTCTTGCAGAGGTTACCGTGGCAGGGTTGTGTGGCGTCGTGGACGCTGTTCTCTTGAAAGCTAGGTAGTTTGCTGCGAACGATGGTCTGTTTGAGGTTGGGTGGCTGTTTAAAGGCGAGTAGTGGAGGTGTGGGGATGGCCATAGCGAGGTGTTTGTCCTCATTGATGACATGTTGAATAACAGCAGGGCTCTGAAAGGAGGCTTTTGCTGTCATTACTGTGCTGGAACAAAGTTCATGGAATATTGGAGTGGTAAGAACAGATTTTGCCCATGATCCTCCTCATGCTGATCAAAGATATTGGGCCAGATTTTGCTGGAATGGGGCCTTTCACTGCGAGCCCCATTAGTTAGATTTGTTTGTGCATATTTAGGTTTTAAAATTTTTTGCCCGCAAAGTTGCTGGATGTGCCAGCTGATAACAGCACAGCGAGGGCAACGGTGCATCTGGGACCTTGGTGAACGACAGGACCGACAGTCTATCTCCTTAAACAATGAGATTTAAGGATTGAGAAATAAACTGAGGAAGGACGGAGTAGGAGTGTGAATTAGAGTCAAATCAGGTCTCGAAAGAAAAATAAAGAGAGGGAAAGAAAAATTGGATTAGGAGAGAGAAAAAAAAGACAGAAAGGAAAAGTAAGAAATAAAATTAAAAATTTTATACTTTTAGAATGTCCTAAAACAATTCACAACCTGAAGGAATGAGGCCCATACCTATAATTGTTTACTTTCTGGGCAAAAGAGGTCGATTGACAATTAACAATTATCACGTCGTTAAGAGTACTTTTGCTGTTAATTACTAGACTTAACTGTCTGCGGCGAGTTTAATCGGCAATTAATGTGCAATTGCAGCAACTTCATGAAAATCACGGAGATTAAGCGCGAGATGCCGTTTTCGCAAAGCTAACAGCGGAACGGCACAAATCAGCCAGCAATTTGTGGTGATTCGCAATTCACGGGGTATCTCTTCATTGCTACAAGTTGCTGGCCGATTTGCGCATTAATAACGGCGTGCATTGTTCAGATGCCATTATTTTTTCAGCAAAATCTGGCCCATTAAATTCAATGCACTGGGGGACAGGGAGCCAAGAGAGGTTAGAGTGGATGGGGAGTGATATAGAGTCAGAGTCAATGAGAGACAGAATACACGTAGCTGAGTTTTGAACGGGATGGAGTTTATGGAGGGTGAAGGAAATATAATGAATGATAATGCACTGTACCTGTGTCAGTAACAGGAGGCCATTTGCAATCAGAGTCTCTGTAAAGCAACAATCCACAGATCAGCAAAATGTAGTTACTAGCACAGACCTCCATTTTATTGCACAACAGCAGTATTGGGAGAGTTTCTGAAACCCTATTACTTGAATATCCCACAGTATTGGGTAAGTTTCTGAAACCCTATTACTTGAATATCCCACAGTATTGGGTAAGTTTCTGAAACCCTATTACTTGAATAACCCACAGTATTGGGTAAGTTTCTGAAACCCTATTACTTGAATAACCCACAGTATTGGGAGAGTTTCTGAAACCCTATTACTTGAATAACCCACAGTATTGGGAGAGTTTCTGAAACCCTATTACTTGAATAACCCACAGTATTGGGTAAGTTTCTGAAACCCTATTACTTGAATATCCCACAGTATTGGGTAAGTTTCTGAAACCCTATTACTTGAATATCCCACAGTATTGGGTAAGTTTCTGAAACCCTATTACTTGAATAACCCACAGTATTGGGTAAGTTTCTGAAACCCTATTACTTGAATAACCCACAGTATTGGGAGAGTTTCTGAAACCCTATTACTTGAATATCCCACAGTATTGGGTAAGTTTCTGAAACCCTATTACTTGAATAACCCATATCTAAAAAAAACTATGCAAGCAAATTTACAGAAAACTCACATATTGCAAAACCCCCAACTGTTTTGCAAATTAGTTGGTCTAAACAAATTGAAACTAATGTACCAAAGCAGAAATGTGTTGTTGTTGATATTCAAGGAACTACCTATTAATATGCCTGGTAATCACCTTGGCTGTTGACTCCCGGACAGTTAGTTAAGTAGGAACATTCAGCTCAATCTATTCAGTGTGCATTCCATTTGAACGTTTGTGTTCCAGTCCTTATGCACTAAAAGCAATCAAAACAGTGGTAGGTGCAAGAGTCAACCTCAAGTGAAGAACAATGGGCAGGAACAGCACGTTTAATTCCCGGCTAACAACTGGGGAGTTTCTATGTAAACTGGCAAAGAAACAGGTCAAAAAATATTATCCCTTTAACACGCAGAGCAGTCCGATGCAAAGGAGCAGGACATAAGATACCGTAAAAATGATTCATGCTCAGATTGGGGCAAAGGCCAAACAGAGTGTCTGCTTGAGTGTAGCATGGTATGTTAAGGGATAGTTGGAATGGAGAAGAGCACCAGTTAATGTTAGAACATCTTTACACTTCCTATTGCTCAGTATTCATTTCATGATCTTAAAAGGTTGGAACGATTGCTCATGTTGGAGTTAAAGGAACCCAACTTTAGACATCCTAGATTTGATCTACGAGAACCATTGACATAACCCAAAGAACCGGAAGGAACTGACAGCTAAGGGAATTGAAACCACCAAGACGGAAAAGTAATAGATGATGGTCACATATTCACTGAACGTACTGAAGAAGCACACAGGCTGGGTCAATCGGTACACTAAAGCTCGCTGTGTTGCTCAGACCCGAGGAGGTAACATAAATATTAGCCAGCAAACATTGTACGTTAAGTGGCACATTTATAGCTTTTAGTCATTTTAAGCATATGTTTGGAATAATTGCAAGACACAACCTGACATCACATAGTGACAAATTCACACTTTCAACTGCAATCAGTGCTATAAGAATCCAATCGCAGGAACACAGGGCGTGCAATCCTAGCCTCTTCCAGATGGTTACTTCATATCTTTCAGGAAACAGGTGGCATGATAGAAGGAAGGAACATGAGGTTTCATTTCAAGCTAGAAACTTGATGGGACCACAACAATGACTTAATGTAAGCCCTGGTCAATTTTTCCAGCAACTATAGTGTCTGTCTGTCCCATGGAAGGATATGCTGGAGATCCAGTATTGCTACATCAAGTTTCATGGCTTCAGTTCTTGATCCATGCAGGATAGGTACATCCTTTGCAAGAAAGTCAAAATGAAGATTCAGGGAGGAAACAAAGCTTGTAGCGAGGAGGATAGAGTGGGCCCATTGGGTTAAATATAAGAGCAAGCTAACAAAAGAGATTAGGGGTTCCAAGAGAAAACTGAAAGGGGACACAGCAGTAGATACAAAACCTAACATCAACAAATGATTTCAATACTTAGTGTCAGCGACGGCTCAGTTGGTAGCACTATCGCCTGAGTCTGTAGGTTATGGGTTCATATCCCACTCCAGAGACCTTGAGCACAAAATCTAAGCTGACAGTGTAGTACTGAGGGAGCACTGCACTGTTGGAGGTGCTATATTTTGGATGAGGCATTAAACCGAGGCCCCATCTGCCCTCTCAGGTGGACGTAAAAGATCCCAAGGCACTATTTCGAAGAAGAGCAGAGGCGTTCTCCCTGGTGTGCTGGCCAATATTTATCCCTCAAACAACATCACTAAAACAGATTATCTGGTCAGTTATCTCTTTGCTGCTTGTGGGATCTTGCTGTGTGCAAATTAGCTGCCCTGTTTCCTACATTACAACAATGACTATGCATCAAAAAGTACTTCATTGGTTGTAAAGCGCTTCGGGATGTTGTGAAAGGTGCTATATAAATGCAAGTCTTTTAGTTGCCTTTCATGGTGCTACATGCTTTCTCATTTAAACTTTACATCCCATTCTCTCCAGCCTCTTATTGTCCATTCTTCACTGTACCCATACACCGAAGACCGTAGAAGACAGGCTCTCTTTGAAGAGAATTCTAGATCAGTTATTTTTAGAGACTGTTGTCATTTGAGCCTTGCAAGTTTGAAAGCCTGTTCTGGTTCCAGGAATGTGGAAAATGCTTAACCACAGCCACGATTCTGAAACCTAAAAGTCACAGCACTTTCAGATTGTATTTGGACAAGAGTCTTGGTAGAATCTTCTCTTCACCTCCAAGCCCCATTTTGTTTCCTAATTTTTGCTTTAAAGATCTTCATAGGATAGCTTAACATGGGAGGAAGTTTGGATTCCCTCAGTAACTGGCATTATCAAGCTAATTAGCAGTCTCGTCCCCAGTACACAAAAGGCAGATGGAAGGAAATTAACTTTCCAGCGTTTTCATCATTGTGGTTTCGCCTCCATCGGCTTCAACTCTACCTGAGCGTTTACAAAAACAGGGGTTGTAATTGTTTATGACTATCTTGTAATCTTTTAAACATCATATATAAAAATAAAAAGATACAGTGCTGGGGAATGGAGCACTCTCCTATTTCAGGCACCCAGTATCAGAATGTACCAGGTCAAGTACTGCACAGCAAGAAGCAGAATAACACTCCCTCTACTGTCTCCCAGTGATGTGCCTCAGGTCCAACTGCAGAATAGTGCTCCCTATAGCATATCCCACCGCCCCCCACCCCATTTTCAAAAGCAACCTTCTGTGACCTGAGTGATGTAGTCATCTGGCACCAATTTGGAGCAGTTTTGAGTTGTAGTCCAATGTCTATTGGGAATGGGAATGAGACTGGGCAAACTCATTTCACGGAGAATCCCTATAGCCAACAGAAATTCATCCCATTAGTTTAGGCTGCATTTGAGACAAAAGGTCCCAGACGTGAAAGACCAGAGTGGGACCCACTATGCCACCCAGTTCCCCAGAGTGTTTTGTTAATGAAATTATAGAGTGTGCTTTGTACTTAATGCAAATAAATCCAAGTCTGATCAAATGTTGGTATTCAGAGGGATTTGGGTGTCCTTGTACATGAATCACAGAAAGTTAACATGTGGGTACAGCAAGCAATTAAGAGGGCAAATGGTACGTTAGCCTTTACTGCAAGGGGGTTGGAGTACAAGAGTAAGGAGGTCTTGCTGCAATTATATAGGGCTCTGGTGAGACCACTCCTGGAGTACTGTGTACAGTTTTGACCTCCTTACCTAAGGAAGGATATACTTGCGTTAGAGGGGGTGCAACAAAGGTTTACTAGATTGATTCCTGGGATGAGAGGGTTGTCCTATGAGGAGAGATTGAGTAGAATGGGCATATGGAGCTTAGAAGAATGAGAGGTGATCTCATTGAAACGTATAAAATTCTTAGAGGGCTTGATAGGGTAGATGCTGAAAAGCTGTTTCCCCTGGCTGGAGGGTCGAGAACGAGGGGTCATAGTCTCAAGATAAGAGGTCGGCCATTTAGGACCAAGATGAGGAAAATTTCTTGACTCAGAGGGTTGTGAATCTTTGGAATTGTCTCCCCCAGAGGGATGTGGATGATCAGTCACTGAGTATATTCAAGACTGAGATCAATGGATATTTGGACTTTAAGGGAATCAAGGGATATGGGGATCGGGCAGGAAAGTGGCGTTGAGGTAGAAGATCAGCCATGATCTTATTGAATGGGGGAGCAGACTCGAGGGGCCGTATGGTCTACTCCTGCTCCTATTTCTTATATTTTTATGAGTATAGGGAGTTTAACTCTGCATCTTGCTATACTGCACCTGACCTGGGAATGCCTGATGCTGTCTCTGGGGTGCCTGAAATAGAAAGTGTTCCATTCCCCAGCACTAATGTCCTTATGCACATCTTGTGTCTGCTTTTCTGGAAAAAAGTTGTGCACCAAACACTTGCATTTTGTATTTTTTCCTCCTTGTAAGGTTACTGATAACTTCCTCGCCATATGGAAAGACACACATTAGCTCATTTGATAGTGCTCTTTAAGATCGAGATGATGTGAAGGACCAAGTAGAATAACATAGTAAAACACTGTCCCTTTACCACTTCTTTCAGACAGATGGATTTAAAGCCTTCTTCCTTTGATAGTCATCTTGTCTCTTTCTCTTGAAATCTCTCCTTAAACCTTTCTGCCTTGCTAATTCTCTTTGTCAAAAGCCTTCTCAAAACCTATCGTGCATTTGGCCACCTCCTCTACCGCTCTGCATCAGCTTCTCCTCCATGAAGTCCTTGGGCTGTTCACAAATGTTAAAGGCTGCACATAAATGCAAACTGTGAATGCTTAAAATTAATTTTCTTCCAACTTTTTTCAGTTCTCCGCTTTGCACCATACCTTGGCTGAGGTTGGGCGGGTGAGCTCGTACCAGCTCCTCTCACAATGCCAATGTCTGACCAGCCACGAGAAGGCGCATGGGAGGCTAAACTACCCTTCCGCATTTCCTGCAACCTCCACCGGGGGCACCTTCTCCAGCGATTCGTCAAAGAGCAGCAACTTGCTGCATGGAAATCCTTAAGGAATAGTTAAATTCCCAAATCTTTGGTACAACAGCCGGTGCTGAATAAAATATGCCAGTTATATTGCTGTTGAGAAGGGTTCTAGCACAAAACGCTCGAGCTGCTATGCAGCAAATACCGTTGAATATATTTGGATTCCAAATATAGACAATAACACTGGTAGAATTGTGCGTGGGATAAAGAAGCAGACAGCATCCTGAGCCACAAGTAGATAGATTAGACTTTATCCAAAAGTACCCCCTCCCGAGCTGCAAGCCTCTACCACATTCTGTGGCCTCCCTGTGCTGGCAGGACCCCAATATGTGCCTCTAGTGGCACAGGCACCTGCCAGGATTATTTAAATGGGGCCATCAGGAGATGTTCCTGAAGGGCAGGTCCCAGCATATAAACTGGAGTCAAAAGTCCCACAGATTTTCAGCCCCCAAATCTCAAGACCCCTTGTTTTAAAAGATGCCACGACACTATTCGAAGAAGAGCAGGGGAGTTCTCCCGGTGTTTTGGCCAATTTTTATTCCTCAACCAACATCACTAAAAACAGATTAACTGGTCATTTATCTCATTGTTGTTTGTGGGACCTTGCTGTGTGCAATTTGGCTGTCATATTTTCCTACATCACAACAGTGACAACATTTCAAAAGTACTTCAATGGCTCTGAAATGTTTTGGGACACCCTGAGGTCGTGAAAGGTGCTATATAAATGGAACTTCCTTCTTTCTTTAAATGGTTTACAAATTTAAATTGTAACATTAAAGAATTTATAGTATGAAATTAATGGATATAAACAAATTTTGATGCACTAGATACATATTTATATTGAGATTGATCCTCCCGTCCGTCGCTCCTCATACAAATACCACAACATCCATATTTGTTGGGAGAATGGCTCTTGCATGGAATTCAGCAATTACCTTTACACACCTCATAGAATCGTACAGCATAGAAGGCGGCCATTTGGCCCATCATGCATATGCCGGTTCTTTGAAAGAACTATCCATTACTCCCACTCCGCCTGCTCTTTCCCCACTGCAAATGTTTCCTTTTCCAGTATTTCTCCAATTCCCTTTTAAAAGTTACTATTGAATCTGCTTCCTCCACCCTTTCAGGCAGTTCCTGATCATAACAACTCGCTGTGTAAAAAAAATTCTCCTCATGTCCCCTCTGGTTCATTTGCCAATTATCTTAAATCTGTGTCCTCTGGTTACCGACCCTCCTGCCAGTGGAAACAATTTTTCATTATTTACTCTATTAAGACCCCTCAATTTTGAACACCTTTATTAAATCTCCCCTTAACCTTCTCTGCTCTAAGGAGAACCACCCCAGCTTCTCCAGTCTCTCCTCATAACTGAAGTCCCTCATCCCTGGCACCATTCTAGTGAATCTCCACTGCACCCTCTCCAAGGCCTTGACATCCTTCCTAAAGTGTGGTGCCCAGAATTGGTCACAATACTTCAGCTGAGGCCTAACTAGTGATTTATAAATGTTTAGCATAACTTCCTTGCTTTTGTACTCTATGCCTCTATTTATTAAGCCCAGGATCCCGTATGCTCTTTTAACAGCCTTGTCAACTTGTCCTGCCACCTTCAAAGATTTGGGTGTGTAAATTCTCAGGTCTCTCTGTTCCTGCACCCCTTTAAAATTGTACCATCATAGCAGACATCTGAATAAACTTTACATGGTCAGAAAAACAAAGTACTTTCATTATTAAATGATAACCTTTTACGTGTCTGCAGCATAATCTCATTTGGTTATCGAGCACATAGAAGGTCAAGAGGCCTATCATTACATATCCTAAACCGAATCACTTTGGGAAGTAGTTCAGGGGATGCTCTGTCTTCCTGATATCTCTAATGGCACCAGAGATCTTGCCTTTATATGTTAGGGGAGACCAATCAATGGCCCTTTGCAATACTATCTATACCTTCATTGGGTTTAAGTGCAGCATTAGCAAGCTTTCACGTTCGAAACATATGGTGCACCAAACATAATTGCGAAAGGAATTGAGCCTGTGGGAGCTGTGCTAGATCTTCACATATGTCAACCATGATTCCTGTTCATCACACTTAAGGAATTGCTCTTCCTGGCTGGGCCCAGCCTAAGTAATGCAAATAAAGCGTCTAAATGTTATGCAAAATTAACTGATCAAACTTTTATTGAGCAACCGATTATCCAGAAAATGCTGTATTGGTGTATTTGTAACACACACACAATTTAAATATGCCAGATATAAAGCACCTTAAGATTGCAAAATATTTCCTTCGTATCTTAAAAGGCATGGCTTCTGTAGCCATTTGGAAAATGCCCCAAATCAATTGAGAACTGGACGGTAGACTCAGATAATTAGCTGACTGACCAACCAAGATAGCCGCAGCACAAAACAATGTGGAAACAGAATTCGGAAACCTCATACAGACAGGGGGGCTACTGGGGTCTTCAATTAATAATGTGGAATAACCTGATCAACTGCTCAAGTAATGCACCAACTCATCCATATCTCAAATGTCTGCTGTGCGTAGTGCCATACTCTTTAATTGCCTAGGTTCTTCAGTAAAAGTGACACGAGCCCACTATAAACCATTGTTATCAGGCTTCCTGAAGGGCTTCAAATGCTGCCATCACTCAAAGCATGTTTAATAATTAATGCCAACATATGTCAATACATAGCTCTGTACGTGGCATGACAGACAACAACTCACTGGAAATGCATCACCAACTTATATTCTTTCCCATCCTTCCTAAAAGCCACAAGGGCACAAAACTATTTAGCAACAAAACAACATTTATTGTAAAAAGGAGAATTGTCACACGATACTCAATATGATAAAAGGAAGGCGTCCAATGGTAAATTCAGCATTTCTACATTCCTCCAAAAAGGGAGCCAAGTGCAACTCCCCAACTGCAATGCAGGAGTATTGGATTTACCCTTTGAAGCCTTCCTTTGAATGTTAAGAGCTTGTGGATTTCTTTGTTTCCAGGATTGAGAATGCAGTTACCTCTGCTGCTACCTTCCCCTCTTTATTCTGATCCCTCCAGAGTCTTCCATCCACTCCAGCCCTAATCCCTCAAGGCACTGCACTTTGTCTCTCCCGTATCCCCTCCTGCCCTCTCCAGGTTTGTCTCTTCCATGAGACTCACCTCCTTCTCCCTTGATCTCCTCCCCACTCAACTACCCATCCTGATCTCTTAAGCTAGCTGACATTGATGAAAGGCTCCCAATCTTTCCAAAAACCAGGCAACATGTGAACACTTGCTCATCAACATTCTATGCAATAGTCATTGGGTCTTTAATTGTGGATGATTGACAGCTCTGACTTCTGGGACTTTGGACTGGATAAATCCTGGTAATTCTCCAATAATTCTGGCAGGAAATCGGAACTTTGTGGATGGACCGGGATTCTCGTCACCCACATTCAACACCGCATCTAGAAGGCCTACCAAGCAAAGCATCTGACTGCATCGTCCAAAATCTTGCCGCTCATCAGACTGAAAGAAGCCTATTGTTAAAAGGGTATTTTAATCCCTGATAGATTCTAATTGTATTGTTTTTTCAGTATGTTGATCTATCTTTTGGTTTTGATGTATTAGTCAGCCAGTATATAAATCTGACTAAGTAACTTTAGCCTTTGCGGTGCTCACTAACTTACTTTGGCTCCTGGTCTGACAACGATTCTCATCCTGTTTTTTTTATTATTCGTTCATGGGATGTGAGCATTGCTGGCAAGGCCGGCATTTATTGCTCATCCCCAATTGTCCTTGAGAAGGTGGTGGTGAGCCGCCTTCTTGAACCGCTGCAGTCCGTGTGGTGACGGTTCTCCCACAGTGCTGTTAGGAAGGGAGTTCCTGGATTTTGACCCAGTGACGATGAAGGAACGGCGATATATTTCCAATTTGGGATGGTGTGTGATTTGGAGGGGAACGTGCAGGTGGTGTTGTTCCCATGTACCTGCTGCCCTTGTCCTTCTAGGTGGTAGAGGTCGCGGGTTTGGGAGGTGCTGTCGAAGAAGCCTTGGCGAGTTGCTGCAGTGCATCCTGTGGATGGTACACACTGCAGCCACTGGGCACCGGTGGTGAAGGGAGTGAATGTTTAGGGTGGTGGATGGGGTGCCAATCAAGTGGGCTGCTTTGTCCTGGATGGTGTCGAGCTTCTTGAGTGTTGTTGGAGCTGCACTCATCCAGGCAAGTGGAGAGTTTTCCATCACACTCCTGACTTGTGCCTTGTAGATGGTGGAAAGGCTTTGGGGAGACAGGAGGTGAGTCGCTCGCCACAGAATTCCCAGCCTCTGACCTGCTCTTGTAGCCACAGTATTTATATGGCTGGTCCAGTTAAGTTTCTGGTTCAGTGGTGATCCCCAGGATGTTGATGGTGAGGGATTCGGCGATGGTGATGCCGCTGAATGTCAAGGAGAGGTGGTTAGACTTTCTCTTGTTGGAGATGGTCATTGCCTGGCACTTGTCTGGCGGGAATGTTACTTGCCACTTATGAGCCCAAGCCTGGATGTTGTCCAGGTCTTGCTGCATGCCAGCACGGACTGCTTCATTATCTGACGGGTAGCGAATGGAACTGAACACTGTGCAATCATCAGCGAACATCCCCATTTCTGACCTTATGATGGAGGGAAGGTCATTGATGAAGCAGCTGAAGATGGTTGGGCCTAGGAAACTGCCTTGGGGAACTCCTGCAGCAATGTCCTGGCCTTGCCCCCTCCCTATCTCTGTCACCTCCTTCAGCCCTACAACACTCCGAGACCTCTGCGTTCCTCCAATTCTGGACTTTTACGCATCCCCGATTTCCATTGGCCCACCATTGCCGGCTGTGCCTTCAGCTGCCTAGGCTCTAAGCTCTGGAATTCCCTCCCTAAACTTCTCTACCTCTCTCTCCTCCTTAAAGATGCTCCTTAAAACATACCTCTTCGACCAAGCTTTTGGTAACCTGTCCTGCTATCTCTCTGTGGCTCAGTGTCAAATTTTGTCTGGTAACTCTGCTGTGAAGTGCCTTGGGATGTTTTACTGCATTAAAGGCACTATAAATGCAAGTTGTTGTTTATGCACTGGTCTGTTGGAATGATATTTTCTACCTTACAAGCGAACATGGTGGGCATCCCATATAATCTATGGTGTACTATATAGCACAATTAGTTCAAAACTAGGGATCATGAATATAAGATAGTCACTAATAAATCCAATAAGGAATTCAGGAGAGACTTCTTTACCCCAAGAGTGATAAGAATGTGGAACTCGCTACCACAGGGAGTGGTTGAGGTGAATAGCACGGATGCATTTAAGGGGAAACTAGATTAGTACGTGAGGGAGAAAGGAATAGAAGGATATGCTAATAGGGCAAGGTGAAGTAGGGTGGGAGAAGGCTTATGTGCAGCATAAACACCAGCATAGACTGGTTGGGCTGAATGGCCAGATTCTGTGCCAGATTCTGTGCTGTAATTTCTATGTAATTCTATGTGAACTGTACAGCACCCTACAATTTTCCTTCAATTCATGGAAAGCTCATCTGTGATTTCCCGTTACGCTATCCCGTTGGGCAAGGCCCCGCACCAGGAACACGCATTCGTTAAATTTACCCACATGCAGGATTGAAGCCTCAAACAGTCACCAGTCACCCATCAAAGTCCCTTGGCTCTTCCTTCCTGCTGAAGGAATTTCATTTGTTCCTTGTAGTGGGCACAATACCAGGTGACCCGAGCCAACTCTTTAAAGGTTTGTGCAATTTAAATTTAGCGTTGTCTGCCATCGCCTATGATTGGGCCTACCTTTGAAAGTTGAGATACTTAATTCTCCAGGGAGAAGGTCCATGAACTTGGCAAGGATTTGCAAGGCCATTCTTGAATTATTTAGTTTGCATCGTTGCGGCACCAAAAGGCAGGTAGAAGTGGCCTATGCTACATCCTTCTTTCCCATAGGAAAATGGGTCAATAATGTATCCTGTTAATGGCCTTTCTGCTTTCACAATCCAGCCCTGATCATTAAATCACAAGTCAAAATCCATATTCCTTCCAAGCTAAAAACAACTCTATAAATGATAGTTCTCTGTAAATACAGTCCTGCAATTCTGTCACGAAGATTTACTTCGAGTTACATTGAGTCTACAACACAGAAACAGTCCATTCAGCCCAACAGGTACATGCCAGTGTTTATGCTCCACACTCCCTACTTCATCTAACCCTATCAGCATAACCGTCTATTCCTTTCTCCCTCATGTGTTTACCTACCTTCCCTTTAAACACATCTATGCTATTCACCTCAACTACTCCTTGTGGTAGCTCATTCTACATTAGTAGACTCGTGTCAGCTTTGACCAGAGAAATATGCCAACATTTTGCCAAAATGCCACCAAAATTGGCAAGGAAACACTTTAGCAGTGAAACTTAATTTTCCATGCTATCGAGTTGGGCCAGATTTAGCAGAATGATCTGTAAATGTTGAACAGCAAAGTTTTAAAAGCAGTTTGTTGCCCAGAGTTGTGACTGGAAAGTGAAATGCTTTCATATACAAGGCGGCATTTTAACGGCATGAATTGGTCACCACATGAGCTAGGCCCAACCCCTTTCTCTTGAGAAACCAAAGTGGAGGTTCAAGGTCTGTAGTGCGGGTGCCCGTCAAGATTGAAAAGAAGAAAAGGGATGAGGCAAATCAGGAAGCAGCGATGTCAAGCTTTGGGTTTTAAAAGCCTGATATTGTAGGAGAAATGAAAGACCAAAAGTTCTACAGTTTTGAGGACCTGAGAAAATTTAAAAAATTTTTAAAGAGTAGATGGCCCTGAAATTCCAGGGGCCACAGAGGACAGAGAGAGGATACAAGCCATTCCGTTGAGATCCTACCCTATGTGATCTGCACAGAACATTCTGATTGTGTGTGTGTGTGTGTGTGTGTGTGTGTGTGTGTCAGTAGGGAGGAGGCATGTCTAGGAGCACTCCCTGGTTACCCCAGGGATTTGGTGTAGCTCACTAATCAGATAACATACGCCCAATAATATTTCCATCAATGGCCCCTTGCATGCTCTTCGACTCACGTTCCGGGAGCCTAGCTCATTCACGAAAACCTGAGAGGCAGACATGTCCTTGGGGACTGGAATCCTTTCCCACTAAGTGGCAGATGACCCCTGTGCATTGGTCCTAGCTAGACGAGCAGGAGGCACAGGGTTTTACCAAGGCTTCTCCACCACTGTCCAGACACCAGAAAGATGCAGGTGAAGAAAACAAAGACTTGCATTAATACAATGCCTTTTACGACCTCAGGACGTCCCAAAGTGCTTTACAGCCAATGAAGTATTTTTTGAACTGTAGTCACTGTTGTAATGTAGGAAACGTGGCAGCCAATTTGCACACAGCAAGATCCCACTAACAGCAATGTGATAATGACCAGATTTTAGTGATGTTGGATGAGGGATAAATGTTGGCCAGGACATCAGGGAGAACTCCCCTGCTCTTCTTCGAAAGTGTGCCTTGGGCAGATGACCCTGTGTGTTGGTCCTTGCTAGACAAGCAGCACGAGAGGCACGAGGTTTTAGCCAACAGTCCATTACACAAGCTATTCAACCGTTAGCTCAGCACGGACTGGGAGATCAAACCTCGAACCTTCCTGGTCCATATGACCCAACGTGTAGTAAATTCCACCAACTGTGGTTGAGCTCAACCTGAGCTTCCAAAATAAAACTGAGCATGACTGGACTATCACAGTAGACCAGGCAATGAACTACTATCAAGACGTACCAAGCAACTAAAGGAAACAAATTAAAAGTTTTTTCACTGCTGCAACAGCAAACTGCGCAGGGATCTTGACAGAATTTTGCTGAGTTTCAATATCCAACAATAGAATCCTAAGAACACAATCTAATTCTTGACAAGCACACCCACTGAATCTATTGTTAGTCAGATTACACAGTGAGTAGCTCAGTGTCACAGATCAGGACAGTCCCAGTTTCATTCTGTGCCGGGTTAGCTGATTAAATCCAAAGTGGTAATAAGGGGTCGGAGAGCTGGCCCTGGGTTTCCTTGTCTGTTTTTTTTGCCTCTCCCAGGAGATTAAGAGATTAAGTGGCTGCTAGGGGGTCGGGGAGGGGGAAAGAGGAGGGAGAGGTTAGAGGGGGTGGGGGGGTGGAGAAGAGGAGGAAGAGGTTAGGGGTAGTGGGGGGGGGGGGGGAGAGGAGGGAAGAGGTTAGGGGTAGTGGGGGGGGGGGGAAGAGGAGGGAAGAGGTTAGGGGGAGTGGGGGGGGAAAGAGGTTAGGGGGAGTGGGGGGGAAAGAGGTTAGGGGAGTGGGGGGGGAAGAGGTTAGGGGAGTGGGGGGGGGGAAAGAGGTTAGGGGAGTGGGGGGGGAAAGAGGTTAGGGGAGTGGGGGGGGGGAAAGAGGTTAGGGGAGTGGGGGGGGGGGGAGAGGTTAGGGGAGTGGGGGGGGAAAGAGGTTAGGGGAGTGGGGGGGGAAAGAGGTTAGGGGAGTGGGGGGGGAAAGAGGTTAGGGGAGTGGGGGGGGAAAGAGGTTAGGGGAGTGGGGGGGGGGGGGGAAGAGGTTAGGGGAGTGGGGGGGGAAAGAGGTTAGGGGAGTGGGGGGGGGGGAGAGGTTAGGGGAGTGGGGGGGGGGAGAGGTTAGGGGAGTGGGGGGGGGGAGAGGTTAGGGGAGTGGGGGGGGGAGAGGTTAGGGGAGTGGGGGGGGGAGAGGTTAGGGGAGTGGGGGGGGGAGAGGTTAGGGGAGTGGGGGGGGGAGAGGTTAGGGGAGTGGGGGGGGGGAAGAGGAGGGAGAGATTAGGGGAGTGGGGGGGGGAAGAGGAGGGAGAGGTTAGGGGAGTGTGGGGAGGGGAGAGAGAGGTTAGGGGAGTGGGGGGAGGGGATAGGCAGTGTCTAGTCATGATGCTCCTCACTTTGGGAGTGTGGGGCAGGCTTGATGGACCTGCTGTTCCTTTCCTGTTCGTATGTTCATAAGTAGACATTTGTCTCAAGCCCCTAAATGAATGGATGGTAGGTTTTAAGGAGCACCTTAAAAGAGGAGAGAGAGGTGGGGAGGTTTAGGGAGGGAATTTCAGAGCCTGAGGCCTAGACGGCTGAAGTCACGGCCGCCAATGGTGGGGTGAAAGAAGTCAGAGATGCACAAGAGGCTGGAAGTGGAGGAACGCAGAGATCTCGGAGGGTTGTAGGGCTGGAGGAGGTTACAGAGATAGGGAGGGGCGAGGCCTTGGAGGGATTTGAAAACAAGGATGATAATTAATCAGCAACGCCTGCTGAAAGTGCACGGCTACGGCATCGGGTGAGAGCGGGATCATGATCACCTATGATGCCCGCCTGTGCTCGGCCCACTGGCACTCACTGACAAAACTCACACCCGAATAATGGCCACTGGGGCGAGGAACTAGAAGGCAATCCATCCATCTCGTACTGTAGCCCTGAAAGGGGTCAACATCCTCAAAAAGGAGGGGGAGGTGAGAAAGTTGATGAGAAAAGAGAAGCTTAAAGATTAGGATACAAAACATATGAAAATGACACGCAGGAAAAGACCAGCTAGTCCATCAAGCTTGGCCTGTACACCTAATGTCTGGAGCATCGTGACTAGACACTTCCTACATAGCGCCCTCCCCACCCCTCGACAAACTCCTCCTCTCCCCCCCCCCCACCAACCCCCCACCATTTGCAGCCATGTAGTCTCCAGGTAGAGGCAAATTCTAAATATGTAGATGAGGGAGAAAGGAATAGAAGGCTATGCTGACAGGGTTAGATGAAGCAGGGTGGGAGAAGGCTTGTGTGGAGCGTAAACACCAGCATGGACCAGTTGGGCCGAATGGCTTGATTCTATGCTGTAAATTCTATGTATTTCTATGTAAGGGAAAAAAAATACTCTTGAAAATTCCTCTCTGACCCCCCTCAGGTCTATGCCAGCAAATGGGCAACGGATAGCTCTTGTTGCATAAAAATGGCCTGCTTCCTTCCCCCACACCATACACAGCCTCTGAGTCAAATGATCAAACACCTTCAAGGAACCTGACCTTTCAAACAGAACATTTAAACTTGGCAACAACAAAGGATGAAGCTGCCAATATTTAAGAGGTTACAAATATTTCAATCACCATCACTGCAAAGCCTTAAATTTCCATTAAAAAGTATATCGTGAACTTGGCAGCAACAAGGACAAATCTACTAACTCTCTACATTTCTGGGTTCCAGCATTATTCAATTTGTAGGCTTTTTTTCTTTCGAATAGTCAGCAGGTTTATGATTGATTGCAGTGGGAAAGTAGGACATGCTAGCGAGAATGGCAAAACAAATCACACTGGATCTCATCAGCATCTGAGGGCTGAATTAATACAGCATTTCTTTTGGGGTAGTCTCGTTACACCGAGATTTCATCACCAAAAAGGAGAGAGGGATCCTGCAGCCTTATGTTTACAGCTTATCGAATTGAGAATCCTCGTTATCGATGGCACTCGAGCTCCTAAGAAGGTTTGATTGGTAAATGTGCCACTTTGTTACCTCTAGACTTGACTATTCCAATGTTCTCCTGGCTGGCCTCCCGCCTTGCACCTTTCGTCATCGAAAACTCTGCTGTCCATATCGTAACTCAGACCAAATCCTGTTCACCTATTACCCCTGTGCTCGCTGACCTACTTTGGCTCCTGTTCCGGTAACACCTAGATTTTAAAATTCTCATCCTTGTTTTCAAATCCCTCCATGGCCTCATCCCTCCTTATCTCTATAACCTCCTCCAGCCCTACAACCCTCCGAGATCTCTGCGCCCCTCCAATTCTGGCCTCTTGCGCATCCCCAATTTTAATCGCCTCACCATTGATGGCCGTGCCTTCAGCTGCCTAGGCCCTAAGCTCTGGAATTCCCTCCCTAAACCTCTCTGTCTCTCTACTTCTCTCTCCTCCTTTAAGACGCACCTTAAAACCTACCTCTTTGACCAAGCTTTTGGTCACCTGTCTTAATATCTCTATGTGGCCTGGTGTCAAATTCTGTTTGATAATGCTCCTGTGAAGCGCCTTGGGATGTTTTACTAGGTTAAAGAAGCTATATAAATGCAAGTTGTTGTTGTTGATTTAATGCTCTCTTGCTTGTCTAAACGTCCCACAATTTTTTTTTTTGCTTTCTTCACTGCTGCTGTTAGTTTCAGCAATCTGTCTACCAGTACCCCAGATGCTTCTCCTGTGTTGTGGCCTGTCGACTAATACAATTTAGTGTACACTCCTACTGTTGATTCCACTTCCCCAGTCTCATCATTTTCTGTTTTTTGTGATAAACAGGCTGGGCTCCTTTCTCTAGAAAAAAAAGGGACTGCTGAGGGTGACCTAATAGAGGTCTTTAAAACTATGAAGGGTTTTGAAAGGGTAGACGTAGAGAAGATGTTTGCACCTGTGGAGAGACCAAAACTAGGGGACATAAATATAAGATAGTCACTAATAAATCTAATAAGGAATTCAGGAGAAACTTCTTTGCCCAGAGAGTGGTTAGAATGTGGAACTTGCTACCACATGTAAACATGCAAATAGCAGAGATACCTTTAAGGGGATGCTAGATAAACACATGAGGGAGAAAGGAATAGAATCATAGAATCATAGAAGTTTACAACATGGAAACAGGCCCTTCGGCCCAACATGTCCATGTCGCCCAGTTTATACTTGTCCCAGTTGCCTGCACTTGGCCCATATCCCTCTATACCCATCTTACCCATGTAACTGTCCAAATGCTTTTTAAAAGGCAAAATTGTACCCGCCTCTACTACTGCCTCTGGCAGCTCGTTCCAGACACTCACCACCCTTTGAGTGAAAAAATTGCCCCTCTGGACCCTTTTGTATCTCTCCCCTCTCACCTTAAATCTATGCCTCCTCGTTATGGACTCCCCTACCTTTGGGAAAAGATTTTGACTATCTACCTTATCTATGCCCCTCATTATTTTATAGACTTCTATAAGATCACCCCTAAACCTCCTACTCTCCAGGGAAAAAAGTCTCAGTCTATCCAACCTCTCCCTATAAGTCAAACCATCAAGTCCCGGTAGCATCCTAGTAAATCTTTTCTGCACTCTTTCTAGTTTAATAATATCCTTTCTATAATAGGGTGACCAGAACTGTACACAGTACTCCAAGTGTGGCCTCACCAATGCCCTGTACAACTTCAACAAGACATCCCAACTCCTGTATTCAATGTTCTGACCAATGAAACCAAGCATGCTGAATGCCTTCTTCACCACCCTATCCACCTGTGACTCCACTTTCAAGGAGCTATGAACCTGTACTCCTAGATCTCTTTGTTCTATAACTCTCCCCAACGCCCTACCATTAACGGAGTAGGTCCTGGCCCGATTCGATCTACCAAAATGCATCACCTCACATTTATCTAAATTAAACTCCATCTGCCATTCATCGGCCCACTGGCCCAATTTATCAAGATCCCGTTGCAATCCTAGATAAAGGCTATGATGATAGGGTGAGATGAAGAGGGGTGGGAGGAGGTTTGTGTGGAGCATAAACACCGACATAGACCAGCTGTATCTGTGCCGTAAATTCTACGTAATATGTAATTGTAGGTATCGACATTAAACATCACCTGCCACTTGCTAGCCCAACTCAGTGCTTGATGCAAATTCTTCTGTGTTTGGTCCACTTGCCGAAATCTTGTTTAAATGATTCCTGCCCCCTCCCGGCCAAGATTGGCAACATCAGCTCTGTTTTTGTCTCCACTTCCGAAACATTTATGTACGTTGTAAACAAAAGCAGCCCAAGCACAGAGCCCTGAGGAAGCCCCACTAGTCACCTCCTTCCGTGCTGACACAGCTCTCTGTGGAGCTGCCCTTTGTCCCCTCCTTTTCAAAGCACAGCTATGTGTACTGGATCTTATTAAAATACATTTGAGTTAAACAACAGCTCATTACTTTGAAAATCCATAAAATGTTGCAAGGTGTAATCATTTCATCACCTCTCCATGTAATTAACACTCCCACCGGATTTTAGTAACTGAATGATACACGTTTACATTAAATGACATATCTTTCTGTCAAAGCTGGTTTAAGAACAGAAAAAGTCAGTTTTATCCAATATAATATCATATACATTTCAAACTCGTAGAGGTGTACAAGATAGTCAAGTGGCAGATCCTGAACTCTACCTCAAACTAAACAGTGACTGTAGGACAAAGGGGTACAGGTGCAAACTGCTGAAAGGCAAATTTAGGGCGGATATCAATAGGTCCTTCACACAAAGAGTGATGGAATAGACTTGGGGTAGGTTAATGGAAGCAAAAACCTTGGTGTTATTTAAGAAGCAGTTGGATGCTGTGATGGGAGAGTGGAGGGTTTTTCTGGATGGAGGAGTTGAGATGAGTCTATCTTATGATCTTGAGATATAGATGAAGTTCATCTCTTAAGGAAAATAAGTTGTGAATGTACCAGGAAAACATTTCTCTATTTGTTTATTTGTCCTCCCCATCTGATCACTTCATAGAATCATACAGCATAGGAGGCCATTCAGCCCATCATGCCTGTGCTGGCTCTTTGAAAGAGCTACCCAATTAGTCCCACTCTGCTGCTCTTTCCCCGTAGCCCTGCAAAGTTTTCCTTTTCAAGTATATATCCAATTTCCTTTTGAAAGTTATTATTGTTACTGAATAAGCAACTGAACTGTTCCTCAGTTTTACCAACATAAGATTTTAGCAAGTGGGCGATATCCCTTCATGTCTCAATGGACACTGTGTCCTTTAAACTCAAGATTCATTCAATCTCAACTATCACAACATGGTTACGTCTTCATATCCAGATTCGCTGACCTGAATTAGGTGGACGAACAGCTGGGTTAGGTCCCAAAAAAATACTTGGGATTTCTTTCAAAACTGATTAATTGGAAGAACTGTGGCTCAGAAGAGAAAGATTTTCTTTTCTAAACTAGGTCATATTTATATAAAGATAGCAAATCCCTTGGGAACTGGGTGGTGCAGTGGGTTAGTCGCAGGCCTTTGACCCGAGTATACTGATCAGTTGCATGTTTAGTATCTGACACTAGCACAGACTGATCAGTGGTCAGAAGGGAGGGAGTGACCTGAAGAAAAGAGTTAGTGCGGGCAGTGTTTGGGAAAATCTTTGAGTTATCTCTAAGCAGCACATTTGAACGAGAAACTGAACTTAACGTTATAAGAACAAGACAAGACTATTTGTTCCCCTGAGCTTCCTATACGCTATGTACAAATTTCCTGTCGTGGACATTTCCCAATTTATTTGGTCTTCTAAGCAACATCCATTATGAAGCTGTTCCAAGTTTTCCCCACAGAGGCCAATTTCAGAACGTTATGGTTCACGCGCTCACTGACCTCTGCCCAGTTGTTCCTGCCAATCACAGCAATGCACGGATTCCAGCAAAAAACACACGCACAAACACACACATTATGTATTTCTGAAAGCAAGCTTTCCTTGGCACCAGGAAGACATTTTTTGTTGTTGTTGCAAAGCAGCATCTTTAGCTCCTCCGTTCACACAGGAACATGCGGTGACAGTTGGAGAGACTTGGGTTTTAAATAGCACTCCAAAGTTCTCCCACGTTTTATGATGCCCGCAGTCACTGAAGAGACACTGCATCGCTCTTTGTGGGGTACAGTGCTCAGTGCGGAACTGAGCCACACTAACTAGGTTTGGGGCTAAATTACGAGGACAGGTCATACAGACTAGGCTTGTATTCCCCCTGAGTATAGAAGATTAAGGGGTGGTCTAATTGAGGGGGTAGAATTTCTGCTTTGGGCACAATTGGGAAATTGCACCCTAAATGCGTTTGAAATTGCCCTGGTTAGGTTACAGTTAAAGTTTCCGATA